>NW_011888791.1:3280116-3359708 GCF_000151845.1 Pteropus vampyrus
TTGTTTCATTTGTTTTGTTAGCCCATTTCTAACCGGAGGTGAGAGAAGAAAACAAAAGTTGCTTTGATTATTAAAATCTTATTTCGTCATAAGCAAAACCCAGAGATGCAACATTTATCAATGAGTCTTCCTGACCCAAATAAAGGAAAGAGAATGGAAAAAGGGTACGTGTCCCAGGAGCCATTGCAACTGTCATTAGATGGTTACTTATTTGTTTATTTAATACCTGTCTTCCTCCCACTGGAAAAGAAGCTCGAAGAGAGAAGGGACTTTGTCCATTTTGTTTATCGTATCTCCAGGACCTACAACAGTGCCTTGCCGGTAGTAAGCATGCCATAAAGATTTGTGGAATAAGATGATCCTTAAATGGGTCCTAGTTTTTGTAAGTTTGGGATCAAAGTTCTAGGAGACACTAGTTATGTGTGGGATGAGTTTGCTGGGGCTGCCGTAACAAAGTACTGTAAACTGAGTGGCTCTAAACAGAAATTCGTCATCTCAGTTTTGGAGTCTAGAAGTTTGAGATCAAGGTGTCAGCAGGGTTGGTGCCTTCTGAAGGCTGTGAGGGAGAATCTGTTCCTGCCTTGCCTCGAGCTTTTGAAAATTTTCTGGCAACCTTTTGTGTTCCTTGGCTTATAGGAGCATCATCTATTTTTGGCTTCATCTTAACAAAGCACTGCCCTTGTGTCCATGTCTGTGTCCAAATGTCACCTTTTTATAACAACAGTAGTCATATAGTGTTAGGACTCACCCTAATGACCTTAATTTAACTTAATTATCTAGATAAAGGCCCTGTTTCCAATAAGTCATATTCTGAGGTGCTGAGGACCTCAACACACAAATCGGAGGGGCCTGACCTGTAACACCAACTGATTAATCATTAATTAATTTAGTTAATTAAATAAATAAATTCCTATCACCATATTCTACTAGGCGCTTTGTTAAATACTGGGACACTATCAAGGTGACATAGAGAAAGTGGCAGAAATAGAAATTGAAGTCATCCATGGACGGGAGCAGGGCATGAGAGCACGGCTCACAACATGGCCCAGGGCTCCACTAAGGTGAGTGATTCATTCTGTGGAGGGGACCAAGGAGTCTTTGTGGAAAAGGTGACATTTGAGCTAGGACTTTGCAAGATAAATGGTGTCCCCAGGTAGAGAAGGAAGGAAGGCTGATGGCCAACAGGAACAAAGGCGGGACGGTGCTGGGCATTTGAAGGGCACCTTGAACGCCTCAGTGATGTAATCGACATCCAGGGATGTCATCGACATGAAAGCATGAAGCAAGAGAGATGCCTGCAATGAGGACAGACCTGAGAGGCTTGTATGAGTATTTGCCATCGGCCAAGGGGAGCCAAGGCAAGAAGTGGAGGAGGGAAGAGGTTTAGGAAGACCACACTTCCAGTGGTTCAAGAGGAGGAATGCAGAGAGCAACTCCCTAAAAGCCCAGTCGGAACTGTTGGGGTTGCCTGAGTGGGAATAAAGGAGCCACAGACTCCAGGCTTCCCCAGATACAGCCAGGACGGGCAGAAGGTGAGGCAGAGGTGGGGGCTGTGGACAGCAGGAGTACCACATCTCAAGTTCTGGGGGCGTAAACAGAGAAGACGGAATGAACGGAGGCCCTGAGTTAGGTGGTGGAGGAGGAAAGCTGAGGCTAGGGCACTCCAGGTAGGTATGGCAAGGCAGGAAGCATTCGGGACAGAGATCAGGGCTGAAAATTGAGATGGAAGAAGAGAACATGACAAAAGATAAGGTCACCTGGAGGAGAATAGTGTGCATTCGGAGGGAAGGCGTGAGTACAAAGCCCAGGGGCCTTTGTGTTGGTGAGTCTCAGTGGAGGCTACACCTGGGCTCCATCTGGAGAGCTTGGCAGTCAGACAAAAGAGCCAAGAAGAGCCTGATTCGACCAGGTGGGAGTGGGAACTAGCATCAGTATTTTCTAAAACAATAGTTCTCAAACTTGGCTGCACTTTGGAATCACCTGGGGAGCTTCAAAAACTACTGATGCTCAGGCTGCACATCCAGAGATGCTGATTTAATTGTTCTGGGGGACAACTTGGGCACCTGGAGTTTTCAACACTTCCTAAGGGAGTCTGATGCACAGTCCAGAATGAGAGCTGCTGCTCTGCGGGGTGGCGGTGGCACAGCCTGCAAGAAGGAGGACCAAGAGACCCTCACAATGCTGGAAGTCCAGGGAAGCCCAGGGGTCAAGTACTGTAGGGAGGTCAGAAGAGGTGGCACTAAGTGTGCGAGAGCCAGCTTCCACTGGCTTTTGAGAGCCATTTATATGCATTTCTTCCCAGCTCTGTGCTCAGCGGCTTGCCGTTGGTACCTTGAAATTGACCACAGTCAGAAGATGGATACTATGGACATGGAAAAATGCTACCAGTCTGGGTGCAAATCAATCCCCACTCCTCGCCAGTTGTTAAACATTTACCAGCACACCACTGCCTTTAGGAGTGGCCACGGTTCAAGGTCAGAGATTTAATCCATTCATCTTCCATTCCAGGACACGCCACCTCCCGAGAGCACCTAATCTCCAGGCTGAAAAAGTGTCTTCTGTGCCCTCCGCGCCTGGGGCCTTTGCTCTTCATTTGTCATAGCAGCTTTTCTGCCTCCATCATCTGCTGCCCACAGCAGCCCACAGCGGCAAACACTGGCTGACTCCTGCTCTGCGTGGGCCTGGAGGAGCCACATTAGACTATAAGCGTGGCCTCAGCCTCTGAGGACCCCATCTCACTGCAGAGGCCCCAAGGATGAAGAGCTAAATGAGCATGAAGGTGTGGATGACAGATTAAGTCAGAAATGAGAGACTCTCACAGCCCCGGTTGTCACATGGATGTGCCAACAACGTTGGGAGCCCTGAAGAAGGGCTAGGCTGGGCTGAGAGGAAGTTTAGCTTTGGCAGGTGGGTAGGAAGATATCAGCTTCTCAGTCATCCATGGTCATTCCACAAGGGGAGGTCTCGGGTCCATATTATTTTATTGCTCTAAAGACATTCATTCCCACGTGGATTTATAACTCTTATCCTCTGGCCATTTTGGTATTTCCCTAGAGCCCCTGCTAGAAGCCCTTGCTGGACCCTCTGGGAAACGGTCAAGGAGCAGAGAGCCAGGCTCTTCGAAGTGCCTCTGATGAACTCCTGCCCAGTCCTCTCCAAATCTTTCCTCTTGGTCACCCACTACATTCAGCTTTGGTCAGCTATCCTCTCTCCTTGCAAACCCTTGGGCAATGGTGGATGAGCTCAGCTGTCAGCTCCAGCTGGCTTCCACGCAGATCCATTTGAAGCACCTGCACAGGAGAAATAAAGATTGATCCCATTTTCAGGGGTGGCATTAATAAATTAGACCGGGTTCAGGAGCAGGTGATCAAATTATACCCCAAAAGCCAAGTCAAAGGAGGGAGGGTGGAAGCCTGAGGACCAGGCATCATTGGGCACAGTAAGATTCTGACCCCAAGAGCTTACTTGGGAAGGTGACAGAGAGCCACCACTTTAACATGGAATCAGTCTTCTGTGTGGCAGTGGAGGGTAGAACTTGTCCACAGGGGGAGCATCCACGAGGCAACACAGCTCAATTCCAGAGGGTGCTTTGGTATTTAGAGCTGTCCAGCCTGCTGCCTGCACAAGCCTCTGAAGTTGGCAAAAACATGGGTCAGACTTGTCTCCACACCCTGGAAACTGGTCCAAGAGAGAGCAACCTTTTAAAATTGCCACTACTGACCCAGGGGGCAGTTTCCCCTTCCCCCACATCACCTCAGACCACAGAGGCTAAAGGCCCCATTGGGTAATGGAAAGGTGGCACTTCCTATGTGTTTGCCTCCCTTCACGTTAGAACCTGGCCACACTTCTTTCTTCCAGTCCTGAGATGCAAGATGGCTGTGAAGCTGATCTCACAAATGCCTGCTGAAATGTATATGACCAAAAACAGTGAGACCCTCTCAGCGACTAGGGCTGGAAAGGGATGTGAACCTGGACCGCTGCCTTCAGCTAAAAAGAAAAACTTACTAGGTGTAAAGTCAGGCACTGCCAGGCTGAATAATGGAAACTAATAATTACAGACCTCAGTGTCAAGTCCTGTGCTAGGGCTGGACCTCTTTGCTATTTGACTTGCTATTACTACTTAGAAGGCCATTAAATATTCCCATAAACCTACCTGGTGGCGGAGTCAGGCCTGATGTTGAGGTGGGAAGATTAATCTCTTAAAATATACATTTCTGTACTCTCTCTCCACGGAATAGCATTTTACATTATTAAGCAGAACACCACACCTGAACAGATCTTGCAGACAGATGAGATAGAGGGTAAACTCAGCCCCATTGTGGAAGTATCCCTTGGGTCACACAAAGATCCAGGGCCTCTGTAGGTAGCATCTTCCTTAGTGTTTGTTTTCAGATCATTAAATACTTAACAGAGGGAGAGACTAAATGCTGAAGTGCTCCAAGCCACTGCTGATTGTGTATCAATCAGAAATTAAGACAAAACAAGTCTGAAATTGTAATGATCCTTTTTAAGGACAGGTCTGTGTCCACTTGATTTTTTTTTTTTTTTTTAATTTGCCTGGTAGGAAGCTAAACTAAAACATGTGGTTAAACATAGGACACCCCGGCGCCCTTGCCATTCCAATGTTTACAGGTGAGAAGCCCCAGGCTGTCAGAGAGTATGGGAGCACCCCAAAGTCACACAGCTACTGGTGTGTGCACGTAGAGGGCCAGGATTCCATCTGGGCAAACTGACTCCAAGCTGATAAGTGCAACCCCACCCCCTTTCCCCCATCTCATGAGTACAGGCAGAGAAATCCCAGTTCCTCTCACAGAGCTGGCAGAGACCCAGGCTCTGGGTCAAAGACAATGCAACACATAGTTACTGAGAACTTACTGTGTCCTGAGTTTGCACCGTTCTGTTCCACATATCATTTAATCATTACCGCCACCAAAGAGAAGGAGCTACCATTATGAATCCCTTTACTGATGAGAAAACTGAAAACCTAGGAGGGTGAATAATTCATCCAAGACACCTGATGGTAAGCACTCGGCCCAATTTACAAACACAGTCAGTTTGATTTCAGAATCCCCATGCTTAACCTCTGCCCCATGATCCCAGCTACTGGAAGGGGCGCCAGCCTCTCCTTGCTGCAGACTGTGCCCCAGCCCTCTCCTTGAGTTCCAACACATCACTCTGAAGGTGAAGAGATGACATTTGGTACCAGCCCTCTCTAACTGGCTCCAAGAGAAATCAGTGCTCCCTTGTGGTTCAGAAGTCAAAGGGTTAATTTTAACTCTATTCCCCTTAACTCTATTCAAAGAAAAGGAAGCAGAGGCCTTATTTGGGGTAGGTCCTATGCCTAAGTCACTTGGACACTTAATTGCTTATTATTTAATTGCCGTATTGGGGAGCACAAAGTGATCTGCTGCGGAGTTATTAGCAAATTCCAGTTTTAAGGAAATAATTACTGAATTCTCCCTCTCTGGAATGAGCGATTCCTTCTAAGATGCTCAAAGACGTTAAACATGTTCACCAGGGCCACTAGCAGCTCTATAATATGCAAATAAAGTAACTCTGTAATTACCAATAAAATGCCTACTGAAGTGATACATTTTTACTCAGCAATGAGTTGGGGATGGGGGAGAAATGGCATCATTTGTTTTTAAGGATCTTTTAACCTTGTTAGTTAGCATCAAATTCTGTGCTGTTTTATGGTCATTTAAAAAGACAACGGAGCCAACAGGCCTCCCTGGGTGGGGAGAAGGCTCTTCTGGGGGTTCCTCTTCCAGCTAGCCTCTCTGTTCTGTGGGGGCCCAAATGTTTTACTCTGGGTGCTATGGAAGCACAGACACTCTGCACATATCTACAGTTGCTGGGAGTTTGGCTTTCAGTGGGGTTCAGGACTGATCCTCCCAGATGGATCCATAGAGAGTGACATCTCATCTAAGAGCAGCCGCCAGAATGGTTCTTCGGGAGCCTAAGCATGACCGTGCTGCTCCTCTGTTTTCAAAGCCTTCTCTTGTACTCCAGAGATAACGGCATAAAGATCTAACCCTTTGTCTGGCTCTCAAGGCCTTTCACAATCAGTTAGTCAGGGCTCTGGGCACCGTGAGGGCTCCAGCTACCTCTTCTCCAGGCTCATCCATGGTTCCCCATGCAATTTTGATTTCTTCATCTGTAAAAAGCTGTATCGGTCAGCATAGGTGATGTTATGCAGCAATAACAAGCAAATCTCAGTGGCTTAAAACAATTAAAATTAATTTTTGCTCATCCTACATGTTCATCATGGATCAGCCTGAGTATCTTCTCATTGTACTCACTCAACAAAAAATAGGCTGATGAATATTACTGAACAATTAAATAAATAAATAAATAAATAAATAAATAAATAAATAAAATCTTGCCACTTGCATCAACATAGATGGACCTAGAGAGCAATATGCTAAAATGAAATAAGTGGAATCTAAAAACAAACTAACAAAAAAAAAAAAAAAAAAAACCACAAGTGAATGAATAATACAAAACAGAAACAGACCCATAGATATAGAGAACGAACTGATGTTCGCTAAAGCAGAGGGGATGGGAGATGGGTGAAAAATAAACAAACAATTTTTCTTTAAAAAAGTCAGGCTGATGAAGCTGTCACCATCCAAACATTGCTGGCCTGTCACCATGTTGGAGGGAAAATGAAATGTTCTCCAACGTGGAATATCACAGTACTTCCTTTCACAAGTCCTTGGTCAATACTGTTCACATGTACCCACCCAACCACAAGGGGCTCAGGAAGCAAAATTCTACTTGGTACTCAGAAGGAGAAGCAGAAATATATGGTGACAACGCTAATGACTACCATAAATAGATATTTAAAAAATTTTGTGAGTTATCTCCCTCATAGGGTTGTTGTGGGAGCTAAGAGTGATCACGCTTGTAGAGAGCTCAGCACAGTGCCTGGTCCTTGCTAAGTGCTCAGACAGTGTCAACCACTGATAGTGCAAGATTATTGGATGAACATTCCAGTATAACCTTCTGTAACCACAACCAGTCCTCTCTCTCTCTCTCTGGATCCATATAAATTGTGATGATCAGTGCAAGGCTTCAAAGAAAAGTAACAGTAGAACCCAGTTTTGAGGGAGATTGCAAATTCAAGAGACGACCCTCCGAAAGGAGGAAGGCACGAGCACAGGATGAGCTGGAAAGTAGGTTGCCCATGCGGAGGACTGAGATGAACTTGACAGGAGTAGAGATTTTAGGGATAGTCCTACATTCAATAGGGGTGGCTCCTCAAAGAATAAGAAAAGGGGAATATTCGGAAGCCTGAGGTAACAGCAAAAATTCACAAATCAGAAAAAGTCCTTTGGTATACCCTGCATCTAATTCTTGGCTTGGAAACTGTCACTGGGAAACAAGGTTAGGTTATTAGAAACCTTAATCTGAAACCTAGATCCCAGCTGAGAACCTAGGCCTCCTGGCTCCAGGTTCAACGGCCTCTCCACTGCCCATGTAGTGGCTGACCTGGTTTCTTCTCATTGCCAAAGGTTCCATTATTTCCGGGTGACCACATTTACCCCAGGCAATGTCTTTCTCTTATATTTGCATTGGTAACTGCTCAAAGGCCCACCGAGGCCTTGGAAACGTGCCACCGACATCCTCTCACACTGGCCCAATTGTTTGTGGCAAATATCTCCCTTTTGAACTCTGGACCTTCTGGAGGAAATGGTTTCAATAGGAATAACTCCGAATTCTCCCAAGTCTTGCCATCTGGGTGTCTGGAACGGAGCTTCCAGGATATATGGTTCTTTTGAAGGAAACAAATTCAATTGGTAATTGTGTTCTCATTTAATACGCCCAAGGAATGCTCTTGTACTCTTGCCAGGGCATTTTTTTCTTCATTCGACAAACACTTATTGATTTCCTACCGTGCACTCAGCCCTGGCCTGGGTGGAAGGAGGAGAGGGTAGGGAGAGTGGACACTTATTAAAAATGACTTTGACCCAATATAATAAGGAGCATAATAGAAATCGGCACGAAGGACACTGGGAGCCCAGCGAGGGTGGCTAACTGCACCTGAGCAAGTCAACAAGTCTCCGAAAGGGGCAACCAGAGCCACCAGGCACTGAAGAAAATGGACCTGCAGAAATTTAGGGGGTCCTGCACTTACTCTACAATATTTCTGGACAAATTTGGGGTGAACATAATAAAACAGGATTCCACCGAACATTTTAATGTGGACGTGTGCCTGCCAGGCACAGAGCTAGATGACTAAGGGATCCGAGGAAGACCAAGGCATCGTCCCTGCCCTCAGATTGCTCATTGCCTAGTCATGGAGATTTAGGCTCGGGTGCAGATAACTCTAGCACACATTGCCTTAGAAAGTCTTCTTGCAATCCTTCCAAGTGGAAAAAGCAAACTAGTCCCAGGGACTGGCAGATAGATGCCAGGGCAGGCTTCCTAGAAGTGGCAGGACTGGGTTTTTGGAGAGATCGAGGGTGGGGAGAAGAAGGAGGGGTCTGTGGTACTAACAGGCAGGGCGACAACAGAGCCAAGTCATAGGCATGACCGCACACACGTCTCAACTGGAGCAAGGGTCTGTCTAAAGCAATCGGGGCAAAGCTGGCTGCAGTGGGGTAAAGTCAGACTTGACCCTGCTGGACTGAGACCACCAAAATTATTAACACCAAAGAACTTTTGTTCAGTTTTTCTCTAAGGATTCCTTCCTTTAGCAGGCTATCTCTACTGAATATATCCCACCTATTGAACAGTAATCCATGTTTTCCCACAGTATAACCAGTTTGGCTCAGTTGAGATTATTCCAGCCAAAAGGAAAAAGAAATTTTTCTGAACATGTCACTCTGGTGCTCCAGACAATTCAATGGCTCCCCATTGCCCTCAGAGTAAAATCCAACATGCAAAATCAATGGTCTCCTGGCCCCTTGCCTTTCTGCCGGGCCTTGCCAACTACCTCTGCTTCTTCAGACCTGCATATTACCCCTTCCAGACTTCTGAGTAGGCTGCTTCTCTGCATGGAAGATTCTCGCTCTTCCCCACCTCTATATCTTCTGGCTTCTCTGGGTTCAACCTTAATGCTTCTCTCAGACAATGTTGCCTGACCTCAGATCCAGGTTAGGTGCTGAGCTCTGATCACACTGTGTGGGCATGCTCCATTTGCCTGTCCGTCTCCCTCAGGAGGCTGTGAGCACTTGGGAGAAGGACTCCACATCCAACCCACAGTGGCCAGAACTCTGGAATACAATAGTGCTCAATAAACGTCGAGTAATGAGCAAGCTGTGAGCCACTGAGTGAATGTGATGTGTCATTCAAGTTGACCTGGAAAGCCAAGTTATGGCAAAAGGTACTGTTTACACTCACCAAACTTTCTGAAGGAATGGAAAGAACCTACAGCTTACCCATGTAATTACTGTCACAGCCACCAAACCAGGGACTCTTGGCATGGACACTGAGAAGCCAGAGGAGATTTTGACTCAGGGAGGGACATGGTTTTCCAGCCATAGTCTACCTGTCTGGCTGTCCCTCTGCACTTCTCCCCCCAGTCAAGAGGGCTGGGCAAAGGTGGAAGCATCAGCCAGGCTGCACCAACTTCTTCTGTGGGTGTCTCTCCTGGTTCTCTCTTTCAATATTTCTTTACTTCCTGACCCCAGACAGGAATCAGAATCAGTGCTCCTGATTCCTCATGAGGTGATGGCCTTTTGATCCCTTGTGTTTGAAACTCCATCTTTTACACTATTACCAACAACAAGTGTTAACTGGGTGCCTGCAGTGTGCCAGCCACTGGGGGGCCAGGCACACCCCGAACAGGGTCCTTACTTTTGATGGGTTTGGAGAGAGGACATGAAGCATAAACCTGTCATTAAGTAACTTCCATAGGAGCCCCAAGCATTTTGAGCAATGGATACAAAGAGGGCTTTGGACTGAAATTCAGAGGGTACCAAAATGTGAAGGAATGGTTTTTAAAGACTTCACATATTTCTTAGCTCTCCTAGCGCCATGCCAATCTATGGAGAGGATGGTGCAGTTGACCAGAAGCAGCCTCACTCCATGTCCCATGTGGCACCACCTGTTGATGCACCTCACGCTTCATGCCCCAGGTCCCCACGCTGTGACTGATGACTTTGGCTATCACTTATCCCAATACTGAGCTGCTTGTACCCACATACAGGCCATGGAACCTCACTAAACCACCCTGAGAGGTGGAGATGATTTCCACCTTGAGTGTTAGTCCAGCTGAATACAACAGCTATTTGAGCCCAGGTCTGGGAGACCCCAAAGCCTGGGCTGCAGCATCAGTTGTCTGGTTTGGCTCTCATAGCAGAGGGTTGTGGAGGCCAAGCAGGTGGGAGCATCTATCCTTGGCAATCCTTCTGTGGAGCTCTCTGTGGTCAGAAATTAGATCACATCACCATTTGCCAGTGAGTGTCAAGGGCCTACAAAGGCAGACAAAATCAGCTCCCTCTTTGGGCAGCCATGCAATGCCATGGAAACCGGTTGTCCTCTGGGCAGAGGCCCAGCTGTCGGGGTAAGGATAAGGAGGGGCAAAGGAAGAAAAGGAGCTCCTTCCTCCCATCTGGGCCTCAACTTGTCTCTCTGTACCCTTTAATATTCCCCCATTCCAACCTACCAATATCATAGTTGTTCATTCATTCATTCCTAGTGAGTACCTCTCATATCAGATACTTACTTCACTCAATCTCCAATAACCTGAAGAGAGCTTTACTATTATCCTCATTTTACAGAGAAAAAAAAAACAGAGGCTTAGTGGCTCAGTGAGCCAAGGCCATGTAATTGGTGGAGGCTAAGATTCTGACTTAGGACTGTCTGGCTCTGAAGCTTCTAGAAACCACACTCCTGCAGGGGGGCTCTGTCTCCTTCCTGAACCTCAGTATGCTGTGATCCTAACAGCGGGGAGGAGTCCAAGAGCTTGGAGCCCATTGGGAGAAGATTCCAGAATTCAAGACTCCTTCTTTTCTTCCTCAGACTTTTGCTCAGCCCCACACTCCTTGGAGAAGTCCCTCAGTCTCCCTTGGGTTTCTCTCCCAGGCCCAAGAACACTTACAGCATGGAGGGAGCAGAGGGACAGGGGAGAGAGGGCTAATTAACCGTCTGCCAAGGGCTTTGAAGATGAAAAGCAGCCTTCAAGTGGCAGCCTATTATCCCTAAGCTTCACACACAGAATAATGAAATTCCAGGTTCCAAATGGAGAGTAAAAATCTTTTAACAAGATGATAAAGAGAAGCAGGCAAGGGCCAGGGTGGAGGGCAAGAGGGCACTCCGCTGGCTCCCCCAGAGCGCAGACCCCAGCAGACCTCAGCAGTCTTAGGCTAAAAGCCGGCGAGCCGGGTCAGCCTCAGGCTGGGAGGCATTTTTCATCACTGGCTGTTGTCGCTGCCAGCACCCTGAGACTCTGGAGGAAGGGAGAATCAGGCCTCCCCTGAGGGGACCCCCGGCCTGGAGAATCCAGGGTCTGAGGGCCCTGAGGCAGATGGTACACGTGAAGGATCTGGGCTGGGAGTGGGGAGCCCTGAATTCTGGTCCTGTCTCTGCACTGACTTGGTTCCTGACTGTAGACAGGTCCCACCCTCTCCGAGTGGTTTGCCTCAGGAATTGACTTGCATGGCCCCACTCCACCCCTACACATGGAAGTCCCTTGAAGGTAGACACTGTATGCTCAGCATTGTGGAGCTCAGGGGCAGCACAGGGCCAGTGACCAATACCCATTGTGGACTGCACAGTGGGTTCCCTGAAGGCAAGGCTCAGTTCTATTCAACTCTGGGCCCGCAATGCCCGCCACCGGGGCAAAGTCACAGTTGAACAAAAACTCTTGATGTTAGCAATCCAATAAACGGTCACGAAATTGCACTGGTAAAGTTATTAGATGAGAAAGATTTCAGAAAAGTCTCCTCAAAAATTAAAACTTGACCTCATCTCCACTATTTGGGCAAATCACTTAATCTCTCTGTGCCTCAGTTTCCTCACCTGTAAAATAGAGGTAGTGACAGGACCTACCTTATAAGATAGTTTTAAGTTTATATGAGTTAATTACTATAAAGAGCTGAGAATAGTATCTGACATAGAGTAAGCACTCAGTCAGTTATTATTATTTAGTTATTATTAGTAGTATGGTTAGTTAGTTATTATTCTCTTCATCTCTTTGCTGCCACCTGGAATTATTTTAATTCCTCCACTGCACAGGGAAGGGAGACAGGGAGGAGAGATGTCATTTGGACAGCCGCTGTGACTAAACCCTAACACCCCAACAGCACATTGCAGGTGTACAGAACTCCCAATCAGCATCACATCTGATCTTTAAAACAAGCTTGAAATCCAGAAAGGTGGGTACGGTTCTCCCCATCTACAGATGAGAATGCTGGGGCACGAAGAGCAAAGGCGCTGACTCAGTAAACCAGCTGGACTGAGGGGAGCGCAGATCTGAGCCTGGGTTAGGAATCATTTGTACAATCAAGAAACGTGTATTGAGCAATGACAAGCCAAGCACCAGGGATATGAGACTACAAAAGACTGACATGGCCCTTGCCCTCCTAGAGCTAACATTCTGGTAGACAGATAACAAGCCAGAAAAGAGTGGGTAAATGAATAAATATCACAGTTCGTGGCCAGGGCTCTGAAGAAAATATGGTCTTATGATCAAAACTAATGGGATGATTGTTCCGAGAAGACATCTCTGAGGAGATCCAGGCTGAGCCCTGGTAGATGAAAGGTGAAAGGAAGCCAGTGCCTTTCCATTGCTACGTGCTGCCTCACTGCCAGTTCTCACTAAGGTGTAAATGATTTACTGTAGGTCGAAGCCTGGAAGCAAGATTTGTAAGCAGAAGAGGAGAGGGAAACTGAGGACAGTGTGGAGGCCCTAAGGAAGGAAGGGAAGGATGTTGCTAGAGAAGGAGAGGGCTTAGAAAGGCAGCGGAGGCTCGCAGAGGTAAGAACTAGTGTTGCTTTGCTAAAAACAAAAAGCCAGGCTTAGAGGCTTGAGGAGAACCTCCCATTGGTAAGACAGGCAGCAATTTAAGGCTGTCAAGGCAGAAAAATGAAAATCATCTATTCCTGTGAGGAGGGGTGCAGGAAGATGACATCATTCCTACCCAGAGCAGACAGAGGCATTGCTACACGCGGATTCCCCAAGGACGACATCACTCCTTCCATTTTCACAGCTGTCATGACTTAGCTAGTCCCATGTACCCCCCACATCCACTGTGTATCCCACACTTCGAGGAGAGACGAGAGAAATGAGCCTGTAACAGCAGGTGTGGTCAGGCCAAGGAAGCAGAGAAGGCCTCTCTGAAGAAGCCCATTTGCACTGAGAACTGAGGTATAAAGGGGGAGGGAAGCGTGTTCCTGGCGAAAGGAACAGCATGTACAGTAGTGTAAAGGTAAATTTCTAATAACTAGCTCTGAGAGGCAGAAAGGTAGCTGTTTGGCAGTGTTTGCTAATTTCTAGGAAGTAAATACATTTGCTATGGCAAGATGTCACTGACATGGGCAATCGCAAGCCCATGGGTGCTGGCTCCAGTCCATCACTGGTATATGAGGCCTGAGGCAGGCAGGCACTTGGCTGGTTGAAGGGACAGGAGCCAAGCCAGGGGCACCCGAGGAAGTTGCTGGACTTGGAGGAGCTGTGGGCTATAGCCAGGAAGTAGCATATGTAGGTTGTGACCACGGGTCTCTATTTCATCTTCCCATTCCCTCAGAGCTCTGTCAGGTCACATCCTGGGCCCAGAGTTCCTGGTGCTAAGTAACGAGGAGAGAATTAATTAATTAGATCCTCGCAGGGGCAGTTGCAGACATTTTGTCTGGTGAAGAGGGCGGGCACTCTGTAACCTTGACTGAGATGCCCCTGGAAGTGCCTCTGCCTCTCCTCAGTGGCAGGACTCCAATCACATACAAGCTATTGGTGCACCAGCCTTTCTCCCTGAGGAGGTCCAGCTGGGCGGCCAGGCTGGTAGTGTGGGTGCAAAGGTAAGGTACAAACACTACCACTTGTACCCTTCCACAGATCTGGTCCTGAGACTGCTTGTACTATGGGCCTTCTCTCCATTCCCATTTTAGAGAAGGCTAGAGCAAGGCAGAAGAAGACCAAGTGATGACAGGTAGGTAGAGAGCCACCCTGGCACCAGGCACCCAGGAGGATCAACCACTCCCAGGAAGGAAGACAGGGCTTGGAAAGGGCAGGACTGAGTAGATGGACCTTCAAGACAGGTGCCTTCACTCCCCTTCCCCCATACCCTTCACCCGGGACTTGATACTCTGCAACTGGGACCTCCTAATCGTCCCAGTCTAAACCTGCCCTAAAAAGCCTCTGTGTCCCACCTATTCAGCTCCCGGCAACTACTGATCTTTCTTCTGTCTCTACAGTTTTGCCTTTTCCAGAATGTCACGTAGTTGGAATCATACAGTAAGTAGTCTTTTCAGATTGGCTTTTTCACTTAGTAATACACATTTAAGTTTCCTTCATGTCTTTTCCTGTCTTTATAACTCATTTCCTTTTAATGCTGAAGAATATTCCATTGTCTGGGTGTACCACAGATTATTGATCCATTCTCCCACTGAAGGATAGCTTGGTTGCTTCCAACTTTTGGCAATTATGAATAAAACTGCTATAAACATCCATGTGCAGGTTTTCGTATAGACATAAGTTTTAAACTCCTTTGGGTAAATACCATGGAGTGCAATTGCTGGATTATACGCTAAGAGTATGTTTAGTTTGGCTGAACCAGTTTGCATTCCCACCAGCAATGAATGAGTTCCTGTTGCTCCACATCCTCACTAGCATCTGGTGTTGTCAGTGTTTTGGACTTTGGCCATTCTAATAGGTGCGTAGTGGTATCTCATTGTTGTTTATTTTTACATTTCCTCAATGACATATGATGCAGGGTGTCTTTTTATATGCTTACGTGCTATCCGTATGTCTTCTCTGGTGAGTAGTCTGTTCAGATCTTTTATCCATTTCTAATTGGGTTGTTCATTTTCTTATTGTTGAGTTTTAAGAATTCTTTGTATATTTTGGATAACATTCCTTTATCAGATATGTCTTTTGCAAACATTTTCTCCCAGTGTGTGGCTTGTCTTCTCATTCTCTTGCTAAGTTAATTTTTTTCATTATTAAAACAATTACTTACTATGTATACAGCATGTTGATAACAAAGATAAAAGTAAAAGAAAAATATTCTTGATTCTCTTCCTCTAAAGATGATAACAACAATGACAATAGTGACAACCATTCTCATTCTTGTGACTTGCTGTGTCCTGGGTGCTCAGGAATCATCTAGGGTCACCTCATCACAGAACCCTGTGGGGTAGATATTGTTATCCCCACGTTATAGATGCTAAAGAGGAGGCTCAGAGAAATGAAGTGGCTAGACCCAGACTGCACACTAGTAAATAGTGGAGCCAGTATTCAAACCCCAGTGTCCTTGTTCAAAACCAGGCAATTTTAGACTGTGTGGTTTTCGTCTTTTACCTTCCCCCGTTGGAGGCTTAAGTACAGTTCATGTCTCTCCCGGTCCCAAACCCTCTTAATTTTTATCATGTTTTTCACCTTGAGGATCACTCTAGGAGATAAGTATCCTTACGGAAGAACAAACCGAGGCTTTAACAGGTTAAGTGACTTACCCAAAGTCACACAAGTTGGTGTATGACCTTGGACAGGCCGCTTTTCAAGGATTCAAACCCTGTGCTCCCAGACTCCACAGTCTAATTCTTCCCACTATTTCAAGTGGCCCCAGAAAAATCCCCTCTGGGCTGGATTGCTGCTGTCATCTCTTGTCTTGCCTCCCCGTGCCCTTTCTCCACCCATCATTTTGTCACTACTAAAGGGATCATTCTAAACTGCCAGCACAATCATGTCCCTCTCTAGTGATGGTCATCCTGTGGCTCCCATCTGTCCTCAGGAGGACTCCCGAACTCTCCAGAACACCAGCATCGTATCTCTTCTGCCTCTGTAGCTTCGCCCCCGATTCTCCACAAGCCCTTCTCCATTAAGCCCTTCTCCATTAAGCCACATACCTCATGTCTGCTTTTTCTTGAGCTTCCACGACTCTGTCCATATTGCTTCTCTGCCTGGCATACCTCTCCCCTCCTCCCTCACCCACCAACTCCACCTAAGCTCAGAAGGGGTAGAAATGGCTCCTCTCCTCGAATGGCATGACGGGGAGAACCAGCTCTCATCAAGGGCTATGCCAAGTGCTTCATTCATATTTTATTTAAATCTCATAACAACTTTATGGTAGGTATCACTAGCCCCATTCTGCAAAGGAGTAGACTGAGGCTTAAGAGATGTTAAATAACTTGACTCAGGCCACTTAGTGGCAGAGGCAGGCTTTGAAACACTAACTTCACATGCAAGGGTCTTGACCCCATCGCTGATTCCAATCCTCCCAAACCTCCCCTTTCCCCCTACCCCAAATTACTTCTATAGCATTTCTCCATGATCATACCTCATGGTGCTCTCTAATTTTTTATAGACTTTTTTTTTTCCCAGCAGTTTTAGTTTTACAGAGACATCGAGCAGAGAGTACACAGAGTTTCCAGAAACCTTCTCATTCCCCTCTCTCTGGTTTCCCCTATTGTTAACATCTTGCATTAGCGTAGCACATTTTTTACTATCGATGAGCCAATATTATACATTATTAACTAAAGTCCATAATTTACATTAGGTTCACTCTTGGAGTTACACATTCCATGCGTTTGGACAAATGTGTAATGATGACATGTATTCAACCTTATAGTATCATACAGAAGAGTGTCACTGTCCTAAAAATCTTTGCTCCATCAATTCATCCCTCCCTCCCCCCTAACTTTTGGCAAGCACTGACTTTTCATTGTCTCCATAGTTTTGCCTTTTCCAGAAGATTATACAGGTGGAATCATATAGAGTGTACCTTTTCAGATTGGCTACTTTCGCTCAACAACGTGCATTTAAGTTTCCTTTATATCTTTTCATGGCTTGGCAGTTCATTCTTTTTTATCACTGAGTAATATTCCACTGTATGAATATACCACAGTTTATTTGTTTACTTACGGAAGGACATCTTGGTTATTTCCAAGTTTGGGCAATTATGAATAAAGTTGTTACATTAGTCCCCCCCTTATCCATGGTTTCATCTCCTGCAGTTTCAGTTACCCACAATCAACTTCAGTCCAAAAATACTAAATGGAAAATTCCAGAAATAAACAATTTATAAGTTTTAAATTGCACGCTGTTTTGAAGAGCATGATAAAATCTTGCACTGTACCACTCCATCCCACCTGGGCTGTGAATCATCTGTTTGTCCAGCATATATGCTACCCTCCTGTTAGCCACTTAGCAGCCATCTCAGTTATCAGATTGACTGTAGCAGTATCACAGTGTCTGTGTTCAAGTGACCCTTATGGCAGACTAACGCTACATCACAATGCCTATGTCATTCACCTCACTTCATCTCATCATGTAGACATTGTATTGTCTCACATCACCACAAGAAGAAGGGTGAGGACAGTATAATAATATTTTGAGAGGGACCACATTCATATAACTTTTATTATAGTATATTGTTATAATTGTACATCTTATTATTGGTTGTTACTGTTAATCTTTTACTGTGCCTATTTTATAAGCTAAATTTTTTCAGAGGTATGTATGTAAAGGAAAAAACATAGCCTATATAGGATTCAGTACTATCCATGGTTTCGGGCATCTGCTTGCGGTCTTGAAATACATCACCCACGGATAAGGGGGGACGACTACATAAACATTCATGTGTAGGTCTTTCTGTGGATATAAGTTTTCAACTCATTTTGGGCAATACCAAGATCACTGTGGTGCTCTTTTACACAATTCCCTGACCCTCTCCTAATCCCACCTGGAGAACCCTTGGAAGGCAAAGAATGTATCTTGTACTTCCTCTCTCCAAGATTTACACATAATAAGTCCTCAATAAATGTCTATTGAAATGAAAAATGAAAATACACAATCATTTGGCGCAGATTTTCCAGGACACTTTAAATTCCCTATCATTTTATTCTTTGCAGCAAAGGTAATTTGCTGTAAATACAAGATTGAAATTGAAAATTCTTGTGTGAGACTTTCCACATTAAAACATTTCACAAACCAGTTTTTTAAAAAGTCCTTTGATACATACTGATTCCTGCTTTGGGATTACAAATATGTAATTGCTGAAAGTGTAGTGAGAGGGATCCAGACCCTGCATCAGACTTGTTCTTTCTGACCTTAATCTAATCCCTCTCCCACACAAGGCCTTGGTGTTCCCATATGAAAAAAACCTAGGGCATGGACTAACTGACCTGAGTTAATCCTAGAATAACTCAGGTTATTCTAGGATTCCCTATAGGATGAGCCCCTTACCCACCCAGAGAAGACAGGGGCTATGAAGGCAGCTCTGGGAGAGAAGGCCAGGTCTCTGTCAGCTGAGGTCCCACTCACAAAAAGGGTCCCAGGGCCCTAGCAACAGAAAAGAGGAGGGGAGATGGACTCTTCCCCCCTTTCACCAGAGATGTCCTTTGTACTTTTTATCTTTCTAAACCATTCATTTTACCATATCCTTATAAGAACATTCACTGAGCACTTACCACATGCTAGTTACTAGGCTAAGTGTTCTTAATAGACTGATTTAATTCAGGCACAGCCCGCTTATATAGGGACTATTCTCATCCACATTTACAGATTCTATTCAATCCACAAATATGTATTTAGTACATACCACATACAAGGTACTGTTTTAAGCTTACAGTAGAGAGCAAGGCAGAGTCTCTGGCTTCATGGACTTGACATTCCGAGGCAGAAGACAGACAATCAACACAAGGGAGCTTTATGAACGGTCTGTTAGAAGGCAACAGTTCTACCTTAGAAAGAAAAAGTAGAGCATGGAAGGAGATCAAAAGTTAAGGGAGAAGCATGGGGCTGACTTCAGTATTAAATAGGGTAGCCAGGGTAGACCTTGCTGAGAAGGTGGGGTTCTTAGCAACGGTTTGAAGGAGAGAGGTCAGGAGAGCAGATTTCTGGGGACAGAACTTTCCAGGTAGAGAGAACAGCAGAGTGAAGACCCAGAGGCAGGCGTGTGTCTATTACAGAGGAGGAGGTCAGCAGAATGAGTGAGGCTGAGGGGTGATGGGGCCTGCTCATGTAGGGCCTGGTGGGCCACTGTAAGGACCTGTGCTTTTCTCAGAGAGAAATGAAGAGCCAGGCCGGGGTCTGAGCAACAGAGTGACCTGATCATCTCGATTTCTCTATTAAGAGCAGAATATGTAGAAGAGTGGAAAGGTAGAAACAAAAGCCTGCTTGGGGGCTGCTACTGTCATCCAGCGGAGACATATGGTGGCTGGGACCTGCTGGTGGCAGTGAAGGGAGTGACAAGAGGTGGGATTTTGGGTGTACTTGGAAGGTGGAGCCATCATGACTCCCTGAGGAAACTGTTGTTTACATGAGAGATTTGTAAACAACAGGCTGCATCCTTAAGGACAGCGCTGAAGGTGGGAGATTCCAAGTCTGCTTCTTTCCCAGGTAGGCTGGTGATGCAGGGGCCACCCCAGAAGTGGAAAACACCTCATACCTCCCCTTCCCCTGACTGCATGGGCTCGAATCCCAGTTCCGCTAGGTGTTACCATCAATGGCACAATGATGATAGCTTCCTATTGCGCTCCCCAGAAGCTGACCTTTCAGTCACCAGGTCAGGCATTCCAGTTAAAGAGGAAGCAGAACCGGAAGTGGAACTCTTACCCTAGCACCCCATATCCTCCGAGGAGTTGCGGCAGGCATGAGGGTGGGAGGAGAATAGAGGAAGGGGTTCCTCTCAGCATTACTGAAAGCCATTAGACATCTTCACATTTTTGCAAAATCTCTGCTTCACTGCAATTAATTCAGCGTTTAATGAACTCCTACTATGTGCCTATCCACTGAGCTAGGCGTCGTTTGCATATAAGATGGTAAGTCCAGCCTTTGGTGGAATAGAATTAGCATTTGAGTAAGAAGATCTGAGTAGTTGAGTCCTGTTCTGCAATTATCCATTCTGTAGCTACCTGATCATGGACACACCAGTAAACCATCCAGGCCTCTATTGCATTATTTTAAAAATGGGGACAGGGACAGTGGTATCTATCCAAGAGAGCTATAAGGGAGATGTAAAAGCTATTTTATAAACTGAAAAACACTGCATAAAGGTCAGGTGCATGCTCATAGCCCGGAGGCGGAGACTGGAGACTCTCACATGCCCAGCTAACCACAGGGCAAGGCACCCTGGGAGGAGGGCCTCAGACACCAGTAAGAACTCTGAAGGAGCCCAGAGGGCAGATGACTCATTCCGACCTGGGGGGACAGTGAAAGCTTCCTAGAAGAAAGGGCCTTGAAGAGTGTGTGGGATTCCATTAGCTCAAAGAGAGAAGAAAGGGCCTTCCAGGTAGGGAACACACAGGCAAAGGCAAAGGTGTGCGAGTACACCACAAATGACCACAAGGAGCTACGGAGGGGTTTGGAGCAGGAGAATGGCAGAACCAGATTTGCCTTAAAGGACACACTGGCTCTGAAGGATGGAGTAAAATCCTATGGCCCAGCTGAGCAATATGGAGGCTCGAGCCAGCTCCACTCTTCAGAGAAGGGAAGCCTGCCGGGATTCCCCACAGTCCGGATGTGCATGGGGAAAGGCAGATGGAAGTGGGAAGCTAGTGAGAGTGGGAGCCTGGGCCAGGCTGAGCCAGCTGGCTGCCCACCCCCTCTCACCCCTCCCCCGCCACACCACCACCAAGCATCCTTCCATCCCAGCCCACCCCCAGCTCCTGGGAGCCTAGAGACCTGTTTGTTTTCCTTGTAAAGAGGGGAGCCCTGCCCTTTGTGAGATTTCTGCTTGGGAAGGAGTGAAATGTCTACTTGTGCTGCTGCCTGGATTTCCAGCTATTGACACAGACTCTGACAATGAAAGCAAAGGCCAAGGGAGGCCTAGACAAGGTGGCTGATTAAAATGTTCTTCCCTGGGGTTGTTCAGCCCTGCCCTGGGAAGGCTAGCTGGAAAACCCGGACAGGAACCCTCTTCTTCAGAGCTGTGGGCTCAGTTAGAGGTGGGGCTTTGAAAATGGCTGGGGAGTTTCTGCACCCCCACCCGGATCCAGTTGATCCAGCTCCTGAATACGCTGTTTTTGTTGTTTCACATCTAGCCTAATAACCAGGGTCACTTAGAGGACTGTGCCTTCTTTGAGGCTATTTTGTTTCTAAAACAAGGCAACGATATTACCATTTCATGGGGTTTCTTACAGGTCAGATTCCCCAAAGAAATGGACTCTGAGATGGAAGCAGGGTTCCTAGATAAAATATAGGACACCTAGCTAAATTTGAATTTCAGGTAAACAACAAAGGATTTTTGTTTTTAGTATATGTCCCATGTAATATTTGGGACATACTTACACTCAAAACTGTATTCATTCTTTAACCAAAATTCAAATTTAAATGAGTGTCCTGTGTTTTTTTTTTTTTTTCCTGTGCTTTTTTTTTTTTGTCCTGTATTTTTATTTGCTCCATGTGACGACCGTAGGGTGTAGAATGTTCACACGGAGAGGGTTGGCTGAGGAGTGCTCCCGGTGTCAGTACCTGCTAAAGAGCCAAGACAGCAGACTAGAGCAGTGAAAAAAGTAGGGCTGTGATGCTGTCACATAAAGGACTCAACTCTGACCCCAGGGTGGAGGGAGCTCTGGAGCTGGGCTGGCCTTTCAGAGCTGCCCCAAACTCAGGCTAGGGCTCTGGGCCTTTATAGTCCCCAGTTCCACATGTCATTAGATTCTGGCTTTCCTGGAGTAGGTATGACACTGAGGAAGGTGGCTCTCCTTTGCTGAGGGCAGTTCCAGGAGGTGGGGTCGGCTCAATGCTGTCAGCCCCCAATACTCTCTTCAGCTACAGCATGGGCACTTTGGTCCTGAGGAGAGTCTGGGCAGCAGCCCAGAACAGCAACCATGACCCGGTGTTATACAGTTTGATGAGACAGTTGTATAAACAGCTGAGTTTAGTAGTCAATTGTCAGTGATTTTAGCAGCCCCCAGTAAAGGTCAGGTCACTTATCCTGGCCTTCAAGACCATCAACCATCCAGGTCCAAGTTATCTATTCTTTCAATTTCTCCCAGCTCCTTGGGGAGCCCTTTCCCAAATCAGGCCTGTTGACTTAACATCTGGGAGGAGGGTCATGATCACAGTTCCCCCTGTGCATCGATGACTAAATTCTCTTCTGCCTTCAATTCTGCAGATCCCAATCAACAGCATAACACAGGTCTTCTTAAAGACTGTCTCAAGCCCAGACTCCTAGTCATAGTCGTAGGGGCTTTGGTCTTCCTCTGTCTAGGTCTGGCCTCCTTCTTGTCTTAGCAGTTATGAGGCTGCAGTTAACTAGGTCGGAGAGGACATGCCCATCATTGGCTAAAAGAGGATCTTTGCATTGCCAGTTGTGGGGGTAGCCTAGCTCTGGTTCCCAGTGTCTCTGGGTTAGGCCTCTGTAGGGTAAGAGGCTGTAGGCAGGTGGGCAGGGGCTGCCTTTATGTCAGCTTCTCTTTTTTCCATGTCTTCCACAAATGTGAGACATATGTAAGTTCTGGGAGCAGAGAATCTGGCTCTAGTAGGAAACGCTGTAAGTTTGGATGTGGATAAAGAAGCTGAGGGGTCTGAACACATTGAGACAAAGTGGTTGATGTGCCCTCATTCATTCAGAATCACTAACAGTTATTGAAAGCTTGCTGCCAGCCGGGGTTATCCTGCTTAATTCTCATAACCACCCCGTCAGGAAAACACTATAAATATCCCCATTTTACAGATGAGGAAACTGAGGCTTAGCAAAACAACCGCGTTGCCCAAGGTCCCACAGCAAAACAAAACAAAGCAAAGCAAAGCAAAACAAAAACAGGAGAGTCAAGATTCCAACCCACCTGTCTACCAACAGCACTTGAGCTCTGAATGGTAGAGTGTGCCCCTGGCTAGGTTCAAATGAACAAATGAACAGATTCATTTGTTTATGCTCAGGCTTGATAGCCATGAGTCATTGTTATTTTCAATGACTGTTCTTGCGAGGCAGGTAAACAGCAAGGAAAGACAAAACACCCCAAAAGCCCAAATCAGGCTGAGATTGCCACAGTCGGGAGGTTTGCTGGAAGAAGTAAGGGTATACCAGTCAGGACTCAGGTGCAGGGAACAGAAGCCAGACTTGCTATGTGACACAGACAATATTCAGGAGAGGATATCTGCATCTGAGACTCCACTGGAAGGGCTAGAGGAGAGGGCCGGGGGCTGGGCCTCCAGGAACACTGTGTATGACTCTGCAAGACTCACCTGCCAGAGGGGCTGCCTCTTTTTTTTTTAAAATTGTGGTTAAAAAAAAAAAAACAAAAAACAGATAACGTAAAATTTACCATCTTAACCATTTTTTTTTCATCTTAACCGTTTTTCAGTGTACAGATCAGTGGTGTTAACTATGTTCACATTGTTGTGCAACAGACCTCCAGAATTTTTCATCTTGCAAAACTGAAACTTGGAATCCATGCAACAGCAGCTCCCCGGTTCACCCTCCCTGCAGCAGCGGCAGCCACCATTCTGCTTTCTATTTCTATGAGTTTGACTATTCTGGGTATCTCACGTGAGTGGAACCATATAGTACGTCTTCTTGTGATTGCATTATTTCCCTTAGCATAATGTCCTCAAGGTTTATCCACTCTGTAGCATGTGACAGGAGTTCCTTCTTTCTTAACACTGAGTAATATTCCATTGTATGTGTAAACCATCTTTTATTTATCCATTTATCTGTAGATGGACTCTTAAGTTGTTTCTGCTTCTTGGTGATGGTGAATAATGCTGCAATGAACATATGCCTGCAAATATCTCCTCAAGATCTGTTTTCAATGTTTGGGGGTACATACCCAGCAGTCTAATGCTGGATCTTACGGTAGTTCTATTTTTAATTTCTTGAGGAACCTCTATACTATTTTCCACTATTTTATATTCCCACCAACAGTGCACATGAGTTTGAATTTTTCTACATGCATTATCAACAACATGTTATCTTCTGTATTTTTTAAAAAGTGGATGTCCTAATGGCGTCGAGGTGATATCTCATTATAGTTTGATTTCATTTCTCTAATGATGTTGAGCATCTTTTCCTATGTGTGTTGGCTACTTGTAGATCTTCTTGGGAGACATGTCTATTCAAATCCTTTGTCTATGTGTTAATTGGGTTGTTTGGTTTTTGTTGTCGAGTTGTAGGAGTTCTTTATATGTTCCGGATATTAGCCCATTATCAGATATGTGATTTGCTGATATTATCCCTGTCCCTAGGTTGCCGTTTCAATCTGTTGATTGTTTCCTTTCATGCACAGAAGTTTTGAAGTTTGATATAATTCCATTTGTCTATTTTTGCTTTTTCACGTGGGCTTTTGGTGTCATATCCAATGCCATGAAGCTTTTCCCTATTTTCTCCCAGAAGTCTTGTGGGGAGAGCTGCCTCTTCTAGTACAGTCAAGAAGATGGGGATTGAGTAGATGGCCAGCTCTAGAACCTCTAACTTCAAGCATACCTGCTGTTGCTAAGATTCAGAGCTTAGAAAGCTGTATCACCCCACCACAACTTTCCCTTGACATTTATGAAGCTACTGACTAGACGCTGGAGCATGCATGGGTGCAGAAAACTCATCATCTCCATTAACGTGTCATCAGTCAGAAACAACTAGGGTAGCCAAAGATGACCTCTGCCATACCTCTGTTTTTCAGTCCTGCTTGGGAACATCTAATTGTAGAACCATATTTTCATTCAGGGCCTAACAGTGAAGGAGTCTAAAAGTGTGACTCCGTAGCCTCTTCAGTGCAGGAAGGTGCCCAGTAAGGAGGTTGGAATGGATGATGAGTGTCATGGGGCCTAAGCAATAAATTAGATGATGTATCAAAAAGTGCCCGACCCCTGTTTAGCACAGAGCATTATTACATACTGTGACCCACCAGACATGAAAGAACGGTAGGTTGATGAGGCAAGGTGGTATTGGGTAGGGTAGTAAAATGGTTATGGGCACCAACTCTGCAGCTGGACAGGGCTGATGTGTAATCCCAGGTCTATCATGCACGAGCTGTGTAACTTGAGCAGATCGCTGAGTCTCTCTGGGTCTCTTTTCTCCTCTGTAAAAAGGCAGGAGACAGGGAAATGGCTCAGTATAATCTGCAGCTCCTCCCTTCTGGGCTGCCTGGCCATCCCACATCCTTAAGGGGTATGATTTAGGACCTTAGCCTCTCTGAGTCTGTCTCCCTTTCCTCTTAGGCCATTTCACTGAAGCAAATGGGAGGCCGAGTTAGAGTGAAAGGGCTCTCTAAGCATGAAGACAACGCAAGGTCTTCTCCTCTAAGGCATCATTGGGACCCCTCCCAGAGTGTGAAACTTCTGCAGCCCTTCTCTCTAAGCAAAAGAAAATTCTGTAGTCACAGTTGAGAATATCTGGACAACTACTGTGTACTTTAGTGATTCTAGAACTCATATTTTAGCCCCGGAACCTCTTCCTTTCCCCCCCAAAAAATATTTTGTAGAACCTAATCTATAAAACAGATAAAAATTGGAGTTGTTTCAACTGAAGTGGGGGAGGCGATTCCTGCAGCCACTCTCCACTTCACCATCTTCCAATTTTATCAACTTCTGCAGATCCTAGAACTTCCTTAGACCACCATTTGAAAACTTGACTGGTTTATGGAAATAATTCATTTCAATGCCAGAAGCCCAATTCTGGCAGAACTCACCTTAATCAACTTGTGTGTTGGTGGGCACAACTCCCTCTGGTCCTTAGTTTTTGATCTATTAAATGAGGATAATTTTCCCTGCTCTACATGTGTGTCTTGCCTGTAAGTCCATAGATATGATAGCGCTTTAAGCTGAAAACTCAAAAGTAAGGTGGTGCTGGTTTTGTTTGCACCTTGCTTAGTTTTGTAGATGTTTTGCAGTGGCCTAGTGGACCTCCAGACTTTCAAAATAAGTCTCTTGTTAGAACTTTATTCCAACATCCAAATCCGAAATGGTCTATCTACCTTATTTCCTCCTTTCTTACAACTGAAGCCCCTTCCCTCTTTTTCTGCCTCATTACCCTCTTCTTTCTGCCTGCTGCCCTAGCTCACACTTCTCTAGCTGCCCCAGATTCCCTCCTGCAGAACCTCAATTCCAGGAAGGGCACCCCGAAGGAAGGCAAAGTATGCACCATTCCCGGGCCACCCCTCTCCCCGCCCCTAGACTGCACACAACCTTGTCCGCCTTGACATCTTTCAGAGCTAGGCCAACAGCTACTTTCCTATTTTCCAGCATAACACAGATGCCTAGGGGGCCCAGGCTTGCTGTCACCACTTGTAGGAGCTACCAAGGGGTCTCAGGACCTCATCTAGAGCCAACTCTTCATAGTGAGACTTCATTTGATTGAGTACATAATTGCTAATTTATAGGGCAAGCTTTAAACTGGCTTAAATTCTATACAAGATAGGATCCCAGAGCCAGTTGGTTTTAATTACTTTTAGTAGAAGGAGCACTGAGAATAGAGTAAAGAAAATAAAAGGGGTCTGAAGACCCTGCTAGAGTTTGAAGATAGAGGGTCTGAGTTAACAACCACTTCTTCCCTGCCTGTACACGTGATATTTTCCTTCTTGTGTCTTAGTTTGATCATCTGCAACTAGGGACATAAAGAACTAACCTGCTTGTTAAGATTAAATGAGTTAGTGTATGTCAGGGTTTCTCGCCTCAGTACTATTGGTATTTGGGACCAGATAATTTTTGCGGGGGCTGTTTTGTGCACTGTAGGATGTTTACAGGCATATCTGGCCTGTACCTTCTAACTACCAGTAGCACCTCTACCCTGGGTTGTGACAAATATGTTTCTAGATACTGTCCAATGTCCGCTCGGGAGCGAAGTCACTTCCAGTTGAGAAACACCCATGTATGTGAACACACTGAATAAACAAACTCTTCACTATTATTGCATGTATGTGACAAACACAGATTTATCAATTCATTTACTGAAAAGATAGAAAGTTGAGAGCAGTTTGGAAGTGAAAATTAAAGCTTTCAGGTATATACCCTCTCCTCTCTCCTCCCGCCACCCACCAGGAAAGGCCAGGTGTGCTTGGCGAGAGTCCTGCCTTAATCATCCAGATTGACCCAGAGCCCTCCCCTCCACTGGCCTGGATCAATCTTGTAACATGAGCCTCATCCTTGTGAAATTGGATGCATTAATACCAGCAAAATATTTCTTAATCTCCTAAGCCTCTGCTTTGAATTCTTAAAAAGGAAAGAAAGAAAAGGCACAAATCTCTTAATTAGGGTGCCCAATCACTTCGATAAATATTTACCTGGTTGCACATGAGGCATGGAAACCCTGCGCCATCAGTCAATAGAGGTCAGCAAAGTGTACCTCGGGAACCACTGCGTGCAGTTCAGCTTGACTTTAGATGGTGTGTTGAGAGAATGTTTCCAGTCTTATGCTTCTGCTAAAGATGGGTGAACAAACACAAAGTCCCAGTTGGACACCAGAGGGTCATTGTAAATCATTGCCCGGCTTCCTTAGCTTTCTGGAAGTTGGGCTACCAAGCACACCCAAACAACCCCAACCGTCCCCAAAAGGGCCCGGCCGAACAAAATGAACCTAACCAAAAACTTTCCCCCTCCTCCCCACTTGGCCATACCAAGAGCCACACCCTCAACAGGCAGCTTCCCTGACTGTCAACCTCCACCCTTCTAACCAATACTACTTCCCTACGTACTGTTTAGCTTAGGGCCTATACACAGGCTGGAATTAGGAGCTGTCTGGCCTTGTGTGTGTCCCAAAGGCAAGAGCTTCCCTTAGATGTTGGTATCCCCAAAGGGATCTAACACAGAGTAGCTTTCTGTAAATTCTTGCCAGGTAAGCAATCGAGTACCACTATTTCTATTTTACAGATGTGGAAACTAAGACCTTGAGAGTTTCTTGCAGATCTGCAGGCCTCCTGATGTTCAGGCTGGGGCTGCCACACGGTACTGATGAGTGGATCCCTCTCTCTTGAACTTAGGAGTCTTCAGAAACAGATTTAATTGGAGCCTGAAATGGAAATGGGGATGAAGGAAGCAAGCTCTTAGCTTCTTTCCCCAAGGAGCAAAAATGCCTTGTCAGATGGCATGTTAGAAGTATTTGCTCACCCCGGCCCCTCTGCCCACTGTGACTTCTGTCCATTATTCTGGCCTGAGCTCGAGCTCTGCCTGCCCTTCCAGGAAATCCTCTGAGAACCCCATTTCACCACTCCTGTTCTCCCTCAGAGCCAGACTACTTTATACTCATATACTTCATTGTTGTGGCTTTGTGCTCAGAAATGCTATGGGCTCCACTGCTGTCGCAGTCTGATTTCTCTGTCTCGGCCTCAGTCTTCCACCCCCCATACCCACAGGGCTATTCCTTGAATTGGTCCCCTATTCTTTTCTCCCCATACCCCACTCGCCTCAGGGGTCCTTGAGCAATAGAGATGTCCAAGGTCGTCTGAGGACCATGATAAAAAATGGGAATTCCAGCAAGGGAGAGGAAGGCCTGCGGACCAGAGAAGAGCGGGGTGAGAGCTCAGGGGAGGGGAGCTGAGCATTCCCAGATGGGTTTAGCTATGAATATGTAGAATAAGATTGGGACTACTGCCTGGTTTATTCCCCCAAAAGAGCTGGGACATTAGGCCTTCCTCTCTCTGCAAGAACCCAGAAAATGTGTGAGGAGCTGAATCACTGGCTGGTTCCATGTCATCATCATAGCCACCATAGCTAACTGTTATTGATCACTTAATGTGCCAGGTTCTGTACTAAGTACAACGTATGCATTATCTCCATCGATCCTCAGAACAATTCTCTGAGGTGGACTGGATTGTTATCTCCACTTTACAGATGAGGAAATGGAGACTTAGCAAGATTAAAGAAGTACCAGAAGGTCACATAGCTTAGACCAGCCAGAGAATTGGAAGAGAGGCTGAGGGACCCTGGAAGTTCCCTTGACTTCTCAGAGCTCAATTTCCTTCCCTAAAATGAGGTAGCTCCAGGAGAAGCTCTACAGGGACTCCCTCTGAAACTTCCTACGCCCCCGCCCCTAGTGTCCTGTGGTCTGTCTTGAAACCCTGATCTGCATTTCCAAGAAAGCCAAGCTTGTGGAGACAGTGAGGTGTGGTGGTAAAGACTCTAGCGCCAAATTGTCTGGGTTCAAGTCCATTAGCCACTGAGGTGACCTTGGGCAAATCATTGTAACACTGTGTGTCAATTGCTCCGTCTGTAAAATAGGGGTGATACTGATAGCATCTACTTCATTGTGAGAGGATTAAGTGTTAACATGTGTCAAGTACTTAGAACAGTGTCTGGCCCAGAGTGAGCACTATGTAAGAGTTGGTTAAATAAATAAAAATTTCCTTTCCTGTCGCTCTATGGCTAGGTGCTCGCTTGTGGAGGAAGGCCTGGGATGACCAGTGGGTAGTGGGGGTGAAGTTGGGGACACAGAATTGCCCTAGCAATAGAGCCAAAGGCCAACAATCAGAAGAGTCTTACAGAGTCAACCAAAGGGAGGTGGGCAAGGAAGATTACTACTCTCTTTGGGCAGTCGGTACCAGAGGCCTCCAGAAAACCAAAGCCCATGGAGGCTGCAGAGAAAGGGATACAACCCTACCCAAGGCACTGGGATGGATTCCTCAAATAGGAGGCCACAGCCTGGTGGCTGACCTGAGCTAGACCCTTTAATTCCTGAGAAAGGCAAAAAATTAACAGAACATTTATCACCACTCTTTCTAAAGCGTTTGACAGTGATTTTTGAAGAAGCAGAGGAGCAGCTCTTGGAGCTGGCAAACAAACAGATGCCCATCAACCACCCTGCACCCCAAATGAAGGGCTGGGAGCCTTGCTCTGCAAATCCAGGCCAGGCTTTCTGTCTCACCTTGGTGACTTTTTTTTTTTTTTATTGTGCCAGGAATTCCTCTCCCACGTGGGGTGGACTCCGAGGTACTCAATTAAGCAGCCAATGAAAAGTCAGCTCTCCGGTAGCAAATGACCCTGACACTTCTTGTAACATAAACAGTTGAAACGTTTCCAATTAGAACTGGAGACAGAGACGTTTGAACTCTCTCTCCATTCCCCTCCTTCTTTAAAAATAATTGTCAAGCGCTTTGGACAGGGTGTTGTATACATGTTTTTTATTTTCTTCTCTCCTCCTCGAGCATAAAAGAAATTTATTTTTCTCCTTGGTTTTTTGCTTTTTTTTTTTTCTGACATGTGGGGTGGGATGGAGGTGGGGGTAGAGATGCGGCGAGCTTAAAGGGGTGTTGGTCTAATTACTTACCTCCTCGATCCTTCTGCTTCTGGTTCAGGCAGCCCGGGAGAACTAGGAGTGACACTGGGTGCGGAGTGTCTGGGAGCGAGCGGCAGGCGAGCTGGGCCTTTGACACTACAGAAAGGGCTGATAGTATATGAATGAGTGAATAAATATGAATGAATGAATGAATGCTTTTCCTTTAGCAAATGCTCGCACGGATCCAGCTCGCGCAAGCAGATGGGGCGCTGAGGTTGGCTGTCCAGTCGGCTGCCCTAGATTCGAATCCGGACACCTCTTCCCAGCTTGAGACAAATTACTGAGCTTTCTCGGTCTCTCTTTTTTACTTTATAAAATGGGGCTACCAGCCAGGCTTCCTCCCTGGGGAGGGAGGTGAGGATAAAGAGAGTTCTCTCCTGGGTAGCATTGCCCTGCCTTGCACGTAATAAGCACCCTAACGCAGTACGCATTCTTGACTGCGAGGCCAATCCATCATACTCCGTGTCAGGCTCTTCCAAGGTGCCTGGGCCAGCGCTGGTCTCACAGATGAACTCGACAGGAGTCTGCTCTGTAGGCGCGCCCTGGCTCGTGGGGTCACCAGGAGCGTGGACGTCGGTGTAGGAGCGAGGCCTGAACCCGAGACAGAGCTGCTGTGCTCTTCCGTCCGCAGTCCGCGTAGATCCGGCCTCGGGGCCAGGGCTCGTCGGCCGACTGCTGGCGGGCGCCGTCGGAGCCAGTCCCGAGTGAGACAGAGAGCGAGAGTGGCCGGACGAGGCGCCGAGTCCCGGCATCTTGAAGGCATTGTGCTTAATAAATCCGGGAGAGACGCTCACCTACTCTCCCCCTCTCCTCTCGGCTCCCAAATCGAGACCTGCTGTGGGATACCCAGTTTATGGGGGTCTTAAAACCCCCTCCACTTTGATTAGCGGCTTCAAAGAACTCTCTTTAATGTTTGCCCCCCTCCCTGCCCCACTCCACTTTTACCGGCCACCCCTCCCCCATCACTCCTTCTAGACAACAAAATACTTAATGCAAGTTCAAGGGATGGGGGGCGATTTTCAGGCTTCCTCCTTGTTCATGGGCCGTAGAAATTACCTGTTTCAGGCGTGCGCAGAAGTCGGGGAACCATGGAGTTTGGGTGTTTTTCTTTCTTTTTTTTTTTCTTTTCTTTTTGGTTTGTGTGTGTGTTTTTTTACCTTTATTATTTAAATTGATACGTTTCATTACTAGGGAGAAAAATAAAATATTCCTTTGATACACAAAATCAAATTGATATTTAGCCTCTGCTTACTTTTTTATGCATGGCTCCTTTATACCACATGGTAGTGACAGATTGTTTGAGCTGGAAGGAAAAGCCATTCAAAGCTAATTAAGCAGCCATTCCAAGCACTATTTGCAAGCGGGAGGCTCAGAAGCCTCGGCATTTGTCAGCGCTCCCCCACCCCGCGTGGTTTTGACTGACAGCGCTAGCCGCGGACTGACAGCTTCCCGTAGCTTCACCAATCAGTGATGGAGAGTCTCTTCAGCGGTTTCTGATTGGCCTTCGGGCCTTGCTCAGGGGCGGGGTTAGCGGCTCCCACGTGGGGACAGGAGCGAGAAAGGGGCGGGGCGGGTAGGAAGCGGGTGCGCCCACCCGTGACGTAAGTGGGAGGGCAGAGAAGGGGGAGGGGGGAAAAGGAAGCTCCAAAGAGGAGCCATTTTGTCTAATGAGTGCTGCGGCCAGATGCTCGCATCTGTCGAGCCGGGCTTCTCCCCGCCCTCCCCTTGGTGCGCGCCGCACACGATTTATGTTTTTATTTAGGAAAATAAATAAATGAAGAGAGGAGCGCGGTTCGGAGCGGCCGGCCAGAGCAAGCGCGGAGAGGTTCAGCTCCAAGGCGGGCGCTCACGTGTAACTCCCTGCGCAGCGGCCTCCGAGCGCCCGCTCGCAGCTCCTCATTAAGATGCACAAGCGAACTCCAGCTCCTAATGAGGGGAAAATATAGATCCGGGGGCGCGCGGCCGGCTCGCGCGTGCCCGCCATCGGCCCGGGGTGCTTGCGGGCTCGCGCAGATGCTGGAGAAGGACCCGGGGGCCACCTGGGTCCGCCCACCCGGAGGCGCCCGCAGGGCCTGGGGTGCGGCCTCTCCCGCCTCCGATCCACTCGGGGGCCGCTTCCCCGTGGCCTGCCCTCTCTGACGTAACCCCGAGCGCAGGAGAGCGAGGCTGTCGGTTTTTGGGCAAACTGGGCCCCGGAGTCTAGTGGTCTGCGCGACCGCGCGGGGAGTCCCAGAGCTGTACGCGGGGGCGGGCGAGTGGCCGTGCCTCCCCGGGCGTCGAGGCTGGCGGCTGTGACACCAACAGGCTCGCATGCGCGCCCCTCCTCAGGCTTCGCGGACGCTGTGACACGCGCGAGCAGGCTGAGTAAACTGGCTCGGAACTCGGAGCTCCCAGGCCCCCGCAGGGCAGGGCCGCCATCCCATTTCCTACTCCGATCCCCAAACCCCGCGCGCAGTGAGGAACTGCAACCAGGGCGTCGCTGCCCCGCCGGGAAGGAACCCCGAGTGGGGACAGCGCGAACTGAGCCGGCTGTCCACGGGCAGCCGGGCCCTTCCATCTGCGCTGCCTGCCAAGGAAGAGTTCCCCAGACTTCTCTTCCCAGGCAGCCGCTGCACATCAAAGACGTGTTTATTTGGCTTTCCAAAAAAAGAAGGACGAACGAAGAGGAAAAGCTGGGGGCCATAGGGTGTCGGGGATGCGCAGGAGAAACAGTAAAGAAAAGGACACCTTCAGTTCCGAGCAAATTTTTAAGGTGGGAGGCAACTTTGAGAGCGACCATTTTCTCCGTCCTAAATCTTGTGAAGTGAAAACATTAAAGTGACAAAATGATTCTGTTTGTTTTATAGTATCTAATTGGGCTGCTTTGCAGACCTAATGAGATTAGAGGGAGAAATAGTTCGCCGCCACTGCAGAATAAACTGATACATTACTAACAGCCACAGGTTTTGAGGACTATACGGCTTGTTTTTTTTTTCCTTTTGTTGTTACTCCTGTCTTCTCTTCCCCCCTCCCGCCAAATAATTATTTGCTAGCAGATCGTGGGAAAAAAAGGGAGGGGTGTAAAAAAACTCTAGCAGCCTAGGACTATAATATATATCTATTTATTATATGTCTTTCGGTTAATTCCTGATCTGAGCGCTGTTTTTCACTCCCATGCGAAAGTCACCAGCGGGTAGGGCCTGATTGCTACTTTTCATGCATAGTTTTAGACACAAGAGGGCATTGTGACGTCGCGCCCGGCGGCGCCCAGTCGCAAGCCGAGTCCGGCCGCCCCACGTGGGGGCCCTGCGCTCCCATTGGCCAGCTCCAGGCGAAGCTGCCACATTATTTTGTTACTTTTCAGTCCCTATTTGGAACTGCTCTCGCGGCAGTTCAGACCTCGTGCTCGTCCCCCTCGTCTGTCTGTGTGTGGTATCCGCAGGTCCGGGGCACTTTTCTGGTGTGCGTGTGTGTGTGTGTGTGTGTGTGCGCGCGCGCGCGCGCGCGCTCTGGGTGTGTGTTTGGGGGATTTGTCGGGGCGCAGAGCGGAGAGCCGGCCGAGGGGAAAGAAGGAAGCCGCACAGCTCCCCGGTCTCGGGCTGCGTCTCCCCTACGGCGCTCTCCTGCCTGCCGCTCCGAGGTGGCGGTGGCGGCTGCGGGCTCTCCTCCTTGAGGAAGCAGCGCTCGAGCTGGGAGCAGCGACAACCCCTTTGCGGAGGCTTCTCGTGCCCGCTGGAGTTAGGATGCCAGGGTGGCTGATTTGCACCCACTGAGCCGGAGTTTCTTCCTTGGCCCTGGGAAGAGCTGGCCGTGGCGGCGGCGGCGGCAGCAGCAGCAACAGCAGCAGACGGAACAGCAGGCTCTCCTCTCCGAGGGGGGGCGTCGAAGCGCCCGCGCCGGGCTCCCGCCCTCACCCTCCGGCGCTCCTGCGGCCCCAAGCCGCCACCTCGCAGTCAGCCCTCTTCCTCTTCTCGCCGACAGCCGCCTCTGGGCACCCACCGCGCGCCACGGATGCTGGGGCTGCCCCGGCGCGCCCCCCTCCCACCTGAGTGATCGGAGGGGGCCTGCGCTTGCCCAAGAAGGGGCCTGGGCTTCGGGACCCCGCGCCGGACCCGCGGCGGAGACGACGATGTCCGCGCAGTCCCCGGCTCTGACGTGCTCCACGCAGCCAAGGGAAGGCGGCCGGCTGCAGCCCGCCGAGCCCTAGGTGCACAAAGCCCGCACCCGCCGCTCGGCCTCCGCGCCCGCTGACGACTTTGCCGCCCGCTCCGCGGCTCTTTGTCTCCGCTTGCGGAGGGCGCCCGACTCTGGGATTTCGCTGTGAGAGCGGGCTGGGGGGGCCGAGGACGAGCTCTCGGTTTGCCGGCCGCCCCCCGCACGGGCTTGGCTCCCCCCTCCCCCGCACCTCCCCGGCCCGGGCTCTCGGCTCTTCCACGCTCTCGGAATCACGACCCCTCCCTGCCATGTATCCGCAAGGCAGACATCCGGTGAGTAATTGCAACTCGGTTTATTTAAGCATCTGTCATGGCAGGGTGAACGAGGCAGTTTATCTGGCACCTCCATTTTGCTTGTTGCTACCTTTATGGAGTGTGTGTGTGTGTGTGTGTGTGTGTGTGTGTGTGTCCGCGCGCGCGCGTGCGCGCTCACACAAAGGGGATGGGGATGGGGGGGCGCCGTTGAGAGAGGAGGTTCATTCCGCCTGAGTGGCATGGGGAGGCCTGCCTGTGTTCCCGGGGACCTGTTTGTTTTCACGCTGCCTCCCGCCCTCTCGCCTAAGTCTCCCAACTCTGCTTTGTGTCTCCCCCGCCCCCATCTTACTTGGGAATGGGATCTCCGTGAAAACCCGCGGCCAATTGAAAGGGATTGGGACGCTCCCACCCCCCCGTCCCATCTGGGACCTGAGTAACTTGCTGGGAAGGTTCTGGGCTGTGAGGGTGGCTTCTCCGATGGAGCGGGGGCGAGAGGAGGCCAGGGGCAGCCCCAGAGGGGCGCGGGCCGCTAGGAGCCCTGTCTGACGCCCCCGCGCCTTCCCTGTCTTGCCCTCGCGGGCTCCAGGCTCCCCATCAACCCGGGCAGCCTGGATTTAAATTCACGGTGGCTGAGTCTTGTGACAGGATCAAAGACGAATTCCAGTTCCTGCAAGCTCAATATCACAGGTAAGGCCGTTGGGGGCCGCCCCAGGGCTGGCGGGGAGGAAGCCTTCCCCCCGCGACTTTTGCCAACCCCCGCGGGGACGGAGGGGGCTCCCGACCCCGGGGCGGCGGGGCCGCCGGGCCTCCGCCCTTTGTTTCCCCTTTCTGAGCGCGGTGCTTTAACCCTTCGCTGTCTGCAGCCTCCTGGCTCCCCGCTGGGTCCGCGGGCTCCACCCCCGCCCCCAGGTGCGGGGGTCGGAGTCATGGGCGGGTTCAATCTGGGTTCTGGGGGTCCCGTCCCCTTGCGGCCCGGATCAGTGTTCTTAATCGGCCGCGGGAAGTTTCTAGTTCTTTCACTCCCCCTCTGCCCCGAAGCTGCGAGGTAATGGGGTACCTTGAGGGGTGTTGGGGAAGTGGAAGAGTGGCTCTCAGAGGCCTTCGGGTTGGGGCCGAGGCGGGGGGCTGTGCAGGCCCCAAGCCTGAGTTGGCTCCTCCTGCCCTCGCAGCCTCAAAGTGGAGTACGACAAACTGGCGAACGAGAAGACGGAGATGCAGCGCCATTATGTGATGGTGAGAGGCGGCGAGGGGCGGGCGGCGACCCCGCCGGGGCGCGGCGCGGTGCGGGGCCCGGCAGACTGGAGCCAGATTCCCCCCAGGGCCTGCCGCGGGGCAGCCCTGGGAGCCGGTGGAATCTGAGTGTGTCCTCGGAGCCTTCCCAGCCTCCTTCAGCTGGCCACTTGGAGGAGGGCGGGTGAGAGGAAGGGCAGCAAGAGAAACCCAAACCCCAGAATACGCTTCTGCGCTGAGAAACCCAAACACAGAATACACTTCTGCGCTACCTTTGTGTGTCCCCTTAGTTTGTGTTTTGAAGGTTTCCCAGAAGGCTTCTTGCCCCATCTTGGCGAGTAGGACAGGACTGGATTAGCCCACATCAGGATTGGATAAAAATCTCCCTTGGAGCCCTCCAGGGAGTGTTTGGAAACTTCGCAGCCCTGGGATCCAGCCAGAGTGGGCCATAATAAGCCTTACCCTCTATGCTTTTCCTTCCCCAGGCATTTTTGAGAGTGGAGTAGCCTTTTAAAGCCTTCATTGCCCTCTCAGAGATTCCGCATCTGAGAATCTCGTCAGCCTTGGGGCAGTAGGTGGCCAGTCTCTCTCTTTCCCCGTGTCTGTTCCAGGGAGTTTACCTCTTCCATCTGTGAGAGGGCATGGAAGGCACTTAAGTGGCTCCCTGCACTGCTTTACACATAAGAGGCCTTCGACACATTGCTAAATAACTCTCAGAGGACAAGAGGGTCCCAGTGTACACATGATTCCCTGTTGAACCCGAACCTTGTATAAACAGGGTATATGGCAAATTCAGTGCTTGTGGGAGGGAGAGCCCAACTCTGCTGACTACTGTATGTATAATATTCTGTTGCTAACAGCACTCACTCGTCAGCTCTTTAAACCCTGTATTGTTGGCTTTGGGGTTTGATTTAAATTTCTAGGAAATATATCATAAAAGTATGATTTGATCAAAACCTTCCCAAAAGCTGATATAGAAAAATGGAGAGATTTCTGTGTGGTCTGTTAATGGCAGTTCTTTTCACTTTTAGTACTATGAAATGTCCTATGGCTTGAACATTGAAATGCACAAGCAGGTAAGTGCTTTTCTCATTATAAAATGTATCTAAGTTTTAAGAACTTGTATAACACGTGGTTCCTTATGGCCTCTCCTCTTTGAAAACGAGCCTAGTTCTTCTGTTCCTCCTATTTCTTGAAGAGTAAAAAGATCCTGTCCTTTAAATGCAGGGTCTGAGGCTTTGCTAATTTTTTGGATGTTGAGCTTTCAGCATTCAAGTTTGTGATATTTGTCGTGGTCTCGGATTTTGGTGGAAGGTAAAGGAGCAAAGGAAAAGTTGTACCTTTAGGATCTGCTTTAGAACTTCTGAAACTCAGAGGTGGCTGGCTGCTTTTATCTGTTTTAATATAAAATTCTCAAGAGGAAATGCAGTAGGGTGTGTGTGTGTGTGTACACACAAAAATGTGATGTTCTGCCTTGATAAGATTAAACTTCAAGAGTCTTAAAAGCCAAGCGGAGCTGTCAAAACTTAAGGGAACAAGCCACTAACTGCTTAAAAATGTAAAGCTGGAATGAAATAGAACTCTAATGCTTTGCATTTATGAGGGAGCTTTCTCATCTCTTTCTTAATTTAAAGGCAGCTACATTCCCATTGTACAGAGAAGGAAGGTGAACAGGAGAGGTGAAGTAACTTGCCCAGGGCCAGCCTGGCCAGGACTTTAGATGGCTGAGAGTTGAGCTTACCTTTGAAATCCTGAAGTCAAACCAGTTTAGCTAGTGTGATATTACTTGATGGATATGTAAACTACCTCATGTTGTCACTCTTCTAATAACAGTATCCCTCAAACCTAGCAAATACAAATACTCTTTATCTGGGTGCATATCAGTAAGTAGTTCTCTCGGGTGCTAGGCTGGGCTGTGGGAGAGGCCTGTTTGTGTATTTGTGTTCTGAGGAGAGGCTGCCTATAATTTGGCTTGGCCAGCGATTAGAGTTGGCACGTATAAATGGCGTATAAATGGCACAGGCCTGTTGTTCTTTTAACAATCGGTGTTCTTGAAATCTCAGAAGGCTGTTGACTCATGCTAGCCTTTGGTGACCGTGACTTGAATGAATTTTCTGCTGTAAATTAACAGTCGTTTACAAGGTTTCAATTTTACTCTTTCAGAGGGCAGGACCCAGGGCAGGTGAGAAGGGCAGGTGACCTCTGGAATGCTCATAGATTCCTGTCTGCTCCGGTGGCTTCTACAGAGCCTGTGAATCTGTAGTTTCCTTTTCTTTCTCGGAGGGAGCCCCAGTTTTGGGTGAAGGGCAGCCAGAAAGGGGCGTGAGTTTACTGAGCAATTGAGAAGCCAGCTTGTGGCTTCCCGCGGGATTAACTCTTTGGGAAGGCTCATGAAGGCCACCAGGTTTTTTTCTTGACTCACAGAAATCATAAACAGATAGCGCTTTGTATGTAAATACGTTTGTCCTTGGAGGAATGGTTTTGTCCAACTTCAGGTGGAACAGACTTGGTCTGTTTTATGCACTAAGAATACACGAAATGAAACTGGGGTCCGAGGTGTTAAGGACCATGGAGTAGTGTTATGCAAGGTGCTGTCTCCTCCCTTTCTCCACCCCCCCCTTTTTTTTTTCCTTAGTGTTTAGTATCTTGGGTGTGTTTAAAGAGGGTAATTGCACCCAGGTTTAAAATTTATAGCAGCAGTTATTCTGAGAGCTTCATAATTAAGGTATAATATGTCGTTGCATGTTGAGGTCTGAATGGGTGGTGTTCTTCCCTGTGTCTGTGAGTGAATGGTTCTTTGGCACAAGAATCTACCTTGGCTGGCGGAACAAAGCTGTTCCCAGAGTCCTTGGGACACTGAACTCGTGAAGAGTTAACCACCTTAATGCATTTGGTGGTGGGGTTTGCATAAAGAACAGCTGTGTGCATCTGGGGCTTCTGGCCATTCCCCAAACAGGGTTCTCAGGGAGAGAATGCTTGAGATTTGGCTACATCGGCTCTCGTAATCCTCTCAGCTGTCAGAGGCATATAGATGGATTCTCTGTCCCTATTTTATAGGTGAGGAAACAGAGACTTCAGAAGCACCAAGAGGGCAGAGCTGGGACTCAAATCTGGGCCTCTGGATTCCAACCTGGGTGCTTCGTCCTCCTTGCCTCCCCTTTGCCTTTTAGCTTCAGTTTCCATTTGCTTCCCAGCATGCTGCGCCTTTGCAGGGTTTATGGCAATCTCGAGTTGGGTGAAATCGCCCTGTGGCTATGTAGGAACAAAGAGGCAAGGAGGTGAAGAAACCTCGGGCTGAGAAGTGCAATCCTGACCTAATGGGGCCAGCCACTCCCGCTTGCCAGCTTTCTGCAGAAAAAAACCCAGCCACTAATTGTAGTGTGGGTCTTGGGTGCATATGGCTGATGGTGGTTAGGCCTGAGCAAACAAGTTTATCAGCTGACCTGTTTAGCGGTTGACTGGTGTTTTATCTGCACACACAATCAAGTGACTGGAGTGCCTGAATTATTCATGCAGTGTCCTGCCCTCTAGACTTGACTGTTCGTGTGATTACATCTGCCTGGAACAAACAGGCTGGATTCTTCATCTTTAAGCTCAGGGTGGGGGTGGGGATTGCCTGTACTTTTTAATATAATAGATGCTCTCTAGAAGTAGCACCTTGAGAAGTGTGGCGGTCCTCAGCCTGCTCTCACACATACCACACACTCTTACCACCACCACCATGGGAAATGCCTATTAATTGGGAACCACAGGTTCTGCCAAATGAGCCCGAGTACTGACGGTTGATGAGGTACATTCGGCCCATTTTTATTTTACTGAGAGATTACATTGTGGCTGGCTCCTCTCTGGCCTGTTTCTCAGTCTCCCTCTCATTTTTTTTCCAAGCTGTCAAACCCCAGAGAAGTAATAAATGGTTTCTCCTCCTACTCCTCTACCTCCCTCCCTAATTATGGTAAAGCTAAGATTACAGAATCATGGGCCTGGCCCAAGACTTCAAGAGGTCACTCACCTCCTCCAAGCCTTTGCTCCCAGGCAGAATGTCAAGGGTGATTCAGCAAGGCCAAGGAGCCGATGATGGCCAACCAGCTCATCAGTTCCCATCTTGTTCCTACGGAGGCTTTGCAATGTCAGCCACAAATCACAAAGCTACTTAGAAACAAGCGTGCCAGAGCAGCTGCAGTGCCTTGGGCTTGAGGCCCTGACGCTGGGAGACACTGGTTCATACCACTTTTCACCTTACTCCAGTGAGCACTGAGGGTTTGAAAGAGGACTGGAGGCTTTTCAATTTGGAGGCAGCCTCATGCCAACACTACATGGTGTCTGGAAACTAAGCAACCCTACCTCGAAGTTTCCTTTCTCATCTACACCTTTCAAGTTACAGATGAGGAAACTGAGGTTCCAAAGGGGGAGCTGATGCGTTCAGAGTCATCCAGTCCCTTGTTAGCAGTAGAGCTGCTACTGCAGCCTTTCCTTCCAATCCCAGATCTAATAGCACTCTGTGTCTTTAATTACTGTTGCTTCTTTCTGTGTTGTTATCTCACAAACCTGGCTACACCAAAGTCCAAAGTACCCCACTTCAGGTTGTATAAACCATATCAGCTGAACCCTCTTTGCCCATGGTCCTCTTCCGAATTGCCAGCTATTTGCACAATTAATGATTTAAGGTACATAATGACACAAGAATGCATAACCAGCAATCCCAGAGGTAAGGTTCCCAGGTGAGGTAAAGTGGTAAAACCTGTGAACTTTTTACTGGGAGATATAGAAAGCTGTGAGGGTGGGCATGAACACTGGGCTGAGAAAGAGCCATTTGTCACCTCCCTTCTTGGGGTCCCCTCACCTGAGTAATAAAGGGCTTGGGTTGAAAGATCATCTTGAGGTTCTGTGACCATCGTTAAGGTGTGGGTGGCCAGAGGGAGCTAGCACGTGGTGAGGTTTCAATGACCCTGCCCAGGAGTTGAGTCTGTCTTGGTGGGAGGAAGGTGGTACCACTCTCAAAGTTGAAGGGGACTCGGATCCTTATACTAGGGTTATGCCTGTTTGTGTGGTATCTACGTTGAGCTAAGAAGAAATCTGAATATAATTTCTTAGCCACAGTCCTGGCATCTAAGAACCCCTCTGTACCCTGGTTTCTACTTGGCTTTTCCTGCCTTGCCACTCTTCCTCTAGTCACACAGTTCCTCTTGCTGTACTGCGTCCCTGCCTCACTCAGCTATGGGCTCGGCTGAGCTTGAAGCTCCCTTCACCCTGACCTGCCCACCCTAGAGGAGGTCCTCCCATCCCTCAAGACTGCCTTCCACTTGGCCTTCTCTGGCTCCCATTCTTTGTTGCCGATGGTGTTATATAGTGTGTGGGGTGTAGTGCTTCTCTGGGTCTTTTCCTTCTTCTCATACATTGATCACTGAAATGACCTGGGAGATGAGCGAATGTTCCCTTGTCCTCTCTTTACCCATCAAAGAAACTGTGCCTGAGTGGGAACCTGGCTCCTAATTTAAGACTCTTTCCATGGACTCTGGCCCAGGCGTTTCCAAGGGCATAGAGTTCTTCTTTCTCTCTCTGGATTCCTTCTACCTCACCTTGTTTAGGAAGAGTATAGTCTATGTCAGAGACCCTTCATTTACATCTTGTCTTGGGAGTGAGTCAGTCAAGGAATGAATTCCCTTTTTCTTCCTGCACAGGAAAATGTTTTTCTATTCCATTTGCTGTACAAAATCCTGGGACGCCAGGAGCAAAAAGCTGATCAAGACCAAATCTCAGTGGGTTTTCCCCTATGATCTGGCATGGGCGATATCTTTTCTCACACTTCATTACTTCATTTTTATAGTTATGGAGGAAAGCCCTCTGCGTCTCATGCGGGCAGTTAGCACATAGTAGGTGCTCAGTAAACACTCCCCGCCACCCCCCCCCCTTACTCAGAGGGTGGAATTCTCATTGCCTGAGCCCTGTGAGTAGGAAGTGGAGGTTTTAATTGTGGCCTGGCCTCTGGCTCTGCAGGCATCCTCCTACAGCTCAGCATCCAGTTTCTTCATCAGTCAAATGAGGGGTTTGGCTTCATTCCCAAAACGGTGATTAGGGGCCTGGGATGTGCTTGCTGGGTGTAGGCTGGGGCTGGTGAACGAGACACCCCTCTGCTAGGGAGTCAGGCATCTAAATAAGTCATTGCAATGCAGTGAGGTAAGTGCTAATATGGCCGAGTGACACAGGAAGAGCACCCAGGACAGAACAGAACGGCTTATTCTTCTTGGGAAAGGGGAGCCGGGTAGGAGAACACTGCACCCAAGGGCTGTTACATGAGCTGTGTCTTAGAGGGAGGGCGGGGGTTTATTAGACAGAAGCTGGCATGGGAGGCTCCTCCAGGGGTGGAAACAGCTCGTGGAAAGGCAGTGAGTGTGTTCCGGAAGCCACAAGTCCACAAGTCTTAGGAATGGAGCTGAGGAGGGCTCCACTTGGGGACTGAGGTGAGGTGGTGACATTTTGCAGCAAAATGATCTCCAGGGCCTCTCTGCTCTCACACTCCTGACTCTGTGGCTCCTGCGTGCTCGTCTGGCTCTCTAGGGCTGGCCCGAATCCATCTGCCTGGGTGGGGGTGGGGGAACGCGCCTGTGTCCCCCACCGTAATAAGCTGGTTTGAACTTTATTTCCTAATATGGCATCGTCTCCTTTCTCATATTGGTAATTCTGTAATGACGGGTTGTGACCTGCCCCTCCCCCATATTTAATTCTCATCAGCCCAGCTCTCCACTTTGCTATTAATGATAGCAGCCAGCAAAATAGCTTTCAACATGCCATTGACAGTCTGGTTTAAGAGCGCACTTGAAGTAGTGCTAGACAGCTGAAAGCACCCATAATTGTGTACCAGAGTGAGAACTGCATGCTCAAGGGCCTTGTTTTTATATGCTTAAAGGGACAATATCTTGTTTTCAACAAATGCTCTCTGAGACTCATAGCCAAGATGCTTTCTTCCCTTCTCTCTTTGCTTTTCTCTCTTGGCTGTTTCCTTTCTTTCTCCTGCCTTTCAAAGTAGATGTTCCCCCTCAAGTTGAGAGAAACTTCCGAGAAGAGAAGGGGAAGTTTCCTACCTTCACAAATGTAAAAAGATGGTTGAATCCCTGGGTTTGTTGCTTTGAGGCATCCTTCTTCATTTCAGACAGCAAACTCCAGGGGTCAGTGCCTCCCCCAGGGTGGTTAGGACCTGGCATTTCTCAGGAGGTAATAAAGAGGGAGTCAAAATTCTCACCAACATTGATTTCGAGTTCTTTTGTTTGCTGAGGAAGTTGCACAGTCAGCATGAGGGTGAGACAGGCAGGCGTCCTAGCTGTCACTGAATGTTTAGGCAGAGGCCACCTTTGTGGGGGCTATGGGGGAGGGGCCCTCCTGTTGAAGAGTCTGATCAGGGACCTCTAAGCTCCTTTCAGATCAGATTCCAGGAGGCTGTTTTTGTGCAGAGGCCTTTCTGGAAACGTGAGGGTGGGTGTGGCAGGGTTTTATAGTCTCAAGTGGCAGCTTATCCAGGCTTGGGGGTTACCCAGGGGTCCCATTTACTCAGCCCTGAAGATTTTGCCTGAGAACAAATTCCTCCCTCCCCTTTATCCCAGCCAGCTTCATTACTTTAAAGATACAACAACCTTTTGGGAAGAGGTTTCCTTCATCCACCAAAGCTTCCCTTTACCAGTTGCATCCTTTGAAAGGTGAAGAAAGAGCCATGTTACCAACACTGGGAAAGACCAGTAGTGGGGCTGAGAGGCCAGGCAAGTCCTTCTGGGTCTGGAGTCTGGGCTCTGACCATTTCTGCTCCCCGAGGTGGGCTGTTCTTGGCAAAGGCTACGAGCATGGATGGGCTTGGCTTGTGTGTCTGAGGTTGTCTTTTATTTACTCACTATGTGAGTGATAGAAATGAGGGTCAAGGATCCTGGGGTAGCTATAACCATCACCACAACCACCACGACTGAATAATTCCAGGAGAAGGCCTTTATTGAGGATAAAGAATTTGTAAATTTTGATCTTCTAAATATCATAGATTATAATAATATAGCCGTGTTTCTGAAGCACTTATTTACAAAGCAGATTAGACATTTTCATTTTAGAAACCTAAAATGTTAGGCATTTGGTTCCAGGACAAGCAAACATTAGGATGAAAGCATCAGCATGGTGTGAAAGGCCTGGGGTTTGAAGCTTACCCGCATACTTCCAGGACACTACGGGGTTATGTTCTTAAGTTTGGGCTGGTGGGAGCAGGGTGAGGAGTGGAGTGTGGATTGACAGGGCTGTGAGTTCCCTGGCGGACAAGACTGTTTTATATTCACAGAAGCCCCTGAGTCTTACATGTGCCTTAGCCCACACTTGGATGCATAGCGAGCATTTTGCAGGGAACTAGGGTAGGGTTACGTTCCAATTTGGGGTTTTCCCTGACCCTGTATACCATTATGGACTTTCTGGGAAGGAAAGAAGGCTTTCTTGTGTTTCTGAGAGAGGCCTATCAGCTGTAAAAGTTGTGATTGTAGAAAGAAATGTGTCATAAGCCTTTATTTTAAAGTGTCTTTAATATAGTTTAATCGTTTTTTTTCCACCTCACATAATGGACAGTTTTAAGTGTGAGAGGGGAAGAAAGTGGAGGTGAGGAAAGAGATAGCTAGGAGGAGAGGTGATAAAGGAGAGATTTGGAGGAATAGGAATGGGGAGAGATGGGTAAAACATGCTGAGGTTGGATTATAAGAAGGAACTGAGTAGTAGGAAGGTGAGGGTCAATGGCTTGGAGGTAGATTAGTAAACTATACTCGTCATGCCTTGGCTGTCTATTTAGGCATGAAGTTCAAAGTGTTATGGCCTTATTGCCCTTTTAAATCTTTGATAATCATTGTTCACAGCTCTTCAACTGTTTTTCTTTTTTTAAATTCTGGATGAAAACTACTAGCCCAATGGGAGAAGTTCCTTTTTAGTTTGCAGTGGAAGGCTACATCTTCCCTCAAATGCAGCAAGAGTTCTTTCCACCATACTGGGCAATAAGATATACATTTGGGTATATCTTATTACCCAAAAGAGTACTGGGAACACCAAGAGCAACTTGTGGCTGGGGAAGGAGACTCTTACTTTCTGGTTGGCCTAGAAGGCTTTGGTTTTAGACTCCTGCACCACCCAGCCAGTGTGCAGTTGAAAGGTTGGCGGAAGAGGCCTTCCACCCACTCCCCAAATGCCTCCCTGAGGAGAGCCCTCAACAGGTCTGTCCTGACTCTGAATCTGAAACTGATAGTCCTGTCGGGAATGCTTTGTGAGCCAGTGGTGATTTCTGTTGGGAAAGAGCAAGGCAGTTCAGTGTAGACTAGTGGACAAGGTGTAAAGGTCAATCTTAGGGTGGTGGTGGGGTACAGGAACTGTCAGACTTCTTGTCTGAGGAGACATAGGGCAGACTCAGTGGGCCCTGAAGAAGTCGCGAGTGATACCCTAGAGTGAGGGACTAAATGGCCTGGTGGGCATAGAGTGAGGGTGAGATTGGGCAGATGGAGGCGGTTAGCTGGCCAGGACCGACTGGTCAGTGCGTGCCTTTCCTCTGAGCTCCCTCACCAGTGGAGAGGCTGCAGTCCTGTTCTTGCTTTGCCTAAGAGCAGGAGTCCTAGGGAAAGACTGGAGGAACTGAGGCTGACGGTGCTGCCCTGTCTCCCACTGTCTTTCCTTAGGACTTGATACTTCATCCCAGAGAAATGGGGATCTCCATGAGAAATTGGGGCCCCCTGAGAGCTGCCCTGCGCCTGCCGGGGTCCTCCCACTGTTGTCTTGACGCTCCATGTCACCTGATAGTTGCGTGTGGCACCAAAGGAACCCAGCCTGCAAGAACTTCTTTAGGAGGGGCTGTCTAGATACTCCCCTTAGCCTTTTTGGGGCTTCTTTTCTTTCACCTGGTTCTTAACCCTACTTTTCAAGGAACCTTTCTTTGTCTTTCTCTCACTATCCCCCTGACCAGACAGGCCCCTTTCTTAAACTCTCGTGGTGCTGCAGGAACATTGGGCATTCTCCTGGCCTCCTGATAAACCCATTTTTACTGGCACCTTTGTGCCAGTGGATTCAGTTTCTCCATCAGAAGTCAACTGGTTCCTAAAGGAGGATTCTGAGAATTTAGTTGCAGAACATCAGGAGCTGGGAGGTGGTGTGTCTTGGTGGCTAAGAGACAGCCTTTGCAGTTGGATGGACTTGGGTTTGAGTTTTAGGTCAAGACTCTGTGACTTGGGCAGACTGACCTCTGAACTTCAGTTTGTAATGGGGACGATAGTAACCCCTACCTATTAGGCCAGTGCTGGCTTCTAGAACTTTCTGCAGTAATGAAAATATATATCTTCTTGCCCAGTATTATAGCCACCAGCCACATGAGCTATTCGTTGAACACTCAAAATGTGAATACTGTGACAGAGGAACTGAGTTGAAATTGAATTTTAATTAATGTTAGCTAGCCACGTATGGCCTATGGCTTCAAATATTGACCTGTGCAGTTATAGGGAGTGTTATGAGGATTATGAGACAATGCATATCAACTACTTAGCATGGTACCTACCTTACATGTAGAAAGACCTCAACAAGGTCTTCTCACATGGGACAGAGTCCCAAAAGTTACCAAGGCCTCATAGAATGACGACAAGATCTTTTGGATTGTGGATGTTGTAAGACTTCCCAGAGCCCTTTCTCAGTTGTTAATTATTGGCGCCACATGCCAGCCTGCAATGGCCAGCCTGCATTGTAGGCACCGTTAGCACCGCCCGACAGGAACACCGATGTTTAAAGGGATCAGGTGACTTTTCATGGTCTCATGGTGGACCAGGGACAGGTGCAGAACTAGAAACTAGGTCTGTTTCACTGTGAACCAATGTTTATTCATAGGCCAAATCAAAGCGTTGTCTCATGTGCCCACCTCCAGACCCACATGCCAGGGCTTTGTTTCAGTGCTGGAAAGTCCCCAGACAAAACCTTTAAGACGTCAGTATAAGGATTCAGTAAAACATGAGTGTTGGTGACCTGTACTGACATTTGAGGCTGGATAATTCTTTCTGGTGATGCTGTCCTGTGTATCCTCCAATGTTTGTCAGCATCCCTGGCCTCTACCCTCAGTTGTCAGTAGCTTTGCTCCAGCTGGGGCACTCAAAAATGTCTCCTGACAATGCCATGTGTTCCCTAGGGAGCAAAACCACTCCTCATTAAGAAGCCTTGATGTTGGGGTAGAATTCTGCTCTAGAGCTGGGAGATTGCCTTGCTCTGTGACCTAGGGCAGCTCCTTGCCCTCTTTGGGATTCGTTTTCCTCTTCTGTAAAAGAGATGTTAAATGGGATGGTGGTTTGGGAGGAGGTGGGTTTGAGAGGGAGCCCATCATATAAACAAGTTTCTCAATAGCCGATTTTGGTTTTTATGGCTTATGAAATGCCACCACGCCTGCCATTTTTGTCTGGGGAGAGACTCCTTTAATCTAAGGGAGGGACATACTCTTTGGATGTGAACTTGGTGGTGGGTTGGATGGGGCTGTCCTCTCCCCCTACACCTTATTTTCCCTTCCCCTACACCTTATTTTCCCTTCCCTGCCACCCATGTTTTCCAGAGAGCTCCTGTCCTATAAAAGTCATGGCCATGGTTTTATTTATAGCATTGCCCTCATGGGGAGACCCCCAAAATTGAAGGAGCTGCCTCTGCAAGGGTAATGTGACTTTTACGGACTGTTGAGGGGCAAGGAAAGATTTACATAATGTTCCAAAGGGGATTAGGTGGGGGGTTGCCATGGCAACTCCAAGGATGAATTGAGAATTTTTCCTCCTGGCAGGAATTGGCCAATGGAGTCTGGGAAGGTGGGGGAGGGGACGGGGGTTATCTGAGGAGAGGGAAGGGAAGGAGGGGTGGGGGGTGGCTGGAATGAATGGGCAATGTCGGGAGAAGGTATAATCTGAAAAGGCTTTCTCTGTTCTGTCTACACAAGCAGGCTCTTTGAGGGTGATCTCCTGGAGTGGGGGTGGGAGGCAAGCAGAGTTTAATGTGTTTGGGAACCTAGAAATTAAAGTGAACAAATATTTAAAGATTACTGGATCTTGTTAACAGGAAGCCTGGTAGATGGAAACTGAGAGACTGAGAAAAAAGTCTTAGAGCCTTAGAGCCAGGGAGGGACTTGGCTGACATCTAGGCCCAGGTGCCTCCCGTGGACGAGCATCTAGCCCCATATTTCCATTGGGTTGTCATTGAATGCTCCTGAGGATGGGACACTCAATTTGCACAGAGCACTTAATTCATTTTTGAGATGATTATGTTGGAACCAAATCTGCCTCCTTCATGTAATTAAAAGTACAGAGCAAGACATATCTGGGACTGGAATGCAGGTGTCTAGATTTTGCATTACCAGCTCTTTCCAGGGTCAGTGGCCTAGAATCTTCCTCTATCCCCCCTCCCCCACCTCCACCATTCCTCACTTAGCCTCACCATTCCCAGTTCCCTTACCACATAGACCCTTGACAGAAAACATCTGAGGTTTCTGGCAGAGGGAGAAAGGGAAGACAAAATTCCTTTCAGAGAAAACGTGGAAATGGTCATGTTATTAACTCAGCACCCTGACTCCATTCCCTTTCTTCTGCCCTGGCTGAGTAAGAGTGGGCGTGTTGTAGCCCACTGCCATCCTTATCCTGTGTGAAGATCCTGGGGGCTGTGCACAGAGTGTCTGTCACAGGCCAGCCCCAGCCAGCGTCCCACTCCCTCCCATGGGAGACAGACCCTCAGGGTCACGCCAGGGCTGGGCCTTTTCTTGTACCAAACCCTCCCAGCATAAAGAATTCAGCAGGCTTCTTCGGAAGCATAAATATTTAATGGTGTTGTAGTTATATATAATTTGATCAATATGTCAGTGCTAAAAGGGCCTTTAAGGAGGCTCACCTATCGTTGAGTGATCTGTGATAGAAACCTCCTCAGCCCCTCCAGGAGTAGGGGTCATTATCTCCTTTGGCTGCTAAGTGGATCATTTATTTGCCCCCTTCTTAAAGACACCGTGGTGCTACTTTCCTCTAAAGCCTGTGACTCAGATGGAGTGAGACCTGAGAACCCCATACTGGCTTTTGCTGTATGTCTCCCCTTCCTTGTCCCTGGACTTCCTTCCCACTGGCAATAAAACACCCGCTTGCTTTATTTCAGCTTGGCCCGAGGAGATACTGCCTGGCAAGGATTGTCGTCTTGTAGTCCAATCATCGAGGGCCTATCAGTTTAGAATTTCCTTGGAAACGCAATGGGATATTTAAGTTAAAATTGCCCAGGCACATTGGCACATTGTTCCGGAATCTTCTAATACTTGATTGCTGGGTGATTGCGGCACCCAGCCGTTGGGACCTCCTCCTTTTGCACAGCCCCCCAGCCCTCCCCGTGTCCCTGTGATTTTGATTCAAGATGAAGCAGACTCACTTTGAACACCCTAAAACTTGAGTCAGAAAACCAGGGAAAACCTGATTAAAATTGAAGAACCCCAGAGGGGACTGAGTCCCCACCCCAGACACACATGCTTCAAGAGGAGTGACCTGAGGCCCAGCCAGCAGACATGTCTTTCCAGAGGTCACATGGCATGCCAGACAAAGAGCTGAGTTGAAAACCACCATTTCCACACGACTTGGGAGTGTAACTCATGCTTCACATAGGCAGGTATCTTTTCCTCATCTCATTTTTTTCACGCATAACCACAAATGAGTCTCCAGATTCACAACACACTGCCCTGATTGTCCCAGGAAGAAGTCTTTGCTGTAGAGGTGAAATCAGCTGGCTATCTCACAGACGTGGAAATTGCTGTTATTTCCCACTAAATGATGCGTCTCGAGGAGCCCTTGCCTAGCTGTCTCCAGTTCACAACCAGTCTTTCCTTGTGAAGTAGAGAAACCCAGACAGGAACTGCTTGGCACACACAGATAGGCTATCACTGCTCTGTGACAGTTGTGTGCAGTTTGGCTGATGGACACATTTGAATGGTTTGTGCTCTGGCAAGACTGGTCCTGGGGACTGAGCCCCAGCCAACTCTAGCCAGCCCCAGCCTAGCCCAGCATCCATCCACGTCTCAAGATGGCTTGCTTTTTCACTCCTCATCCTTCAGACTCATGCCATGCTCTATTTTACTGAACTTTATGGAGGAAATATGTCATAGAGCAATTCAGGAATGTTTAGTATTCTAAACTCTTAAGTAGTGGCTCCTGGTTCTTAGAAGATATCTACTTTGTCCCTCCATTTTGCAGACAACAAAATTGAAGCCCAGCAGAGGGAAGTGATTTCCCCAAAGCTACACAGCTAGGTGGAGGCAGAGCTGGGGGTAGAAGCCAGGTCATACCTGTGTGGCTCTGGGTCATAACATGCTCTTTAAAGTGGCAAGTTTCTCCCTCTTCTTGTTTTTATTTTGCTGAGGTTAAAACAAAGCGTGCATTCTTAAGAGCCAACAGATACTGCCGCTTGGGCAGTTTAGAATCAAATAGTGAAGAGACCATCTCGTGGAAGTGGCTGTCAGCTGTACCATGAGCAGTCAGATAAATTGAAAACAAAAAAGGCTAATGTCTGGCTGGGTGCTGAGGCTGGGGCCAAGAGGTTGCTAGGGTGAGGCCCACATGCAGATTTCCTCTCCCTTCATTCAGTGTCCTGGGTCAAAGGCCCAGGGATGGGAAGCCACAGCAAAGTGAATGCTAACGTGTTAGAGAAATATACTTTTAAAATGCTCAAATACCCTCAGTTTACAGCATGATGTTTAGAGGTCCTGCTTTAATGAGGAGATGATACAATGGGAGCTCCTAAGGCGCATTGAGCAGATTGCTCTTTGGGAAATTACACTTGCCCCCCACTATCTTGTTTCCCATCATTTATTTGCCTAACAATCTCGACAGAGACCTAGGGCAGATGTTACTCCCAGCGCCCAGTTGGGAGCGCAGACTCTGAATTTCACAGAATCTCGGTGCATGTTTCTCTGAAGTGCTTCTCTGTCTGTGTCTAGTAGATTAGTTCCTTCTGAGCAACGATGTTTTTCCACCAGCAAAGCCGCCTCCTTTGAACCCCACTTGAAAAGAAACTTTCAAAGGCAGCATCGGGCTCCCCAAACACCTTTCTCCAAAGGAAGCAGTCTTCCCGCCTCCAGGCACCCCTCCTCTCTGGTTCAAAGGCGGTGGTTTTGCAGGTCTAAGATGGAGAGAAGGATGGAGGTCGGCTCCAGAGCCACCGCTGCCGCATTGATAACGGAGTGCTCTGCGTTGCCAAAAGGAGTTTTCCAGCCTATGATCTGGTTCCAGTTCGTGGTTTGTGACCTGTCCTGATTGTTAAAATCACACATCTTGATTTTTTTTTTTTTCTTCTTTTCTTGGAACTGATGTTTAGAGCTTGTTTGAGTTGGATAAAGTGCTATTTTAATAGCTGTTCTAATCAAATGCTGTCGATTATTAACCCCGACGGTAGATTTTCGTTCAAAAATAGTTCCGTAAGCGCTTTCAAAATGTGGAAATTTGGCTTCTTGGTAGGAAGTCATTTAGTGAAGTTGCTTAATTGCTGAGCGTCAGTTTCCCCATCTGAAAAATGAAGATTTTAATAAGCGCCTTCCCTACAGGGTTATTGTCAGCTCACATGTGTAAAATGCTTGGAACAGCAGCTGGGTCAGCGGATGGTAGCCATTATTATCATTGTCGTTAAGAGTGGTTCTGTCCCGCCAACTTTCTATTTCCAGGAGCTTCCCCTCCTGCAATAACCACCCTCAAAAAGATAAACATGAAAAAACCATTTAGTGAACAGTTTTCCTGTTCATTCTTTGATTTACCGGAGTGTACTGAGCCCATTCTCAGGGTTGGGGGACCTGTGTAGAGATGGGCAAGGCATAGTTACAGCCAGGAGAGATGGAATTTGCACACTTTTCCAACTCCCCCCACCCCCCGCCCCCCGCCCCACCATCACCAAGAAAAGAACCTCAAGGACAGGAAACTGTTTTTTTATAAAAGCTCTCCAAATGTAAGACCACCCTCTCTCCTCCGCCCACCCCTCAGCCCTGCACGGCCCTGTCTAGTGGTGTACCAGACTCCTAAACTGCCACACAGTGAGGCCTCTCTTCATTGAGCCCAAGCCCAGGAGAGAGTCTGAATGCCTCCAGAACATTCCATATCTGTGTGGGGCTGTTCCCATGGCCCTTAGTTGATATTTGTGGTGTTGAAGACGGATGAAGAAGGCAAGAACTGCTTTCAGAGGGGTGGAAGGGGGAGGTTGAGAGGGGACTTGCTCTGAATGACCCTTCCGTGGTCAGTTAGTTAGTGGCCTGAATGCCAAGCCTTGAACTGGGCACGGCTACATGAAATCCTGGCAGATCCCTTTTCCTCATAATGAGAGGATACTGGGCTCCGGACCAAGCTGTGCGGGAAGATCCTACCTAGGGGAAGCCTGCGGCCACATGTTTGCTAAAGGGTATGTGTGGGGAAGGGGAAGGTCAGCTACTTTTTCCTGTAACTACCAAGACCTTGACACTTGACCTATCTGCTAGAGGAAGTAGGCAACAGCTGGGAACCCTTTCATAACCACCCAGCGCAGAGATTGGGAGGGTTATAGTTGCTGAGTAGGCCAGAGTGACCTCCGGGAAGGTTCAGAGCCTGCTGCCTGCCTTCCTTCGGTGGGGAGGGGCCGCAGCCAGAGCCCCACCAAGGTGACTTGTGGTTGACCGCACCACCTCATTCATTTGGCGAAGGGCTTGGCTGCTGCCCATCCTGTCTCCCAGCTGTATGTCAACAGTCCATCCCCCACGGCCACTCCCACAGGTGCTGCCAACACTGGGGCAGGCCCAGGTCTATGTCCCCCTGGCCATAAAGTCTCGAAAAATAAATGCAGGGGGGCTGGCAAGATTCTTCTGGTTAAGCATTTATTCAGCACCTACTGTGTGCCAGACATTGCTATGCAAGTTATTTGAGGTAAGAGGCCTTGGACCAGTGAGCTTCCTCAGCAGTGACCCCTGGTTTATTTAATTTTTGTTTGTTTTTAACATATCTTTTGATTCTTTTCTGGCACATAAATATATGACAGTTGACTGTCCATGTTGCTCTGTGCAGGTTTGGATTGAGATATATACTAGCTGATTGTTTCTGGAACTCCTGCCATATACAACCCTGACTTTTATACTTTATTCTTCTTCCCCAGTATCACTCAATTTGGGAGAAGAAAAAATGAACAGAAATGAGAAAGAACCCATTTGAAGTATACTCTTTCCACTTACTTAGAGTAATAATTTCTAAAATAATTATTTGGTAATCTTCCCAGGTTCCTGGCAATATAAATGACAGGTGTCTAGTGGGTGGAGGCCAGAGATGCTGCTAAAAACCCTACAATGCACAGAACATCCCCACACAACAAGTACCCCAAATGTCAATAGCACTGAAGCTGAGGAGCCCTGATGTAGATGTCCTTGCTAGAGTGTACCCCAAATGTGCAGATGTGGTTGTGTGTCCTGCGGATCTCAGCAGGGGTGATGCTCCCCCACTTCCCTGGGAGTTTGGAAGTGGGCACTGTTATTGACACTCAGCAGCTCTGGGATACAAGGCGCAGAGTCCTTCACAAAAAAACCTGTTTTACCCTAAGTGCCCACAGTGAGAACCCCTGGCCTGTTCCTGAGAACCCGGAGTGTTCCAGGAGGGGACAGCGGCTCCTGATCGCCACCGAGGAATCCCCGATGCGGTGGACAGGCTGCCTGTGTTGGAGCCTGCTGCTGTGGCCGGAAAAGCCTCCCCAGTTCCTAGTCAATTGCCTGTCTGTCCACAAACCAGAGTCGTCCTCCTTAGTGCCTATGTTGGAGGGAGGGGGGGCGCAGTGCTGGCCTCAGGAATTCTCTGGAGGTCCGGAGGTCCAGGGTCTGTTTGTAAGCAGACAGCATTGTTTTTTAAATGCACAAGGGTTTCTCATCTAGAATCATTTGACATGCAGATGATCACAGATTTTTAAAGGCTGTTGTCATGGTTTTGTCTCTGAAAGATTGCCATGTGCTGATGAGAGCTTTGAAGCCAGCTCTGGGACCTCAGTCCTGGCGGCTTCAGGATTTAGAATGAGATAAGAAAAGCAATTCTGAGACTTGTCTATTAGTGGTGGGTCTAGGCCTTCCTGTCTAGGCTTAGTTAACCATTTAGTACCACTCTCTTTTAGCCATTTGATCTAAGGTTCACATAGGGCATGAGTGGCACAAACAGTTGATGTTTTTCTAAATGTGATCTTTTCTGGAGTGTTAGGGAGTGGGGCAGAGAATTGATCTGCCTCTCTGTGATCTAAAGGTTTAGTGATCTAAAGAGTTATTTCCTAAGCAGCTTCTTAGGGAAGGTAATGCTTTATCCTAAAAAATGATCCGTTAACGGTGAGATTTCATGCTGGGCAGCACATATATAGGAGAGGCAGCAGTGGAAAATAGGGGTGCAGGAGACCCTGTAAGCTACATATCACCTAGTATGAGGCTGGCCCCAGGAGACGCTTTGGCCCCTGCTGCCTGGGGTTTCCCCTCACCTTCCAATTTGTCTGAAAGCCTGTCTTGCTGTTGCCATTGGGGCTACCGGGAGTAGCAGTCTCCCTCACCACACTGCGTTTCCCTCTTCGGATAAGTCTCCCTCTCGGAATAGGTGTGCAGTGCAGGGGTCGTTCTTGTTTTGTTTTGCTTTATTTTTAATTAGAGCTCTCATCCAGAGAAGGCAAACTACATTCTAACCCAAATCCGATAGGGATTTGGAGCTCTCCAAAATGTAGGCAGCCTGGTTAGGGGGAGTTGGAAGAGATTTCTTGGTGCTGCAGATTTAGCGGGGATTCCCGGCTGCCTGAGGGCGGAAGGATGGAGCTCGCATGAGGATCTGTGGCTTGGGGGAGTTTGTACTTGCACTTGTCTAACGTTTTGGCGACTTGCTTTGTTTGCCTGAGCTTCATGAGTTCTCTTTTCTTTTGCAGACAGAGATTGCGAAGAGACTGAACACAATATTAGCACAGATCATGCCTTTCCTCTCACAAGAGGTAAGATCTTCTTTTACTGCATTCCCCTTTTCTTTCCAAAGCAGCCCACTGGCTGACTAGGTCTCACCAGAGCCCCAGCCTGTTTGTTCATACCTACTGGAGTTGAAATAGACAACCTGGGGATTTACAGAGTCTTCTGCAGCTGATTCAGGGACAGGGAGCCACACCAGAGGTGTAGTTTGTTCATTCTTGTAGTAGAACTGGTTCTCTGCCACTGCCTGAGACCGGAGAGGAGGGTTCTGGCCTGTGACCAGGGTAGCAGTGGGCAGTAGGTGCCTCTGTGCTGCTCCTCCCTATGCCTCAGCCAACCTAGAATTCCCAGCCTCTGCTTCCCGGTTCCCCAGCTTCTGCACCTGTAAATGTCTAGGAGCACAGAAGCCAAAGGCCAGACCCTGCGAGGGGAACCAGTACCCAAAGAGGACCTCAACCCGCAGGACAGAGTGTACTTGCTAGAGGCATGACCAGCCAATCACATCACCTTCTAAGGCACTTTCCAAGGGACCCCCACCTGACGCGGGGGCTGGGCTAGTAGGCAGTATGAGGGAAACAAATCCAAGGAGACTTTGTGGTGCAGGGCAGACAGGTGGGCTGCCCGAGAGGCACGTTTCCAGCTCACTCCTGCCCTCCACACCCCTCAGTGGCTGGGACTGTCTTAGCTCTCTCCTGGAGTCCTGGGTCTGAGTCAGAGTCATGACCATTAAATGATTGAAATCATGTAAAAAGAGGATATCGTGGTGTCCTCAGAGCTCGCAGCCCAGTAGGAGAGAGCTGCATATGAAGCCGGTGCTACCTCAAGGCTGAAGTGAATGAACGCACCAAAAAATTAATTAATTAAAAAAAAAAAAAAAAAGATTTTTTTAGAGTTGTTTTAGGTTCACAGCAAAATTGAATGGAAAGTACAGAGATTTCTCATCGCTTTCCCTGCCAGAGTGGTGCGTTTGTTGTAGCTGACAAAGCTTCAAGGACACGTCATCACCCAAAGTCCATTGTTTACATTGGGGTTCACTTTGCCACTTCCCTTTCTTTTCCTACCTAGAGTTGTGTTTTATTTGTTTTTCCTATTTATGCAGGCATAGATTTGAGTATATTTAGATACATATACTTTTTTTCTGAACCCTTTATAAGCTCAAGACATCCTGACAGCTCACCACTCACACTCTAGCTGCATCTCCTAAAAACATGGACAGGCTCCTGCGTGACTATAATACCGTTACTGCATTTAGGACATTAATAATCATTCACTAATGTTATCTGATATCCAGCTCATATTCAAATGCACAGAAGGAAGTTTTTTTTGTATACGCGGTAGTGGGGAGACAGTTGACTAATATCCATCTTTTGGCTCATTAATATTTTAACTTAAAACAATTTCTAGGAAGTTTTGATTACAAAGGTGATACATGCGCATTGAAAGAGTTTAAAGAAGAAAGTAAAAATGCCCTGTCTCCATCCCTACCTGTGTGCGGTGCCAGCATAGTGGACCTCCTCTGCCTTCTGTTGGCACTTGCTTGACTGCCTGTCCTAGTGGTGCGGGAGGCGGCCACAGCTAACCCATGCCCTGTTCCCTCCAGCACCAGCAGCAGGTGGCACAGGCTGTGGAACGTGCCAAGCAGGTCACCATGACGGAGCTGAACGCCATCATCGGGGTACGTGGACTCCCCAATCTGCCTCTCACCGTGTGTATAGCCCTTTTATTCCTCTCATTTACCATAACTAGAGATCGACTCTGACCTTAGTTGGCCTCAAAGAATGGAGACCCCAGGGCTCTAGCTTCCCAAGCATTTCATGAGCTTGTATCCATTTGGGGCTCTCTTCCTATTGGGTCCCCAGTTGCCTCCCACCCCCAAATTAAAGGGGTGCCAGACATGTCTCAAATCTACCTCTAAACTCATCAGCCCTATCCTCCCCCCAGCTTTTGGTGCTACCACCACCGAGCGGAGTGGGCTCTGAGATCACCTTCAAGGCCAGGCTGGCTGATGTGGGTCCTCATGCCTCCCGGGGCCTGTCTGCCCTGTGTCTCCTCCCTGGCAAAGGTCTGCCCTTCTTTGGCCAGCTGGGGTCAGAACTGTCTCTGCTGTACTGTTGATGTGAAATGTGCTGTGGAATTTGGGTTTGGGCCTTGCTGTCCCATACACTGAGCTGCCTGGCTGAGTATTCCTTTCGTGCCCTTGTGAATTCCAGCTGGGACATCTAGACAGGTCTTCCTGACCTTCTAGGTCGATGGAACAGGAAAAAATATCCGAGAGTGCTTTGTGAGGCTCACTTCTTGTTTGGACCCCCCAGTGAAAAGAGGAAGCGGATCGCTTCCCTTTAGTGCCCCTATCTGGCTTACATCTTCAGTTCATTTCTTGGATTCGAATAGCATCTTTCTCTTGTTTGCTACTTTGATTGAAACTATGGATGTTTCAGAAAAGCACCTGAGGAAAAATAGCTTTTCGGTGTAACTTTGAGCCAAGGGTCTTAAACCTGTTCACCTTTCCTCCTAAAATGATAAATTGAAGGGGGTGGGTGAGCTCACTGCTTTCTGTCCGTAGGCAGCTGGGTCATGGTCCCCAAGGGGGCTTTTGAACAATATAGATTCCAGGAGACTTCTCCAGAGTTCTTTTCCATAGGTCTGGTGGTTGGACTGGGAGTCTGTATTTCTGGAGTTTTCCAGCTCATTCTGAAGGATCATCAGGCTTGGGAAGCAGCAGACTAATTGGCTGAGGTCTTTTCTAACATTCTGGGGTCCTGGTTAGTCTTTATTCCTCTTTTTTTTTTTTTTTTTTTTAATGTGAGGTCATTATTTCAAGGTGGAACTGTAGGCCCCAGAGTTTTCTGCTTGGTGGGATAGATGATGATTCTTGGCTCTTCATTCTGGGCTAGAAACCTGGAGACCTATGCTCTAGTTGTGGTTCTCCTCGTGAAACCTTGGACAGGCCTGTCTTGTCCTTTGGCTTTTCTGCATCTATAAAAGGAGGGAGTGGACCAGCTCAACCCTCTGGGCCAGGAATGCTGACAGGCTGGGGTCGGAGTGACAAGAGTGCTGTTGGTAGATCCCGACCCTCTGCCACACCGTTGGGGTCCATGATGGTTACATGGTTCTGTCCTGGTCTAAGCCCCATGGCAGCTGGTGAATGCTGCTAGGGAAGAGCATGAAGTGGTAGGTCGATCCTGGCAACATCGTGGGAGAAGCAGACCCTCATCTGCTGTGAGGGAAGGTCAGAGGGGACTCTGGAAGGGAGATGGTGAGCAAGTGGTCAGTGTTTTTAGCCATTGAGCTGGGAGGCAGCATCCCCAGCGGGGAATCATGATATTGTAAAGTTTGAAATCTCCTTGGGATCATCTATCCCAGTGTGCTTCAACCTCCACACTAGTGAAATTTGGGGCCAGGTGCTTTTTGGGAGGCAGGGGCCATCCTACACATTGTAGGGTGTTGCAGCAGCAGCCCTGGCCTCTACCCACTGGATGCCGGTAGCAACCGGCACACAGTTGTGACACCCAACGGTGTCTCCAGACATTGCCAGGTGTGGAGGGGAAAATGGCCTCTGATGGAGAACCACTGCTCTATCTAGCATGCCCTCGATTTACGAAGAGGGCAACTCATTTGTGGATGGCCACATGCCGTTCGGGGCAAAGCCAGGCGGAAGCCCAGGGGCCTGCTCCCAGCCCAGGGCTCGTTCTTCCGTTCTAGCCATAGTGTGGGGCCTGTGTCCCCTGTCTCAGTGACCGTTTATTTTTTTGGTTCAGTGGCTCTGCTGACAGGGATGGGAAGTGCATTGGCAGTTCTGTCCTCTGCATTCTCTCCTCTTTCAGCCTCTCGTTCTATCCCTTTTTCCAGGACAAGCCCTCCCCTCCCTGCAATGGCACAGTGGGGTCCTCTCTCCCCTTCTGTCTCCCTCTTCAGAATTAAAATCTTCTTATGAAAAACTTTTTAATTTCTAAGAAAAGAGTGAAATTGGGGAAGAAGCACTGCTTGGATTAGCTCCACTTCCTTTAAGTAGTATTTAGGAAGCTACAAGTTAGGTCAAGGCAGCTCGAGGCAGATATTGGAATTCAATTAAAGCCAACGAGTGGGGCCTGTGACCCCCATTTTCAAGGTAATTGCTTCTCCAGCTCTGAGTGAATGCAGTCGTCGCCCTGTCATTAAGCAGGCAGCCATCTAATCGCTGCGCCTGACAGAGCCTCACAAGGCAGGAATTACGGACAGCTGAGGCATGCTGCACTGGGATCCAGGCTTGACTGCACTCCAGCGAGGAGGCGGCTCATCTCCCCAGCGAGGAGAAGGGAGAGCGAGCTTGCAGCTGAGCTGACTCTGGAAAGTGAAGCAGAGGAGGATGGCAGAGGGCCAGGAGGGCCTCGGGCTGGTGGCAAAAGGGCAGGAGTCTTGTCTTCAGCAGTAAAGAGCAGTGAAGAGAAGGGCCCAGGAGGCTTTTAGTAGCAACTAGTGGTCACCCCCACAATGCTGTTAGATTGGCCCTTCCGAGAAGGAGAAGTAGCCCGGCCCCTTGGTCTGGGAGTTAGGAGGGTTTGAGCAAGTTGCTCCATCCCTCCAGACCTCCATTTCCCCGTTTGTGAAAAGATGGAGAAGGGCTAGGCAAGTTTCATATGATGTGCCCGCTTTAGTCAGTTTTTTGGGGCTTTCTTGGGCATGGAGTTGAAGGATTCTGCAGCCATGTCTCAGCTCAGCTGAGAGAGAGAGGAAAGATAAGTTAGAGGTGTCTAATATGGGCATTCCTGTAGCTAGCGGCACACTTATTACATGGATTAAGGTATTTCTAGGGCCTCCCCTCCTGGTAAGAAAGGCCAGGATTCAGTGTCAGGTTAGCGGGAGAGAAGAGGAGAGACAGAGGGGCAGAGGGAGGGAGCCCAGGCTTGCCGGCCAAGCCCCACTCACTCCTCTGTGGGGCCGCAGAGAATTCAAGTGTCCATCTGGGGAAGACAGGCCCATGGATGTCTCTGCTAGCCGGGGCCTGGCAGGACCCAGCTACTGCAGACCGCATGCTGTTGCATGCCCTTTATTCTCGGATCCAGATCATTGGGGGATCCTTACAGGGTCAAGATTCCTGAGTATCAGTGGGGAAATCTTATCCCTTGCAGAAGGCATTGCCAGGCACATTAGAGACCCTGTGAGCTGACATTATGTCACCCATTTCCAAGCCCTCTTTTACATTGCTCTGGTGCTGGCTTCAGGTCATTGAATTTGGCGGGCGGAATTTGGCGGGCGGAGGGACTCTCTCTCCACTTGCGCACTGACAATTTGGTTTCGTTCCCTTGGAAATTATTAGTGGAATGATGTTATAAAGCGTTGACTTGATTTTTTTTTTTTCTCAGCAGGGGTTGAGGAGGAGGAATAGGGAGATTATATCTGCCTTGTCACAAACTACAGAGTATTTTGAAGCCATACCTAAGTTCTTGCATTCACTCCAGGAAGTTGATGAGCTGGGTTCAGTTGATTCAATTTTACGTGAGGGAGAAGGATGGAGTTGAGAGTGTGCGTTAAGAGTGCATTTGTTTTTTTCAGCCAGTCAGCTGTGGTGGAGAGAAGTAATGCTGGGTTTGAGTTCTGGCTCTGGTTGCTTCTGGCTTAGCAGAGTCCCTTAGCTGAGCCTGACTCCATCTCTGAACTGGGGATCAGAAAAGTGGTTGTGATCTCTAAAGGCTATTATAGAGCATTAGAGCTCGATTCACTGTGGCGCTGTGGGCCCACCAGCCATGAGAAGCAGAAGAAACAAGCAGAGCCCAGGGCTGCTCTCCCTCTCCTTGGAGTGCAGGCAGTGTACATTTTATGTAGCGAGGACTCTGTGCTTCCTTTGGTGGGCATGCTTGGTGGGTCTTGGCTCTGGAAATGCTTAGACAACCTCACTAAGTTTAACCCAAATCATGAACCTGAGAAGTGAAGCATTAAATCTGCTCGCAAAGGCATAGAGCATGATGTGCATAATCCAATTATGCATACTCTGCAAGCAGGGTCTTCCTGTCAGCCTCGCCTGTAAGTGGCCATACCTCCTTGAGCCCAGGCACCTTGGCATGTGTGTGGAGGATGGGGACACACAAATTCCCCATAGGACATGTTCTTGAACATGCTTGTGTTCTGGCATGAAATGATAAAGGAGGGAGAAGAGCACTCATGGGTGGGCTTGAGTCTAGACTCCTAGCTCCTGTTTTAGGGTTGGAGGTGAAGGGCAGATGGTTGACTTCCTTTGATATTATGGATGGAGAAGTCCTGGTATTGGAAGGAATAGTAGAAACTGGAGGCGGTCTGCTACAAAGTGGTAAGCTCCGGCCCCTCTTTGTACTGTAAACTTGATTTCATTTTTCCCCAGTTGAAAACATAGTCACCCTCCCACACAGATGTCACTGTGTTTGAAAACATTGTCCTCTGAAGTTAGGTATGTGTCACGGGAGATAGAAATACAGCCTGAGGATGGCCGTGCCCTGCCTGCACGAGGGGCTGGGGCTTCCACAAGGGGATGATGAGACAGGCGGATTATTGCCAGCTGACTCCACCTGCCCGCACTGGGGAGAAAACTTTGTCTCACTGTCTGTTGCAACCAAGACGACTGTTTGCAGACCGCTGCCCTGTCAACCCTGGCATCTGTCCCTGCCCCAGCGGACAAGGCCGGCTCTTGTATCTCTGCTTCTTGGGGCTTACTGGGCCACTCCTGACTGTGCCTTCAAACCGCCCAGAGGAGGCCTTGGGGACTTCCTGGCTTTGCAGGAGATTCTCTTATACTCAAAGATGAGAAATACACGAAAGTCTCCTTTCTTCTGCTGCAAACTCCTGCTTGACGGGCTATGGCAGAAACCATACTCCTAGTCTTGGAAGCTCAACAGGTTTGAAGGCTGCTGTTTTCCAGGTTTCTGATGCTGGTTCACTGCTTCACGTTTTGGGGAAGTAGGAAGCCCCCTGATGTTCCTCATCCCAGTTACTTCCATCAGTATCTAAGTGGGCCTTAGAGAGGGGGCATGGATCTGAGCAGATGGTCACTTGAACAGAGCCACTCTGTCCAACCTCTTCATGTATATCTTTTCAACATTTTCACTTTGCCCAGCAAAAGTGCCCTGAGCAAACATGTTGGTCACCATTCGAGGTTCTGGGATGGATAAAACAAGGTCCCTGTCTTACTGGAAGTCACAATTTGCCGAGCACCGCATGAAGATGAAAGAAATAGTTATATTTGCAGTCTAGGCATAGTTTTTGCTAATGTTAATTCAGCACCTACTTTGCCTCTACATGTAGTAACGTGATCCTTACACAACCCAAAGAGATGGGCTGCATTCTGATCTCCATTTTGCAGATGAGGAAACTGAGGCCCAGGCAGGTCTGCTGACTCATCTAAGGTCTCAGCTGATAATGGAGAGGTCAGTGTCCACCGTAGTCTGTCTGACTCCAGAGTCTGAGCTGTTAGAACTCTTAGAAGGGAGAAATCTGTTCTGACCAGGATAATGGGAGGCTTCCAGAAGAGATGGCATTTGAATTGGGGAAAGGTGAGCCTAGAAGGCAGGGTCAGAGGGCCGACATTAGTTGGTAAGGTAAGAATCAGGGTGTGTGGGATTATTCAAGTGAGTCTTCTCACAGGTACACACCTTCTCTTTCTCTAGAAACAGAATTGTTAATGGAGGAGTTAGTTTTGTTCCTAGGCAGCAAAGCTATTTCTACGAAGCCATCCTCCCTTCTTCTTTCTCTTCTCCCTCCAGTGATCTTATTGGCCATACACTGTAAAGAGTGGGTTAAATACTTCCATTCTTGCTCTCTGAGACTTTACTAAATAGTTAACACTGGCAGAATTAAAGGGCCTACAAGCAACTGGTCTAAACCCAAGGGCCCCCGATGGGGACTCGTTGTGAAACTGGATATGTGCATAGAGTCGGCTGGCTCAACCACACTGGGGAATACAACGTAGCCATTAAAAAGGACACGTTGACTTGTTCAAAACACCCAAATTAAAATCCAGTTTTATAGCAGTAAGTTTAACAAGAGCCCATTTGTATACATTTGGAATTCGTAGATTTCCACAAAGGAAAACGTAGGCAGATGGACAGTGGGATTGTGAAGCGTAATGTTTTAGAAAAAATTTTTGATCTCTCTTTAATATTTTCTGACAGTGAGCGTGTGTTATTTTTGTAATAAGATATAAAAATTACATTTTCTTTAGAAAGAAAAGATGGGCTAGCTCAGCTGTAATCTCCCTTCCCAGAAAAGCCTGAATCTGGTTGGGTGGGTTGGGTTGGATCTCTACACTGGGCTCTCGTGACTCTGGCAGTGGGGCCGCTGGTCCTTGTTCCTGCGTGAGTAGATCTGGGGTCAGGCTGCACTGGGACCAGTGCCCACCAGCTGCTTCTGTAAACTATCTGGCAACAGATGTGATAAGTTTGACCACAAGTCCTAGCCTTTCACTCAGGGCTAAGAAGTGAGCCCTCTGGTCCAGGAGTGCAGTGGTGGCTGCAGTTGCTATTTACTTTGGGATGGGCCATGTTGGCATGGGTTAGGGGAGAGCGGAGTCTCTAACCCCTGACCTCAAACACTTACTGGCTTTTGAAGCATCACCTTCAGCCAGAACTGCGGGTCTTCACTGTGTTCTGCCATCTGTCAGCAGTGTCCAGAAAGTCACAGTTCACATTGACAGGCAAGCTTGTCAGACTATTGCTCTCTGTCGTTCCCAACCCCCACCCCCACCCCCAGCCCATGCATTGGGGGTCTTTTTGCGTTGGGGGGTCTCCTTAAGAACATTCTATAGATGAGGTCGACAGATTTGAGTCCAGATCCCACTTACTAGTGATGGGACTTGGTTAGTTACTGGCTACCCTTCCAGCCTCCCAAGTGGTCACAACCTCTCCTTCGCCAGGTGGTTGGAAGGGTTATAGATAATATTTGGAAAGTGCCCAGGCATTCATTAGTGTCGGTTCCCTTCTCTTGTGCTGGTTGAGAAGAAGGATGTACGCACAAGTGGATATTAGCATATCCAAGTCCCCAACCACTCCTAAGAAAAGTTTTGGTATCCCTATGAAGTATTTGGCACAATCTTAGGAATGATATAAAGGGCATTTAGTCGTGGTGCTGAGGAGAGAGACCTAAGACTGCCCAAACCAGTCCCTTGGGTGTGAGAAAGGGAGGACCCCGAGGCCAGTGCTCAGAAGGGGTATGGCATCTGGAGCAGGGGAACAGAATCCTTGATTGAGGACTGTTGTAATTGGTATTGAAGACAAAATCGAGCATGGTCCTGTCAAGATTTTAGAACAGAGAGGAAGGCTACTGTAAGCCCACTGGTAAATATTAGCTACTGTTACGTGATCACTTAATGCAGGGGTCCCCAACCCCCGGGCCATGGACTGGTGTTGGTCTGTGGCCCGTTAGGAACTGGGCCGCACAATAGGAGGTAAGCAGCGGGCCAGCGAGTGAAGCTTCATTTGTATTTGCAGCCTCTCCTCAGTGCTAGCATCACTGCCTCAGCTCCACCTCAGATCATCAGGCATTAGATTCTCATAGGAGCACCGGTCCCTGGTACCAAAAAGGTTGGGGACTGCTAATTTAATGAGTAACCCACCTGAGGTCATAGGCTAGGAAGTACCAGAGCCGGGGGTTTGAATCCTGCTTTGTCTGGTTCCAAAGCCTCCACTCTTCTTGTTACCCTGTTCTCTACTGATGTCCAGCGAAGTTAGTTCTCATTTCACTGGCCCCCAAGCTCCTCTTGATCTTGGGGCTTGGCTGCTGTGGCCTCGGCTCTGGAAGGAGGCCCTGGAGTTTCTTGGCATTTGGGAGCCTTCCCCAGGATACGGGCTCAGGGTGGGGGATACTGGCTGCAAATGATGAAGGCATGTAAGCATAAGCAAATGTGGACTGCTAGGAGCTTAGAAATGGATCCCCTCCACTGAGGAGGGAGCCCTAATGACTGTGTGGTTTTTAAATGCATGCTTTATTTATCTTGGGCTTTTAAACATACATGGAGAAATTCTATCCTGGATTGGGTGGGGGGGACGGGTGGAACGTTCGAAGACATAAATCTTGTTTCTAAATTGCGGTCCATTAACAGACTTCCTTCAGCAAGATAGCATGTGGATTGAGCTGGGAACAAAGGTTTGAGGGGTGTTCCCCCTGCTGCCACATGAGAAAGCAGGAGGGATGGCCTGTGGCCTCCCCTGCCCTCTCCGGCTCAGCTGTGCTTACCACCAACTTCATTGCAGCAACAGCAGCTCCAGGCGCAGCACCTCTCCCACGCCACGCACGGCCCCCCGGTCCAGTTGCCACCCCACCCATCAGGCCTCCAGCCTCCAGGGATCCCCCCAGTGACGGGGAGCAGCTCGGGGCTGCTGGCGCTTGGTGCCCTGGGCAGCCAGGCCCACCTGACAGTGAAGGACGAGAAGAACCACCATGAGCTGGACCACAGAGGTGCGGCCTGGAGCTGGGGCTGGGGGCAAAGGGTAGGGCTGGGTTGGAGGCAAGGGTCCTATAAGTGGACCCAGAAAATGCTGTCTGTCACCCTAGGATCAGGAGTTAGCAAAAGATTTGGAATTCCTGGTACATGGAAACCAGAGCCTCATCCCCCATGCCTCCCCTCTAATCTCTGATGGTTTTTTACTGTCCTCTTATATCCTACTTACCTCTGTGTTTTGTCCTCATCAAGATCATTAGGCCTTCGAGGACAGGGGCCACGTTTTTAGGTGTTTAACTTAGCATATGCGTCTCACCAGCACAGTTGCCTTGGGAAAGTTACACAGTCAGAGCTTATGGAAAGACTTGTTAGTTGACTGTCTTTAAGTCGAGGTGGCAATCACACTGCTACAGGGAGGTGATCGGAAAGACTTGGAATGAGAACTTGCCCCCGTTCTTCCCCCAGCCCTTAGTGTGAAAACCCAGGAAGCTGCACCGAGTAGGCCATCAGTAGGGCTCAGTTCAATTGGGAAAGGGAAGGGCCTGGTTTCCTGGCAGACCCTTTTCAAAACTGCCACCTATGTGGTCTGCCTTTAGGTATTTTTTCCCCCCAGCTTTTATTGAGATATAGTTGACATATAATATCATGTAAATTTAAGGTATACAGTGTGATTTGATTTGCCCTTAGATATTTACCAGAGCACATGGCCAGCACCTTCTGAGCCCCCCGGGCACCACATCCCTGGGCACTGGGGGCTTTGAGTGTCGCCATCCTGCCTCGGTCAGGGCCACAGAGCGGTAGCAGGTCGTGGGAACCAGAGACTTAAATTCCTGTCCCTGCAGGTAGGATGGTCCTCTCTGCAGAGGAAGGTGGCCTCACAGCAGGCAGGAGGAGAGTCAGGGCGCTAGCGCCTGGCTAGGCAAATAATCAGTGGCTTCAGCTTTCAAGGGCTTCTTAGCAAAGAAATAGAGAATGGTGTTAATTAAACAACACATACCACTCCCACAATATCTTTATTTTAAACAATGACATGCTCAATTTTAGATCCTCTGTATATTTTGCATTGCATGATCCTTCCCAAGCTTGTGGCTTAAAAACTGCTGACCAGTAGTCTTGGTGCCCTTCTTCGCATGTCTAGGAGAGCCAGGCCACAGGCCGCCCCACCCAGGGCTGGTAGCCAGGGGAAGCGTTGGAACTGGGGAAGTTACTCTTCCAAACTGAGAAATGTCACTGAGTGCCCTGCCTTGGCTGACTCGCAGTGAAGCCAGGCCTGCTGCCCGTTTGAAAACCTGTGAACTGGCAAAGCATAAAAGCCAGCAGGATGAGACTGATCTTTTTATTTTTATTTTTTTTTTTTGTCTTTTTGTCTTGGGGGCCTGACCCTCCTCCTGTCCTGGTCTTCGGTTCCCAAAGAGAGAGAATCCAGCGCGGTAAGTGTCGGCACTCTGGAACCCCTGGGGTGTGTTTGGGGTGTTAAGAGGAGAGGGGACCATGTGGTTTTTTGGTGGGGCTGGGGTGTTGTCATGAAATAGGAGTTGTTATCACCTGTTGAGTGACCTTCAATTAGGGAAGCCTTCATCTCTCTAGGCTTTAGGTCTGTCATTTGTCAAATGAAGAGCTTGGGCCAAGTGAGCTGCAACTCCTTTTGATAGAAGTGATTAACTGGGGTGGTCAGATGGCCAGCACCGGGTCCTTTTAGGGGCTCTGTGGAGTCTCGGGGCTGAACCCAGGGATCTCACATGCTAGGCCAGGGTGCTTCCCCACCCCCAGGTTGGCTGCCCCCTTACCTGATCCTGCACCCTCCTCATTTCCTCCAAATGCCTGAGGTTTCTTCCTGTTCTGTGCTTTGACTCGGTTTAAGAAAGTGCTAACAAGCAAGCATTAAGGCCAGACTGCCTGCATGTCTGCCAGCTCTGAGATTTGTTGTAAATCTTTGTGATCACACTGAGGCTCAGAGGTTCTGTTTCAAGTGAATAAGCCTTCTGAATCAGCGCAGTGGAGTCTGGATAAAAAAAAAATCCTCCAGCGATTAGCAGAGCTATTTTATTCCTCATCACCGTCTTCGTATCTGGGGCCATCTAATCTGTTAGGATGGCTTTGGTTATTACCTTGTGTTAAGTAGGACTTGGAAGGTCAGGCAGCTAACTAACCATCCAGACAGCAGCTTCAGCTCCTCCATCCCGACCCACCTTCCCTTCCCAGCCCTATCTCCCATTAGCAGCAGCGCTCCCCTCTCGACTTGCCTATGTGCTCAGAAATCTAGGTCCACATTTGGGCCCAGGTGTGGCTAGGTACACAAGAAAGGAACAACCGAAACTGAAAATCCATGTCGATGGCTTTGATGTTGATCCTCAAAAGGTAGCGTTTTTGGAGAGGTAGTTTGCCTCAATAGGAGGAGGGCTAGACTGGACGCCTCACGGCTTAGGGTCTGGTCCCAGCTTCATGAGACATTGGGTAGCTCTCTTGGCCTCTCTCAGCCTCAGTTTCTTTAACACAGGCGTCTTCTTGCCCAGCCAGCTTCTCAGCTTAGTTAGGAAGACCCCCTCGGAACAGGACCCAAGATCCGGGAGGTGACCTGGTTAACAGACCTGCTGCAGAGCAGAAATGGGTGTTTGAAGCCCAGCGCCCTCCCTGTCTTCATATCGTCCTCATCATCATTGCTATTTGCTCTTGGCTCTGTGCCCTAGTTTAAGAGAGCTTTCTGCTAAAAGACACCCACAGGGAACCCCCAGGAGCTGCGCTCTTCACTCTGTGATGCTCACTGACATCCGTGCACACCTGACTCACAGAGCAGAAGGCAGGACCCGAGAGAGTCCAGTGGGAATGAGTCAACACGCCATCCGGGGTCTGGGTGGGCAGCTTGGGAGAGGCAGTGGGGCTGCGCACATGTGGCGATGGTGTTGGAGGGGGTGTAGACTGAAGTAATCAGCCCTTTAGAAACCAGGTTGTCAACAGATGTGGCCCACGGCCGGAAGGACAGGGCCCTGTTGGGGTGGGAGGCGGGGGGACGGCTGGGCAGGCTGGAAGCTGTCCCAGAGGGGTTAGTCTGGAGTCCAATTAGAGGTAGCTTCATTCATATTTCCTTGCCTAGCCGAAGCAATAAAAAATACTTAGTTTTTTGGCTGCCTGCCAGCCAGAGGCGGGCTGGATCGATGCCGCTAAATGCCTGACATGACTCTCTGGTAGCAGCGAGGGTTTTCAGCCTGACTGCATGAGAAGAAAGAGCTTGCTGTTCTCTGAGCCCTGCTCTGGGTCGCAAGGAGAAACACGAGCAGCCGCACACCCCCTCCTCCCCGCCTGCCTGAGAGGACAGGGGCTGGAAGCATTTCTGCTTAGCACGGGGTGGCCACCGTCGGAGGAAAGGAAATGAAATGACGGTGATTTTTCTGCCGGCGCTTGCAGCAGCTAATTGAATTGCGACTGTGTGCGCATCGCCGCTGCTCTTGCTCGGCTGTGGGGAAGGTTGAGCTGCAGTTCCATTATAACCTCCATTTTTTCTTCAAGGCTTGATAACTCTGCCATTTTAATTTGCTTCAGGCAGAAACTTGGCAGGGAAGGGCTGCCCAGAAACCGGCTTAGCAAAGGAAATTAAGTTCTGCTGCTGGTTCCCGCACTGTTCACCCCAAATGCCAGCCCCCCAGGAAAGTCAGGAGACGGGAGGCGCGGGCTCATCCCACCTGCCTTTTGATGCCCTCTTGTGAACAGACGTCCCTCTGCATTCCCACATTGCCTCCTCATGCGCCCCTGCACCACATAGGGGTGTCGATGGCTTGGACTTCCCCTTCCGTCCGGCTAGACTGGGAAGCTCCTGGAGGGCAGCAGGGCTATGCCCGTTCCTCCAGCCTGGCATCCCCCCAGAGGATGGAGGGACGGGTGCTCAGAACAGGGATGGATGGGGAGGGAGTGAGGGAAGGTTAGGGTTTGGCTCTTAGTGGTAAACCTCAACAGCCCCCTAGAGGGGCATTTGTTCTGACTTTATCCTCTGGGCACAGAGGTCAGCTGGCAGCTGTCCCTCCCTGTTCCCCAGTCCAGTGCTGACAGCCACGTATTGCCATTCCTAGCCACCGATGCCATCTCAGTTCCACGGATGTCCTCCTCTATGAGTGGCTCTCTCACCTTCAGGACAGCGTCCTTCCCAAGCCACCTTCGAGACCTTTGCTGTCTCAGCTATTGGCCTGTCTTTCCTCTCCCCAGGCTTCAGGCTCCAAACCGTTCTTATCCTTACTTGCATTACAGTTGAAGGAGAAAGCTCATTAGGCATTTCCAGGCCTGAGTAACTTGAGTTTCCTTTATGTTGCCTCCTGCTGGGGGGCTTTGGGCACACTTCCCAACCTCTTTCCCATCCTGACAGAGGAACAGGGAGGATTGTCTCTGCCTTTACTTCCGTCTTTTCCCATTTTTAGAGAGAAGTGCTTCATAATTGCATTTTCTGTCTCTTTATAACCCTGGTATTTCTCTAAAGTTTCTGGAGGCCGCACAGTGGAGTAGTCACACAAAATGCCAGGTTGCCTCCTTCACTTAAAAGGCCTATGGGCAACCTGCTGTTCTCCTTCCCTCCTTCCCTCAGTGCCCCTGCCTCCAGCCCCCTGCTGCTTTCGGGATCAGCAGATGAAGTATTGTATGTGGCCCCGGTTTGTCAACTCAGATTCATCTTTCAAGACTCAGTGCAAATTCTGCTCATTCTTTCTTGTATCACATATGTGTGACAGGCGCGAGATGGGGGTGAAGGAGACAGACGTATGACAGGCATGAGATGGGGGTGCAGGAGACAGATGTGGCCCTCGCCCTCATGGAGCATACAGTCTCATAAGCCAGATAGCTTATTACAAGTTAATTATTTAGTGCAGCAGCTTTTCCACAAAAGAGAATTGTGATGCTCCCAGGGCTCCTCCCGGAGGTACCTACCTAGTCTAGTGAGTTGTCGGGAAGGCTTCCCTAGTGAGGCATCGAAGGAGCCATACCCTACAGGACACTCAGGACACCTCTGCCGACCTCTGGAGTCACCACACTTAGGTATGACTGTGTGCATGAAATGTTCATACTGAATTGCCTTCTTGTTTCCAGAATAACTCAGTGTCGCCCTCGGAAAGCCTCCGGGCCAGTGAGAAGCACAGGGGCTCTGCAGACTACAGCATGGAAGCCAAGAAGCGGAAGGCCGAGGAGAAGGACAGCCTGAGCCGATATGTATGTCTGAGGGCATGGCGGGTACTGCTGGGGTTTGTGTTGGGCACGCTGGGATATGGGAAAACCTTCAGGACCTGAGTTGTTGGTGAGTCGGAGATATATAGGTAAAGGCAGGAAAAGCGGCACCACCAAGGAGGGGGTGTCTGGGGTGAATTGGTGGTGCCTCCCATGGATAGGCCAACAAACCTGGGCTGCCATCAAGGCACTCCCACAATGCCCAGTCTGCTCCAGGAGACCATCCGTGGTGCTCCACACTTTGGCCCTACAGCGTGGTCATAGTGTCTGCTCTGCAGGCTGTGTAGGGGTGAGAGCTAGGACAGGGAAGAGTGATGCTGTGCTAGGATCCATGGTCTTGAGCCAAGCCCCTTTCGGCTACTTGGTGGTTCTGCGGCTTTGGACATGTTGCGTAGCTGAAGCCTCAGCTGCATTTCTGGGCAATGAGGCTAATCTCCCCTCCCACATGGAGTGTATAAATGGCGAAGTGAGACTATTTCACTTCCTTGTAAATGGTGGCAGGTACAAAACTCACTGGAAGAAGGTGTCTGACTCTGGAGAGACAAGTTAAAGGGGCTTAGAAATGTAATACGGCAGGTGAGGCTGCCAGTGGGTGTGGAAGCAGAGTAATCCTAGAGCTGGTGGGGCTGGGCTGGGAAGCAGTGGAGGAGGAAGGCCAGCTTAGGTAGGGCAGAGAGAAGAGAGCATGGACTTTGGGGTTTGGCCCAGGTTCAGATCTTGGATGGTGAAAGCAGGGTGGGGGTGGTCTGTACTCACTGTAGGGTGGGGACGTGTGGCCTCTTACAGGCTTCTTTCTCCGTTGCAGGACAGTGACGGTGACAAGAGTGACGATCTGGTGGTGGACGTTTCTAATGAGGTGAAGCCTGATGCAGGTTGCAGGGCAGCTTTCAGTTTGAGGGGGTTTGAGAGAGTTTCTCCTCTGGGTGGGAGCTATTGTGCATGGCGACTACACTGATGTTACCGGCAACCTGAACACGGTGATGAGGCCTCAGCATTTGGGGCATCAGGCTGATGGGGAGGAGCAGGGCAGGACTGCTGCATGGTGGCTGGGCATGAATGGGCACTGAGGGGTTCTTAGGACAGTTCTCCAGAGAGACAGACTCTCAGCTATCCCAGGGTAGCACCAGATCCTCCAGGTCAGTTGTGTTTTGCCCACCACTCGGGGTCTGGAGGTAGGGGTTGTGAGCCCCTGGGATCAGCCTCGGCAGGGAAAGACAAGCTAGAGTGAATCTACCTGAGGCCAAAAGGCCCAGCTGCCCAGATCTGAACTTGTGTTTGGTCTTGGGCCAGTCACCCCATCCCTACCCAGGCCTCAGTCTCCCCATGTAGGGAGTGAAGGGGTCAGACTAGATCATTAAGAACTAGTTGCCCCCTCTTGGGGTCCCAGGCTCTTTTAGCCAAGCTTCTTTCCTTGTCACCAATGCCCACTTCCTTCCCATCCCAGAGCAGGAAAGACTCTAGGCTGGTTGTTGCTTTGAGTACATCTCTGCATCACTTGTGTTTTCAGGACCCAGCAACCCCCCGCGTTAGCCCGGCACACTCCCCTCCTGAAAATGGGCTGGACAAGGCCCGCGGCCTGAAAAAGGACGCCCCTACTAGCCCTGCCTCTGTGGCCTCCTCCAGCAGCACACCTTCCTCCAAGACCAAAGACCTTGGTCATGTATGTGGGGTCTGCCCCTGGCACTGCAGAGGCTGGCCGAGGGCTGGGGAGGGTGAGGGTGGAAGGAAAAGGTTCTGGAAAAAGAGCTGGAGATGGAGTGATGCTAACTGGAGGGCAGATGGGTAGAGTAGAAAGAACACGGATTGGGGTTTGGCCAAGGTTCAAATGCTGGCTTTACCACTTACTGGCTGGGTGCTAGCTAGTTAATGTTTCTAGCCCTTGGTTGCCACGTATAAAATGGAATCAGTCTATTATAGTCCCTGCCAAACAAGGCTGGGCAAGAACTGGGGGACCATTGGGCAGAAGATTGAAAATGGGCCAGGGCTGGCCTGTGCTTCATGTGGCAACCAGTGTGAGGTGTCATGGCCAGCTCCAAGTGCTCGGTTCTGGGGAGAAAGGAATCTTCATGCCTTCCCTTGGTCTCTGCACCTTCCCCTTTCAGAATGACAAATCCTCCACTCCTGGGCTCAAGTCCAACACGCCAACTCCGAGGAACGATGCCCCGACTCCAGGCACCAGCACGACCCCAGGGCTTCGGTCGATGCCGGGCAAACCTCCGGGCATGGACCCGATAGGTATAATGGGTAGGCACGACAGGACTGGGCACCTGTGCTGGAAGGGAGGGGTCTACCCAGGCCAGAGCTGGAGCTGCTCAGGTGGGCCAGAGCACCAGGGAGCGTTTTGGAGCTGGGACTTGCCCAGAGCCTGCCTTCGGGACACTTGATGGTCAGGTTTGAGAGGGAGATGGATGCCCGGCGATTCAACACTCATGTCAGGGCTTACCGGGGCCACTGCTGGGCTAGGCATGTGGAAGGAGCTTCAGACAGGTCAGGACACCTACAGTTTGTTTCTGCCTCTATCGTGAGTTCTGTCAGGCTCTGAACAACTTATTTCTTTGGGCTTGGTCTGTGAAGATGATCCCAGTTAGGTGGGTTCAGTGTGAGAGGGCTGCTGGAGCAGGCAGCTGCAGAACGCAGGAGGGTTGCTGCGGGGCAGGGGTCGGGGGAGGCCTGGTGGTCTGGGCTCCCTCATGAAAGGAGGGTGGGGCCCACTGACGCCCGCCTTCTTGCAGCCTCGGCCCTGCGCACGCCCATCTCCATCACCAGCTCTTACGCGGCACCCTTTGCCATGATGAGCCACCACGAAATGAACGGCTCGCTCAGCAGCCCCAGCGCCTATGCCAGCCTGCACAACATCCCACCCCAGATGAGCGCCGCCGCCGCCGCCGCCGCCGCCGCCTATGGCCGGTCGCCAATGGTGAGCTTTGGAGCTGTACGTAGACTTTTTGGCTCCTTTTTGGGGGGGGGACTGGCAAGGAGTGGGAGCTGGTGAGGATTAGGGGGACACTTCCTACACGCCGAAGGGGACTTCAAGGTCTCACGACCAGGCCTTTAGAGTAAGAGTGTTCATTAGATAGAAACAAGAAAACGACACAGTTGGGGACCAGCAGACCTGGGTCCCAGCCTTGCTCTCCATCAGTTGCCATGTGACCTCACATAGTGCAGCCTCCCTGGCTGCCCCTTTCCATCTGGGAAGTGGGGCTGATCCCTGTCTTTCTGGGCTCCTCGGGTATGGGATTCCCAGGTGGGTCAGGTGACTTCCACGGAGCAGGAGTTTGGCAAATGGGGCTTTGCATTATGCTGAGAATTGTCTGGTAGTGTTGATGAGCAGTTCTGATTGGGTTGGTAGAGAGAGGGCTCCTTTCTCAGGAGACAGTTTCTCTCTTTATCTCCTGTACTTAGGCAGGTTTCCTCTCCACATGACAGGCCCACTGGGACACGGGCGGGACAGGGGACCAAAGTGGGACAGGGGCCAGCTCTGCCTTGTGGAGTAGGGAGAATGGAGGGCCAGGGGGTGGAGGATACTGGTTAGAGTTGGGAGGTCGGGACTATAACCCCATCAGCTTCCACTGTCCTGGGCAAGGCAGTCAGCCCTTCTGGGCCTGTTTCCTCTGAAACAGTGGGCTCTGCTCTGCTTGGCTGCCTCCCAGGTTCCAAAGAAGCCGTGCTATGCAGGCAGGACTCAGGAGGAGGAAGAGAAGGCGGCCAGGGTCGGGGGGATATATGTGTATCCTCACTAAGGGCTGGTGTTATCTTGCCTTACAGGTTGGTTTTGACCCTCATCCCCCCATGCGGGCCACAGGCCTGCCCTCAAGCCTTGCCTCCATTCCTGGCGGAAAACCGTAAGCTTTGGCCATACTTACTGCATACTCCTTGGGGAGGGGAGGGGAGATCACATAACCCACCCCCCAACCCCTTCCCCTTGAGAAGATATCTACCCTTTAGAGGTTGTTACAGGCCCAGCTACAACCACAGGAAATGGCCTCCTGGCCACACACCTGATCAGTTCAGGGCTCCCTCTGAAAGGGGAACTGAGAAGGTTTTGAGGGTATAGTCACTGGGTAGTCACTGGGCTCTGGAAGAGAAAAACATTTCAGATGTTGGGGCACCTTTGGGTTCTACCTACTTGAAATGCCTCCGGCTGGCACCTGTAGTGGCCTAAAACAGTAGGCAGACCACGCCGGCTCACCCCCTGGCTCTGATGTGTACTCAGCGATTCATTTGGGTGTACAGACAGATCCTACCAATACCCCTGGTTCTTGAAGGAGGAGTTGGCAATCTGCTGGGTCCTTTCCAGGGTCGGAGTGTTAGGGATGCTGTAGATAGATGGTGGGAGAGGGCGCTCCAAGGCACAGGTGGGGCTGGTGATTTGGTTTAGAGCAAGGATGTATAAGCAAGAGAAGTCAAGGCCAGAATATTAGACAGTCCCCACCCTGGTAGAACCTGGCCAAAGAGGTTGGGGTTACCAGGTTCCCTAAGATTTGCAAGGTGGCTGGAGCTAAGGAGGACAGTCTAGGTGGTACCAGTGGAACTGGGCAGGACATGTGGGAACTGGGAAGGACTGGGGACAGCAGAAGTGATGGTTCTCGCCCTTTCAGAGCATATTCTTTCCATGTGAGTGCTGATGGGCAGATGCAGCCCGTGCCCTTCCCCCACGACGCCCTGGCAGGCCCCGGCATCCCAAGGCATGCCCGACAGATCAACACGCTCAGCCACGGAGAGGTGGTGTGTGCCGTGACCATCAGCAACCCTACACGGCACGTCTACACAGGTGGCAAGGGCTGCGTGAAGATCTGGGACATCAGCCAGCCAGGCAGCAAGAGCCCCATTTCCCAGCTGGACTGCCTGGTGAGGATCCAGAGTTGTGGGCACCTCCTCTAGCTGGCATGGGAGAGCGGGGTACCCTGCCATGGGAAGAGCTTTGTCGACCTGGCTTGGGTCAGCCCTGTATTGGCTGGGTGACTTTAGGCAAGCTGGCTAACCTCTCTGAGCCCCAGTGTTACACTTTTTAAGTGAAGATGATACTCACCTCCTAGGGTTTGTGAAGAAATGCATGAAAGATTGAATGGTTGTGAACGAGCAATAGGGATGACCTGGCAACTGCCAAGAATGAGGGCAGGATGTGAGCAGGGATGGTGAGGGCGCTCAGGGTCGCTGGACCGGACCCCCCCTGGGAAGGGAGGTGGACAGCACTCAACAATGCCCTTTCTTCCTCTAGAATAGGGACAACTACATCCGCTCCTGCAAGCTGCTGCCTGACGGGCGCACACTCATTGTGGGCGGTGAGGCCAGCACACTCACCATCTGGGACCTGGCCTCACCCACGCCCCGCATCAAGGCTGAGCTGACGTCCTCTGCCCCCGCCTGCTATGCCCTGGCTATCAGCCCTGACGCCAAAGTCTGCTTTTCCTGCTGCAGTGATGGGAACATAGCCGTGTGGGACCTGCACAACCAGACGCTTGTCAGGTGATACCACAGGAGGGACCTTGTGCAAGTCACCTAACCCTGTGTCTGTCTCAGTTTACCCTATGTGAGACGAGCATGGTACAGGTGCAGCACCTTCCTCAGAGTGAGACTCGGTGTGGTTGCGGCAGGGCTGACCCAGAGTCAGCTTTCGGTACACATTGGTCCTCTTCGTTCACCATAGTACCATTTGGCTTCTGTATGGCCTAAGCCCTTAGTCATGCAGTGTAAAGAGAGAGATTAAGAATGCCCGTTGAGGAGGCACGCAGTGTCCTCCTAGAGAGATCCTCCTGTTATGCAGCCGCCCCTGGGCAAGAGCTTTGAGTAGAGTGGGAGAAGGGCCATGCCTGGCTCTGCTGCAAGCTTACGAAAGGACTATGGGCGCATGGTGCACCCCCTTCTGGGCCTTAGTTTCCTCTTCTGCTTAGAGGCTGCCAGCTCAACAGTCAGTGCTTTCCCTGGGCTCACCTCTCCTCCCTGCTTGGCCTTCATAGGCAGTTCCAGGGCCACACAGACGGGGCCAGCTGCATAGACATCTCCCATGATGGCACCAAGCTGTGGACGGGGGGCCTGGACAACACCGTACGCTCCTGGGACCTGCGGGAGGGCCGTCAGCTGCAGCAGCATGACTTCACCTCCCAGGTGAGCAGCCGAGACTCTCCTCCTCCAGAGAGCGAGTTTCCTTCTCTCCCAGGGGCCCAGGGGGCCCAGGCAGGAGACGAAGAGGCCCTCACCGATGGTCATTGCAGATAGACCTGAGACCAATCTGAGCTATCTGGGAAGGCTTCCTGGAGGATGTGGCAAGGAAACAGAACCGACAAGGCCTTGGACTTGGACACACTAGACCCAGCTGCTCAGATTTGATTCTCAGCTCCTCTATTTTTGATCACTTTAGCCTGAGTTTTCTTATTCCTGGAATGGGAATAATAGTAACTACCTCCTAGGTCTGGTGTGAGCACCTGAAAATGGTCCCTCTAAAAGCCTCAGCCATAAGCCTGGCTCATAGAAAACATTCTCTGAATGCTAGGTATTACAGTTTTTTGTTATTTTTATTACTCATTTCAATATTTTAGTCTTACATATTCAATATTTTAGTGCCTTATTTATTTACTTTTTTTTCTTAAGGAAAGGCAAAAGTCAGAGAGACAGAGAGAAACTTTGAAAGTAAAACATCTATGCCACCTCTGAGTTTGAATCCTGGCTTACTTTCTAGAGTCAGAGATCTCTCTGAGCCTCAACCTCCTCACCTATAAAATGGGGGTGAAAAGTGACATCCCATACCCCTGGACTATTGAGCTGTGGGGGGCGGGGCTTGGTTTTGCAAATGGTAGGTGGGAAGTGATGGGGAGGGAGTAGTGGGACCTCATGCCCTCAAGGTCCCTGGAAGTTAGAGGAGGCTGACCTCAACTCTCCCACTTTTCCCTCAGATCTTCTCGCTGGGTTACTGCCCCACTGGGGAGTGGCTGGCCGTGGGCATGGAGAGCAGCAACGTGGAGGTGCTGCACCACACCAAACCCGACAAATACCAGCTGCACTTACATGAGAGCTGCGTGCTCTCCCTCAAGTTCGCCTACTGCGGTGAGCTCGGGGGAGTAGGAGTCTGGGCAGTCTGGCCTGCCCTCTGTTTAAATGAAGGGCCCAAAGCATACAGCAGGAGTAGAGCTCTGACATGAGCCAGGCCTCCTGACCCAGATGGTGTCCCCCATCTTTGGTCCTTCAGATGCAGATACTGTCACAGGGTACTGAGCTCTCCTGACACCAGGCGGGGGGCTGTTCCCTGTTGGCCTGGGGCAAAGAAATAGTGTTCCCGGTCCTGCAGGCAATTCCTCCAGCAGTTTTCCCAGGCGGTTAAAACTACAGGCATCGACAGCCGAGAGTGCTGAATTGGAATGTCTGCCCCTCCACCGACTGACTAGCCGTGCAGTCTGGATCGCATCTCACCCTTCCTGACCCTGATGGGTCTTTCTTTGTGTCCCAGGACTAGCATGGGGCCCACTGCATGGCTGTGGGGAGCATAGTTCCCTAACGCAGGCAGAGCCTTTGCAGAATAAGGCTGCGCACTGGCTGCCATCTTCAGCCAGGTCTGCAGTCTCAGGGCAGTGCCATTTCCAGTACTCCTGCCTTCTTCCAGTAGAAATAAGAAGAGTCAGTTGACCTTAGTGGCTTTAAAAAGAACCTTTCAGGGAAGTGTAATTGCTAAGGCAAATCCTGCAAATCCTACTTTTTTGTGTCCCAGCCCCGCCCACTCCTCCCCCTTGATTGCTGAGAGAGGCGTTCTCTGGGTGTCTCTCTGTTATGTATATCACTTACTAAATGCCTCTTGGAGCAGAGAGTTGAGCAGAGAGGCTAAGCACTGGTTAGCGGTTCATACCGTGTTTCCATGGCAGCCAGCCAGGTTTAGAGGGCAGCAGGCCCCAACTTGATGCTTTGCCTTCTACCTGCAGGGAAGTGGTTTGTGAGCACTGGGAAAGATAACCTTCTCAACGCCTGGAGGACACCGTATGGAGCCAGCATATTCCAGGTACCAGCCACCATCCGAGTGCCCCTCCTGGTTCTGCCTAGAGTCAGAGCCTGGCCGTGGTGATGGGGGTGGGGAGAGCGGGAGGCAACGCAGGACCTTCCAGCCCTGGCCCCTTCCAGTCCCTACATGACGGGGGTTTGAGGTCAGTTCTTCAGAAGCCAGGACTTGGGCACATCAGCGGACACACTCTGCCGCTAATGGCATCTGACCCCTCAGGGTAAGGGCTTTTAGACAGAGGCTTTTGTAGGATTTCTAGAGCAAAGCAGAATAAAAGCATGCTCTTGGCTGTAGCGTGTATGCTGAGCACTCATGGGAGGTATGCTGGGTAGTGGAGCAATCGGTGGCTTTTTTCAAAGCAGTGTTACCTGATATTCAAATAAGTTTGATTTCATCTCAACACATCAATGTAAGGAGAGAGGTAAGACAAGAGAAAGGGGGTCCAGAAAGAGATGGGAGAGAGGAAAGAGCTTTTTATGATTTTTCAAGATCTAAATAAAGTCTGTCATATTGCACTCTCACTGTCATAAACACACACACACACACACACACACACACACACACAATCATGCCATCAACTCTCACAGCCAACAAGGCACTTTCTGTATCCATGCCTGAAGTGTCTGGCATCTGGTGCATCACACTCGTAACTTTTAGAGTCTCTAGTGACAGTTCAGACTTCAAAACTTGGGAGCAAATCCTTTCCTTAGCTCACCAGGCTCAGGATCTGGCCTGCTGACTCCTGCTTCCATCTCAGAAATGCTTCTTCCTATTGGTAAAGTCAGAAGAGAAGCTCACACTAAGGTGTTTTGTTTTGATCCTTACGAGTTACTTTAAAGATCACAGTGGAGCCTGTTGATGTGCTCTTCCTTGTGGAAAAGTAGGTAGACGGGGCATCTCTAACTTAAAAGCAGTTCTCTGGGCTGCGTTTGAAAGCCAAGCTGTGTGCAGCTGTGTGTGCTCCAGGTTGGAGCTCCGGGGGGGGCGCGGGGGGAGGGCGATTTAGTTCAGAGCATTGAAGTGGTGTGGAGCACCCAGAAAGTGATTCCTGTCTTTTTCCTCCTCGCATTTTCCTGCCTCTCCTCCAGTCTAAGGAATC
>NW_011888791.1:3359758-3361663 GCF_000151845.1 Pteropus vampyrus
CTCAGAAATGCTTCTTCCTATTGGTAAAGTCAGAAGAGAAGCTCACACTAAGGTGTTTTGTTTTGATCCTTACGAGTTACTTTAAAGATCACAGTGGAGCCTGTTGATGTGCTCTTCCTTGTGGAAAAGTAGGTAGACGGGGCATCTCTAACTTAAAAGCAGTTCTCTGGGCTGCGTTTGAAAGCCAAGCTGTGTGCAGCTGTGTGTGCTCCAGGTTGGAGCTCCGGGGGGGGCGCGGGGGGAGGGCGATTTAGTTCAGAGCATTGAAGTGGTGTGGAGCACCCAGAAAGTGATTCCTGTCTTTTTCCTCCTCGCATTTTCCTGCCTCTCCTCCAGTCTAAGGAATCCTCGTCTGTCTTGAGTTGTGACATTTCGGCGGATGACAAATATATTGTAACAGGCTCTGGTGACAAGAAGGCCACGGTTTATGAGGTCATCTACTAAACAAGGACTCTAACAGGGCTGTCAAACTCTGGGAGAAAGACTCGGCTGTGACAGGGAGACCCTGGCGAGGGGCCCCGAGGACAGCGAGGCCCGGCGAGCAGCTGAGCATCCCGGGGCTGCGCTGTGGCAGGCTGGAAGGGCGCCTCGACTCACGTCTCCACTCCGGGCACAGATTGATGTGTCTCACAGACTCCGATGGATTTCTCTTCTCCTCTTCCCCTGCACCAGCCTGGCAGATGCTACAACTAGATTTATTTGGAGGCTTGTGGCTCCCACTCTCCACAGATATACCCTCGTGAATCTCTGTCTTTCCTTCCCCTTTCTTTTGACCTGTCTCCCTGCCCCTGGGTCGGGGACATTGGAGTGGACCACATGTCTGTGCTGGGGAGGAGGGAATCTCATTTTCCCACTTGTGCAGCGCACAAGATTTGTGAAAAGTGTAAATAACAGACTCCTATCTCGGACTAGTCAGCGGGGGAGGAGGCCCCTTCCCACCAGAAACGCTAGCCGTGTATTTCGCCTGCTGTATTTGTAATCCACTTGTGGTGGTGGCTTTTTTTTTTTTTTTTTTTAAACAGAAGTTCCCATCTGGGAAGAGGAAGCAAAATAGAGAAGGGGAGGAATGGGAAGAGAAATCCTGGGGTGGAGGAAGGGAGCTGCAGCTGGTAACCAGATTGACCATCAGCTCCCCCTGGGATGAGTGTGCTTCCGTGTGGACTTGGGAATTGTCTCAGGCAGGCGAAGATCGACACCACACAGCCTGACGGACAGACGGACAGTGCTTGGGTCAGGGGCCAGCCTGGGCTGAGGGAAACAGAGATGGTCAGATTTTTCTCTGGCCTCCTGCCCTCTCTGCCTTTTGCCCTCTTGTCTCCCTCTCTCAGGGGTCTGACTCTTGCTCACTCAGTCTCTCTCCCCTCCTGGCCTTGGTCTCTTTGGTGCACACTTGGTTATTGGTATTGAGAAGTTGAGTTCAGAGGAACTCCCTCTCCGGCCCTTCTTAATCTGCGGACACAACCTAAAAAGGACAGAAAGTTAGAGGACAGCATAGCAACTCAGCTCAGGGAGCTACCAGAGAAAAATAGCAACTGATGTGGGTGCTTTTTTTTTTTTTTTAATTTGAATAAAAAGAATCAGAACCGATGTCCTTTTATAAAATGCCTTCTCCCCTTTCCTGCCTGTGACCCCTTCCTCTCTCCGCAGAGGGGAAAGTATATGTAACCTGCAAGGTTGAACTTGGAAGAGTTATCTTACCCCCACTCGAACCTGGCAGGGCAGCGGGGGCTGAGGGGACTGGGGTTTGGGGAGCGGGGGCACCAATCCTGGCACACTGTGGTGACTTCATGCGGCTTTCAGTCTCTTGAGCCCAAACAGGTTACAAGTAGAATATTGTCTCTTGCAGGTACCACTTTTTGGTACCAAAATGTTCTGAGGTATTTGGTTTGGGTTTTTTTTTTTTTT
>NW_011888791.1:3363238-3384663 GCF_000151845.1 Pteropus vampyrus
TTACTCTCATTTCTGAGAAGGGAGCAATCCCTGAAAGGCCATTCTACCAGGATTTCCTGGGCATGGTCAAGGACGGGGAGGTGACTAGGACTCGGTCCCCACCATAAAAGCTCATAGTCGAGGTTGGGGAGGGACGACAGCCCCTTCGTTGACCCCTTCATGGTGTTGGGAACACATTTTTTAGCTACAGCTGCTAGTGCCTTGACTCCTGTCTCTTCCCACTGCCACTTCATGCAAGCTCACGGTGCCTCTCCATGCTGATTCTTATACTGCATGCTACCTCCTGTCTGCCTCATCCCTACCCACCACCACTCAACGCTTTCCATTCAGCTTATTAGAGAGCAGAATCTCAGTCCCTACTCAGTCCTGCAGCAACAAATTTGCATTTTAACGGTGTGATTCCTTTGCACTACAAGCTTGTGCAAAGTTGGATTCTCTTCTAGTGAGGAGAGGAGGGGCCCAATCTCCGGAAACAATCCACTCCCGTCCTTAATCCTTCCAGATCCTGAAGGCCTTGCTAGCATTATCTGGCCTTTTTTAAAGTTACCCCCTTCTAAATTGTTACTCTCATGCAAAAATCCAGGCTCATACCAATCAGCATTCGCACCTCACCTTTTGCACTTGTCTCTGCCAAGATAGACTAATTTCCCTGGAGGGCAGTGCACAAGACTTCATGGGCCCTGGGCAATCCTAGTGAATGATGAGCTTCCACTATCTTGACATGGTCATTCTAGTTCTTGGGTGGAAGGGAAATGACTTCTGCAGTGTTTTCATTTCAGCTCTCATGCTGAATTGCTCTAAGCAAGGAGATCTGATTAAACAAATGGAGAACGTGGTTGTCAGAAGGCAGCTTTCATGGTTTTAGTTCACGTTGGATAATGTACAAGTGTCCAGGTCATTCCTAGCAACAGCTGACCAGGCTACCTCTTCCAGTCTGTCACTGTCCGTTTCTTTTCCCCAACCCCAGCATAGACAGTGACTTTCCTAACTTGTGGGGTCTATGGGAAGATATGAAGATACAGAACTGTGGATAATGGAACTAGAAGGGTCCTTAATGAGAACGCTAAATGTTATGGACTAGCCATCCAATATCCCATGATGATGGAGTGTAATTTTTTACCCAAGAACACAGTATTTTAAAATGAGCATTTTTGATGTATAGCAAACAAACCTGATCAACCTTTTTCTATTTGCATAGTTAGGTACCATTTCATGTGTGATAATATAAAATGTACTCTATTCCAGTACCCATTAAGCATTTTTCAATATTATACAAAAATTGAGCCTTTTGTATTTGAAGAGATATCTATACTGAGCCCCTGATTTTATAAATGGGACAATTAAGACCCAGAAAGGGTAGTTGACCTTACCATGTGTCACCCAGCCTGAGCTGAGATTACAATTCACACCTCCCCCTCGTGTAAACAAGCATATTCTGGGCAGGAAGTGTGTGGGGGGTGGAGGAGGGGAGTAAGGAGGGAGCATGGTGTTTGGAAGATTAGAATCCAGGGTGTGAGGCTCTTGCCCTTTCTCCGACAGGACCGGTAAGGAAGTTCTTCGTGAAAGGGAGATGTCCGTGAAACATCTTGGAAACCAGCCTCTTGCCTCAAGAACATCCTAGAACTCACCTACCAGTCTTGTCCATGCTTCTACCCACCTATCCATCCATCCATCCATCCATCCATCCATCCATGCTTCCATCCACTCATCCATTCATCACCTGCTCATTTACCCATCCACCCACCCATCTATCTAGCCATCCTATCCAGGCAGCCAGCCAAAATTTATATATTGAAAATCTAACGTATGCCAGGCATGGGTCTAGGTGCTGAGATGCAGAGATCAGTGAGACACGATGCCTACTCACACAGAGCTCTCAGCCATCTGGGAGGAACAGTCACATCAACCTGCAATTCCCACTCCGTGAGCTATGTGATGGCACAAACCAGAAGATGTCCCAGCACATAGCTGAAACATTAGCCTGGGTGGGGAGAGTCTGAGCAAGGGTTCCTGGAAGCATGAGCTAAACCAAGATCTGAACAATGGAGAGCTGTTGAGCCAAAGGAAGGTGGGGGAAAGTGTTCTGGGGAGAAGGAACAGCATGTGCTAAGGCCTGGGTAAAAGAGAAGGACTCCACCCTGTAACCCTCCCCTCCCTTCACCCCGTGTGATTCTTGCTCCTCCCCTGCTCTAGCTCCAGTCCAGCTTGCTCAAGCCCCAGTTCCTACTGCCTCTCCCTGGCCAGTCTCCTCTGGTGCAGGAGCCAGACTAGGATTCTGGGCTGAGCAGCCTGGGGAAACCCAGGAGGAGGAACCTGGGTAGAGGCCGAGGGCTCCAGCCAGAGCTGGGAGGGGCAGGGGGATGGGGAGGATATGGAGCGGGTGGGCCAAGAGAATACCCGTGACGACCACCAAGGCTCCAAGTCCCCAACACAACTGACATTTGAAGACCTGGGGATTTGTGCACTGGGTCATTGAACATGGTCAGTCCCTTCTCTGGGTGATAACACCCATTCTAAGTTCCCACTACACCTGCGCGTGCCTTCATAGATGGCACATCTGCCCTCATCACTCCTCTGCTTGAAGCCCTCACTGGCCCTCAGACAGCAGTGTCTTAAACTCCTTAGCTCATCCTCAGGCCTGGGCCTGCCCCTCTAGAGTTAACCCTCATTTCCTCTCATTTCACTGTACACACTAGTCACGCACACCTCTAATGCCCTGCAAAGCGATGGTCTCTGATTTTAGGTTTTGCACATGCTTCTCTTTCAGCCAGGAGTCCCCTGCATCCTTCTTTGAACCCCTATTCATTCATCAGGACTCAGCTTCAGTGTCACCTCTTTCAGGAAGACTTCCCTGACCCTCCAGTCCTCTAGTCAGATTTGAGTATGTCTCCTTTATGCTCTCGGAGCATCCTCTGCCAGCTATCTCTAGCACATACTAAGCATGGTGTGTCGTGATTGTTAGTTTAATGATAGAATCCTCTCTCCTGATGTCCACCAGCCAGTGAGCTCTGAGAGCAGTGACCGTGTCTTGTATTTCCAGGACTTAGTCATAGTAGGTACTCAGGAAATGTTAGTTGAATGAATCAGTGAGTGTGTGGTGAAGATAGTAGCTAATATTAATACTTAGTATGTATCAGTGCCTCATAAACATTGTCTAATTCCATATTCATAACTGCCCTATGAGGTTAATTCTATTATTATGCTCATTCTATAGATGAGGGAATTGAAGTTCAAGTTGCCTAAGGTTATACAGCTTGTAGTGTTTGTATGACATTGCTGCTGGATGGATGGATGGATGGATGGATGGATGGGTGGATGGACGGATGGATGGATGGATGGATGAGTGAATGGATGGATGGATGGATGGATGGATGGATGGATGGATGGATGGATAAATGAATGGTGGACTGGTTGCATCATTAGGACTGGCTCAGAAGTTTGGAAAGAACTGGTCTCACAGGTGGAGGAAGAGATCAATGATCTCGAAATGAAGATCATAGGAGGGAAAGTCAAGAGACAGAAGTGCCTCTTGACCATCCTAGGCCTTTCTCATGCCCATTAGGGAACCTCTGTCAATGCCCAGACAAAACCATTTGCTCACCCTGACCCTGACTCTGAGCAGGTCACAGAGCAGGGCCGATGGCTCAGGAGTGGGCCCTTGATACCTCTTGGACTGCTGAGGCCAGATGAAAGAGTGGAATAAGGCCATAGCCTTGTCTCCTGGATATCACAAATGGAAGTGCAAGTGTTTGCTGACAGTAGGTTACAAGATTTGAAAAAAGCAGGTCTAGAATCTCTAATTCTGGCAAATGAAATAGCAAGCTAATAAGGATTCCCCATAACCAACCATGTGAACAAATAGACATGCTGGACAAAATTAAAACAATTTCTCTAGCATGACTTGAAAGAAAGAGAATCCTTTAATGTCGTGAATAAAAGACTTTAAAGGCAGTGTAAGGAGCTCCAAAGCTCAGAACAGTACATAAAAACTATTTAAAACAAAAGGAGGAATGGGAGGTCTTAACATACCACTAACAGCAATGGGTAGATTAAGCTGAGAGAAATTTATAAGGATATAGAAGATCTGAACAACATGATTCACAGGCTCAAGATATAAACCCTCTAACCAACTATTGAAGAGCACAAATTATTTTCCAGCACACCTGGATGAGTTAGTTTTATGACCCCAATCAAAAGAAGCAGATAAGGCACTTTACAAAATTCAAAACCCATTCATGACTTTTCTTAAAATATCAAACTAGGAATAAAAGAAAAAAATCTGAAAATGGTTAACTAAACCAAACCATTAACCTAATAATAGGTCAAGGTTAAATTTTAGAAGCACTGTTTAAAGTCGGCAAAAAATAAGAATACTCATTATTATTGCTTCTATTCGACATAGTGCTAGAGGCTCTAGCTAAAGCAATAAGGACAAAATGAAAGAATTCATAAACAAGGTGCAGTGATTGAAATAAAAGAAAGTTGTAATTATTTGCAGATGATATGACGGTGTACATAGAACATGTGCAATCAAAACATAAAAGTTTAGTTTCTGGATTTAAGATCATTCATTAATCAAAAGCACTCCTATTCATAAGCAGTAACCAATTAGAAAATGTAATATAAAGAAAACAATGCATTTATGACAGCAGCAAAACTACCTATGAATACATTTAAGTAAACCTACACAAGAATTGTATGGAGAAAAAGATAAGGTTATATTGAAGAAAATAAGTTTTAAAAGACCTATGTAGATCCTAAGCTATACCATATTCATTGATGAGAAAATTCAATTTCATTTAAAAAACTGCCCTTCTCAGCAATCTATAACGCTTCTATAACAAATAGGATGTTGTCTATGTAATTTGATAAGCTAATATTAAAATTTATCTTAAGAGTAAAGAACTAAGAATAACAAATATAATTTTGAAGAAGAATAAGAAAGGAGGACTTGTCCTCCAGATATCAAAATTTGTAAAACTGGAGTCAGCGGAAAGTGTGCTCTTGGTGCATGTGTAGACAAGAAGACCAATAGAACAGAGTGGAATCCATAAATAAGCCTCCATGTAGATGAGAATCTGACTATGACCTAGTTGTCATTATGTATCAGTGAAGAAAAGCATGATTCAGTAAATAGTTCTGGAGCGATAGGCCATCTCTATGGGGGTGGGAAAATGGATCTCCATGCATGCAATACTCAAAAATGAGGAGGGGAAATGATTATTGAACATGACACAGAAAACAAATCTATGATGAAAAAATTAAGACGAATTCAACTCTATTAAAATTTAAAACGCCTGTAGAGCTAGATATGCCATAAAGCTACAAAACATGAAAAATATGAATGCGGTGCCTATAACTGACAAAGAAGTGGCACCTGAAATAGGTGATGAATTCTTCCAAATCAGTACATGAAAGCAAAGAGAAAAAATGGATAGAGAACAAAAACAGGTGATTCACAGGAGAGAGAGGAATGGCCAATAAACATGAAATGCTCCATCTCGCTAGTTATCAGGGAAATGTAAATTAAAAAACAAACAAAACGAAACAGTCTAACTCATTCCTATTGGATTGGCAAGTTTTTGAGTTTAAGAATATGAAGCTTTTATGAAGATGGAGAATGACTAGAATGTCAAACACTGCGCGTGGGAGCATAATGGGGTCTCCCGCTTGGTAGAGCTTTTGGTAATAGTCAAGTAGAAGCAACATAGCCCCATGACCCGGTAATTCTGCTTCCAGGTACATACTCTAGAGAAACTTTTACACAAGTATACAAAGAGATTTTCATTGCCCCATTGCTTGAAGTAGCAACAATAACTGAAAATAACCTGTCCATTATGAGGGAATGAATAAAGAAAAATCTATGCATTTTCATATAATGAAATTGTATATAGGCATTAAAATGCATGAGCTAGATCTTTATGTATCAACTTGGATAAATCTCAAAAATACAATGTGTGTGAAAAGAGCAAGTTACAAAAGGAAATATATGATATGACACTATTTATGTCAAATATAAATCCACACAAAACAATTCTAAATTTGAGTGTATATATATCAAAATACAAAAACATGAGTGGTAAGAACACACCAGGCCACCAGGATAATGGTTATCTGTGGGGGGGAAAGGAAGGGAAACGAGGCTCAGGCAGGAGTTTGGCTATACCTATCACATTATATTACCTTCAAAAAGTTTGAAGGAAATTTTAAAACATTCGCATTTTAAAAATCTGTGTGGTGGCTTTAGTAGTGTCATATTACTTCCTGTTCTTTTCTACATGTTTGAAATATTTCATAATTGAAGATTAAATAAAGAAAGCAAGCCAGAAAAATTGGGACTCGATAAAAAACCGTGGTTTCCGGTAAGTAAGGGGAGCTATGGGCATGGCAGGGGTCAGGGCTGGGGTGGGGGCGCACATGCCCAGTGGCACAGAATCAAAGCCCCAAGCTCACTATGTCATCTTAGCCATGTTTCTGGACCCCTTCGGTCTTTACTCTTCACATCTGTGGAGTGATGCTTGAAGGCTGGATGAGCAATCTTCGGGACCTCTCCAGCCTAGATATTTTGTGATTCTAATAATTTTGTTGGTGTTCATAGGCAGCTGTCTCATGCAGTGAAAACATCGATTAAATTTGTTTAGCTTTTCATTACAAAATATGCCAAACAGATAAAAAGTAGAACATTATAGTAAATCTCCAAGTCATCCAGCTTCAACAGATAGCGACTCAGGACTAATGTTGTCTTATCTACACCCTACCTACTTCCACCTGGCCACCACCACTAGACTCTCATAACTTAATTAGTAAATATCTCCAAAAGGTAAAATCTATTTTAAAGACATACAGCAAAGGGAATATAGTCAATAACATTGTAATAACTATTTACAGTTTCAGGTGGGTACTAGACTTATCAGGGTGATCTCTTTGTAAGATATATAAATGTCTAATCACTATGTTGCACATCTGAAACTAATATAATATTGTATGTCAACTGTAATTGAAAAATAAATTTTAAAAAAATTTAAAATATAACCATAATGCTATTAACAAACCTAAAAAATTAATAGTAGCATCCAATGTCATCAAATACTCAATCTGTATTTCAACTTCTTCAATTGTCATATAATTTTTCTAAAAATTTGTTTGATTGAATTAAGATCCAAATAGGGTTCAGACAAACCAGCTATAATTGATATATCTTTTAGATTCCTCCTTCATACCTTATTCTCTCTCTCTCTCTCTCTCTTTCTCTCTCTCTCTCTCTCATTCTCTCTCTCTCTCTCTTTTCCTCGCTCTCCACACACTTATATCTTGAACAATCACAATTATTTGCCTTTAAAGCTCCTAATAGTCTGAACTTTGCTGATTGATAAATTGTAGTTAGATCTTGGAGCTTGATTATTTGTTGGGGGATAGGGGCAAGAATACTTCATTGATCCATTAGGAAGTACGTACTATCTAGATGTTTCTCATTTTGTATGTTAGTAGTCACTGAGGATCATTGTCGAGATTCATGAATTTATTAGGGGCTATGACATCGTGATTTATTAATCTATCACTTCTTCATCTATTTGCTTGAATATTGCTATAAGGAGAACCTGCCTCTCATCAACCATTAGTTATCTTTTGAAGTATAGTTTAAATGCAGAATAAATGCTTGATTCACTTACTTTAATTGCTAGTTTTCAAAGTAATGTTAGTTCCTTAGTATCCTCAAAATCGGACTCATTTTTAAATACTATGAACTTGTGGATTTAAACATATTTGATATGTTTCAGTCAAGAGGAGTTATTGTTATTGTTTCTCATATCATCCTCTTTTAGGAAACCTGAGTCTTTTTGATATGACTTCTGGTAGTCTTGATAGCTTCACTGCTTTCTGATCTAAGACAAAGTTCCTGGCTCATCTTGTTCGTTTGCGGTCCTAGATCTGGAATCAGCCATTTCTCCAAGGAGCCCTAGTCATTTTTAGTGGGTATTTAGAGACCATAATCTGAGGGCTAGGCATGCTATATGCTAATGGACTGGTCATTGTTTTTAGATCCTTTTCGTAGCAGAGCTAAAAAAAATGCGTGTGTGTGTTCATATTTGTTAAAGATAAAATACATCATGAAATCTATTGATACTTCTAACGCAAATTCAGGGTTTTTACTTGACCTCATTGTTATATCTGAATTCCCTTTCAAAGGAGATTAAATTCTGAGTGGTTTACATCTAAGTGACAGTGAAAGTCAAATCCTTCCCTTGTTATCCTTTTGCTGCTTGCCTCATTCTCCAACCTGACTGTGAAGCTTCCTGGGGCCAGAGAGCAAGTTTGGTCCCCTATGAATTTCTGTTTCCTTATAGAGTAACCCTGACACATGATAGGTGCTTAGTAAATCGTTACTGAATGCCTAAAAGCATGGTGCTTTCAGTGAAAAATTTTTTTCTCCTTAAATAGAGAAGTAAAGTGAATGGAATCTAAAAACCAGCTGAGAACTTTAAGCCAAGTCTATCCATTCATCCACCTACCCATCAATTCAATAGGTACAGACAGCGCATACCCAGTGTTGGAGGCTAGGGACATAGAATAGGGAAATGAATCGTCTATGCCCTCAAGCAATGCACTCATTAGTGGAGAAAACAAACTTAAACAATTAGAACAATTATAAAACACTGTTATTAATAAATAGTGGTCTAGACAGCATGCTATGTGGGTCCTGAGAAGATAGGGCACCTCTTAGAAGAGTCAGAAGGGGAAGTATCCGTGAAGGCTTTGCAGAGATAGCATTTTTCCTGAGTGTTTAAGAATGAGTAGGAGTTGCAGGTTGAGAGACAGAAAGGCTTTTTAGACACACTAATCCCTGAGTCGCCTGCCCTTCTGTAGTGCTGAGCAGGTTTGCTCTTGGATGGCTGAAGGTTTTGCAGATCCCTTGAGCTGGGGTTGAGGACTACTCGGTGGGTGACCCCAAGCGTTTCCCCCCCTTGGGGGCTGCAGAAGGGCAGGCAGGCAGAGTGAGGGAGGACAGGAGGAAGGAGGGAGCCCACAGGCCTGAGTCACTTTTAAAAACACAGAGAGGTCGCTCCTGTGCCCAGAGCACTGTTTGGAAACTGCTGCCAACTGCCTTGCGTGCACTCTGTAGATCAGCTTGTTTGTCAACAAAAGTAATTTGCATTCAAGCTTGTCTGGGGACACACTCCTTAGCCCCTGGGGAGCCCCAAGCACTGGCATTACTCAAGACTACCAGTTGACTAACCATCACGTTTTTATCAGGGTGGGGCACCCTCCTCTGGCCCTGCCGACCCAGTTCCTGGAGCCACAGCTGTCAGGCCCCTGATTCCTGACCCCCAGCACAGGCAGAGCTACCCTTGCAACACAGCAGCTCCTAGACCCAAAGATCAAAGAATTGCAGTCATTTGCAAACTATCGGCTAATGATAGTTGCCCTGCTTTACTAATCCCCACCCCCTATGAGTTACTTAATAGTTTTTCTTTAAATAAATTCACTTTTAAGCCTAAATATAAGTATATAAAAAGAAAACTTTTTATTATTATCCTAAATAAATATCACTCACCTTAAAAAAAGATAAAATGCTACGCTAGTAATTACAGTGAAAACAAATCAAACAGGCAGTGCCTGGAGTCTTCCTTACTCCATCTTTGTTAAAAAAAAAGGGCGATGAGGAAGTGTTTGAGAGGCGCTGAGGACCCATGGCACCCAAATTAAACTTGCTCCTAGACCTAATCAGAGTGATTGAGCAGCGGAAAGAGGATAACTTTCCCGCTTTGTGGGCCCATAGTTTTCAACGTGTCTTCGCCTTACTTAAAAATTCGTCCCTCATACCACACTTTGGGAAAGCAGACTGAGTCCAATACCCTCATTATAGGTGAAGGCCCAGAGAGCACAAGTGACTTGGAATGGGAGTTCCATAAAGGCAGGGCCTCTGTCAGCCATGGTTCCTCCGTGTCCCTAGCTCCGCTGGCAGAATGAATGTGAGTAACCTCACACAGCCATGAGTCAAGATTGAAACTAAAACCCCAGGTTTCTTGACTCTGAGTGATTTTTGCATCACAGACTCCCCACCCTGTCCCAGGCCTCCAACACCTCTCCTCAGCTTCCTCTTTCAGTTCTTCTTGGGGAATTCCAGGGACTGTGCTTCTCAGGCAGGGCGGTGTGGTCCTGCCTGGACCTTGTTCTTATATCATGTCTCCAGGTGTCCCCAGTGGTTACAGCCCAGTCTCTAGGTGGCCTGACATGTGATGTGCAGAAGAGAGAAGGCAGCAGCCCCAATCTCCCCTCTCTAGCCTCAGCAGTCAGCACCGAGGCCCACTCTGGGCCATCAGCCCTGCCCTATCTGCCTGGAAGCAAGAGGGGCGGAGCACATGGGAGCCTGCCGGGCATGGGGGCATGGACCGAGGGCCCCCATGCATGTGGGAGAGGCCTGGGCTGGGCAGGTAGCTCTTGTCCCTTCAGCTTCTCTCCCTTGCTCTTCACTCCAAGGACACTGCTCTCTGCCCCCACCTGTGGGCCTGGTTCTGTGCTCTCCTAGGGTGGTCTTCCTGAGACAGCCGTTCTGTCATCTCCTGTCTGGGCCACCCACCTAGCGTCCATCGGCTAGCCCTGAGACTTCAGAGATGAACAAGGCTCAGCCCTTGCCCCCAAGTTACACCAAGGTTAGAGTTGGGTAACAGACCTGTCCGCAGAGGACCCCAATATTCCATGGCCAGTGCTCCAAGGGCACTAGCATGACAGTACGGGAGCCCAGATAATGGGTGCCCACCCGGCACAAGGCCGGGATGGCTTCTTGGAGGAGGGCTGCCTAAGCTGGGCTCTAAAGGCAGAGGGGCATGAGGAAGGCCAAAGGAGGAGGGCCGGTGTTTCAGTCTGTGGAAAGGCATGTGAGAATGCCCTGACAAGAAGGTAAAAGATGAGGCTCAAAGGAGAACACCTGAGGGGTCAGATATGTCCTAGGGCAACCAAGGAGCCACTGGCAGTTTAGCGAAGTAGACCAGGATAGGATGTGGGCATTTGGAAACGAGCGCTAGCTGTGGCTTTGGGCAGGGCTTTGGGAGGTGGGGGCGGGGTAGGGGGGAAACAAGCAGCATGAGCACTATCACGGTGACCGTGGCTTCAGAGCCTGGCACAGCCAGAAAAATGTGCTGAGTACACAACGGAAAAACTAGGTGACGAGAGACCTAAGCCCCTCCTTTACCTTCCAGAAGGCTCAGAAGGGAGGCTCTTCCAGATGGGGGACAACACATCAGCTGGTCCTATTTCTTGTGGCTGACAAAGTTGGAGGCCTTGTGTTCTGGGGAGACTGGTGTCATTGCTGCCCCTTGAAAGGCAGCTCCCTCTGCATCACCCCTCGGCTTCATAGTAGCTTAGACTTCTGCCTCTGTCTCTTCCCCTTAGTCCCTCTTGGTCACCCTGCCAGAGCCCACCATGTCTGAATCTGCTGCCTACTGATCAATGATCATCTGCTGCCCCTTTACTCCCCCAGAAATCCTGCTCAGTGCCTAGTGTCCTTCTCATTGTCCTTATGGGCCCTACTGTCACCCCTCTGGACTCATTCTGGGCCCCACAGGGTCTTGGCCTCAGCCTAGCCCAGCCCATCTGTGGGCAGTCTAGAGTGGCCCTCAACTCCTCAGCCTCTCTCTCTGCATGTCCCCAGGAGAGCTAGAACAAGTGTGAGGTTAGGCCTGCCACAGGGTCACTACATGTGAGCCTCCTGCATCTATGCCTCAGTTTTCTCATCTGGAACGTGGGGATAAAAACCCACCCTCAGAGTCCCACCCTCTGCCTCCCCCAGACCAGCAGCACCGTCAGCTCCCTACATCCCCTTCCAGATTTTGGGTTTCTGGGCCACCACATCTGCAGGGAGGGGTACAGGCACACCTCCTCTGCCCGCACTGGGCCCTCGTGGTCCCAGCCCAGGCGGCTGGCCTGTTGCAGCAGCTCTCTGCTGCATAGTCCTCCATTAGCCGACCCCTCGAGTGGCCCCCACGCTGAGCAGATGGCAGGGGAGGTGCACGGCCCCGTCAGCTGCTGTTATCTCTTGCTGATGACACGGAGTGTAAATTTTGTTGGCAACACTCCCTCCTGCCTCTGCGTGCCACCAGCTTTAATCACTGTAATTGAGTTATAATGAATGATTGTGTGTTCGTATTGTCTGAGCCAGGCACAACCGAAGCAAGCAAGGCGCAGCCACTCCTCCGAGCTGGGGGCTGGGGGTCCTTACCGCTGGGGGAAGGGGCATGTCCCCACCCAACCCCTGGCAAACCCTGGGCTGTGGTCTCCAGCACCAAGGCCACCACCCACCACAGCAGGCATTGGTTTCTCCTTCACTTTATTAGCATTTTGAAATGACAATGAATTCAGAAACATGGTGGACTATTTGGAAAACTCAGATAAGCCAGAAGAAGAGAGAAAAAAAAGAAATGAAATTGGAGCAGCTGAAATCCTGCCTTTCAATGATAACTATCCCCACCTCACATTTCGGTGAATATTTTTTGACTTTTCACCAGGCAAATAGTTACAGCTGTTGTCACAAGCACACTCCTCCCCTCACCCATCACCGTGGCCGACGTCTGTGCTAAGTGCATTGTCACCAACAGTGCCAGCAGCTCCAGGAGGTAGTACTCGATGGCCCAGTTATATAGAAGAGGCAACTGAGGCACAGAGATCTGGAAGGACCTCCCAAGCACAAGCAGCTGGTAAGGGGGCTGCCCTGTTTCAAGCCCAGTGTCTGCGTCTGTATGCCCCTGCTAAATATGCGAGTAAAATGAATAGATTTTAACCCCCTTCTCTACACTTTCCCTAGTCCCCTGGTGTATGAGAGAAAGCAAAACTGGCTCCAGAACTTTAAATGTTTTTTTCTCTTCCTTAATTGATAGTGTTCATCCAGGGAAAGTGAGTGCTGGGCCAGGCCTTTCTGGGGAAACGCAGCCACCAAGCCCCCTGTGGGGTCTCTTGGACCAACGACCCTCCCAGATTCACATTGCCCCGCTGGCTGCTGCCTCTCCTGAGTTGGAGGCCCTAGGTAAGTTGCTGCCCGCCATGTATAAGCGAAAGGTAAAGGGAGGCATCCCAGGGGAGTTCTGCTGATTCTGGTGGTCTCAGAATCCCTCCCAGCAGAGTGAGGGAGAGTTGGTGTGGCTCTGGTCTCTTGACTCAGCGCTGAGCTGATGCGGGTGGACCTCCCCGAGTGAGGACGGAGGGAGCAATCGGTGGGACCAGCAGCAGTCATCCGCATAGAGCGAGCAGAGGCCAGGCTGAGGGCTGCTGGTCCCCCTGTCAGGGCAGTGCGGGAGAGAGTGGTTTGATGGACAAGACCCTGGAGTCCAGGAGCTAGGAGCTCATCCCAGCTCCATCCTTGAGTTTCTGCATAACTTTGGCAAATCTCACCTTGCCAAATTTCCTCTGAGCTTGTTCAAAATGATGAATTTGGGGGGGGGGTCACTTGATTGTTTCTTTCACTCTTCCAGGTAGCATCATTCATTTTTTATAGCATGACAACTTTATTATTATATTATTTATATTTATATATTTATAAATAAATAATGCTTATAATATATAAGTAATAACTGTTATTATAGCTGTCCTCTGTCAAGACTTTGTGTATGCTAAGCACTATGCATCCATGCCATTTCTTTTCTTTTGTGACAGTATGGTCCTTTTCTCCACCAGCATATTAAAATCCATTCACAAATGTATTCTCCAGGGCCTTCAGCCCTGGGTTTTAGAGCTGAGCTCTGCGAGAGGTGTTGGCCCCATCCTTGGCCTTGGACACACCCTCACCTTTTCAGCTCTGTGAGTCTCCTTGTCTGAGGCAGCCCTCAAAGAAAGTCGCACTGATTGTTCCTCTCAGAGTACTCCTTGGTGAGGTATTTCAAGTGCCCTTTGGAGAACTGCTTCTCGGAGAAAACAATGATTACTTTCGTGAAGTGTTCTCAGTAAACAACATTCCCCAGGTTTCAGGTTTTCCAGCTCCTTTAACCTTCTCTTTTGATGACGGTTCCAGTTTCTAGGATCAAAAAGTTCCTTCTTCCCCTGATGGCTGGTGAGCCAGGGGGACCCCAGGTGCCAACTCCCATGCTTCCAGATGCTCTGTGGGCACAAGGGATGTCAGCAGCACAGAGAGCATACCAGGTCCTTTCACTGCCTCCTCAAATGCTTCCCACAACCCCAGTACCAGCTTCGTTTTACGGAAGAGAAATCTGAAGTTCAGACAGGTGAATAACTTGCCCAGGGCCACACAGCTAGGTGTTGGTGGTGATGATGCAGTGTGAAGGGCAGCAGAAGATGGGTGAGACACACCCAGGACCTATCCTTCAGAAGCAGCCACAGGCTCGGATCCTTGGCACACTTCAGGGATCTCATGACATCTGTGCTCTCCCCAAGCATCACATTTGCAAGCACACCCCCACCCACGAGCACACAGCAACATTGGTGGCCTCCCTCTCCAGACCCACCGTCTGCTGCTGAACTTGTCCATCTAGAACTTGCTAGCAAGCCCTTAGAGATGAAGGGGAGGGCTCCCCGAGCTGTAGAGCTCCTGGAGACTAAGACACTCCCACAATGAGAGCAGCTCATAGGAGCCACTGATGATAACACAGAAGATGCTTTGAAGTGGGGCCCACACAGATCCGTGCAGTCAAAGAGATTGACCAGTCACCAGTTCCATCCCAGCCTGGGGTCTGCCCTCTGGGGGCTCTGCTGCTTTCTCCAGGGTTGAGAGGACATTCTGCCCTATCAAGGCCTAACCTGTCTTCCCTTAGTCCCCACCCCCAGGAGACTTTTCTCCCCTTTTGGCACCAGAAATTTCTCCCAGAAACGAAGGCTTTTAACTGTATCTAGAAAATCCCAACTACTTGTGACTTAGCCAAGTGGTTGCTGGCCTAGAGTCTCTGAGCCCCCTTAACTTTTTCCCACATGGGAATAGAAAGGCCTAATAGATTGGGCTGCTGACCACAGCTTCTCCGTGGTGGTACAGGTGGCAGTGCAATGGGCAGAGCACTGGGCTTAGACAGAGCTGAGTCTACCCCTGGATCTGCCATTAATAGGAACCAATCTCTCTGCTCCTCAGTTTCCTCATCTGTGAAACAGACCTAAATAGACTCACCTCCCTGGGGTATGAAGCTTGAGAAAAAGATTATGTAAAAATGTGCTTTGTGAACTGCCACATGCTTCCTATGTGAAGATGAGCAACTATTACTGTGCTAAGTAAGGTGTGTGGCCACCCTAAGCTGACCCCAGCCACCCATGTAGCTGGTGAGGTTTGTCTTCTAGGCCTGAGCTCAGCTCTTCTTCTGTGCCTCATCTGGCTCTCAGCCCTATGCCTCCCTCCTACCCAGGGGTCCATGATGCTGTGTAACTGCCTTTTGTAAGAGAGGATGCTCAGCTAGAAATCTTTTCTTTTAAAAAGAGATGCCCGTAAAGGGCAGTGCATAACTCCCGGGGATCTGAGTGTGAGTCTAAGTGTGAGGCTTCTCTGGCCCTCTTCTGTGCTGCCTCCGGAGGATGCTGGGAGGCTTGTCTCAGCTGGACCTGCCAGACATCCTGGACCAGCAGTGCTCAGCTTGGCCACTGTGCTGCTCTGGGTCAAGCCAACCAGGGCCCAGCTGTGCAGGACCAGGCCCAGGAGACATCTGTGACAGCTGCCATCCTACACAGCCTTGTATGGCCAGCTTGATGCCACCGACAGCCTCACTCAATGGGGTGGGGAGCCCAGGGCACCATGATGGAGACTCTTGAGGAGAAACGAGGGTGAAGGGAAGTGGGCATGAGTCTGGGGAAAACTGGCCCAGAAGCTTCAGAAGAGAAAGGGAATTAGGCCCCAGCAGACAAGGCCCCTGATTTCAGGAAGGCAGGTGTCCATCTAGCCCAAGAAAGAAAGCCCTGACTGCACCATGAACACCCATGAAAAAGGCGTAGAAGTTCCCCAGAATGAAGGGTAGACAGCTCTACGGCCAGAGATTTGGCTAGTCAGGGGTCTGGCAGGGGCTCACATCTGATCAGAAGGCTTGGAGGGCAGGTGAGCTCTGGGACAGCTCAAGCCCAGGTGAGCAAGGCAGATAGAGAAGCTCTGGAGGACAAGGGGGCTTCGCTCTGGCCTTTTTGGAGGAGGGAGGGCACAGAAAGAACAGCCCCTGCTTTGGCAGGTGATAAGTCAGAGGCTTGGGATTCTACTTAGAATCTCGATCTGGAAAGGCACCGTAGTCGGGGCAGAGCAGGGAAGTGGCCATGGCTCAGGCTCGGATGACTGCAGACCTGGCTTTGAGTCTCAGCAATTTAATTACTAACTTTCCACACTTAGAGGTGGCATAATGGAGTGGTTATAACGCAGACTCTACAGCCACACCACCTGGGTTCAAATGGCATCCTTGCCAATTATCACCTGGGGGATCTCGGGTAAGGTTCTTAGCCTCCCAGTGCCTCAGTTTCCCCCTGTGTAAAATAGAGGTCATAACAGTGTGAAGACTAAGTTAGTTAAAACATGGAAAAGGCTTAGAACAGTTCCTGCCTCCTACTAACTAATCGATGAATATAATAATTATTATTTTAGTGGCTTAACTTCTCAAATGTAAAGTAGGGCAACAAGCTTGTCAGGAGGGTTCCTAACATGGACACTTTGTGATGACCTGTGCTAACCACACAGAGAAGCCATTACTGTGGCTGTTGAATGCAGCCCCAGGACCTGACTGCCATGTCCATTCTGGCTCTCTCACTGATTGGCCGTGTGACCTTGGACAAGTTACTTAACCTCTCTGTGCTTCAACTTCCTGACCTATAGAGAGAAACGATGCTCATATCATAGAGTTACTGGAAGGATTAAATGAGGTAATACATATAAAGCACTTGGCATGTCTGGTATATCATGACAAAGAAGAGAAAACACGGAGGGGGCCCTCCTGGTCTCCAGACCTCTGAGAATCCTCCCCAGGGCCCTAAAAGACTGGCTGTGAGTAAAGAGACCTGAATCCTCCATGGATTGGGGATCTCAGCCTCCCTCTGTCATGGTTCCCTTCTCCATGATATAGTCTTGTTCTCTCTCAGCCACCAAAACCTAGAAGATCAGTTTTCAGAGGGGGAGAGTAACCTCCTTAGATGTAGGGACAGTGTGTCATTCATTTTGTGTACCCAGTGCAGTCCAGGGGCACAGGCTGGGTGAGGATAGGAAGGTGAGGACTCACCCTGGCTGGAGGTTTTACACTTCAGCCTCGACTCCTCTCAACAGCCCTACGAGGGCAGCAGTTAATGCCTGCTTTACGGACGAGGCCCAGAGAGAGCTTAGCCTATTTGCGCTGCTGTGCCTTCACCTGGACCTTGTGGCACCTCTCAGCAGTCAGGGTTTACAGGAAAGGCTGGCAGAGCCATAATGCAATGAGAAGCTCAGACAGGGCTGGGTGTAGGCAGGAGGCTGCCCGGTATCAGGCAGGGGTCCCCCAGAGCCTGGTAGGCCCCTGCCCATCCCCAAAAGCTCTCCTTTGAAAGCAGAGGCCTGCTCTGTGGGCCCAGTTCTGTGTCCCCAGGTGTGACCATTCCCATACCCCGACTCACCAGCAGTCTTTTTGTCTCACTGGGAGGTAATAAATTTAAGGTCTTTAGACTAATCTGGATCATCAATTCCTTGATGATCCAGATTAGTAATTTCATCAGCCATTCCCTTCATATTTTCTCATATTTTATCCATTTATGCATAGATACGAATCCTTAAGGTCTAAAAACGAGGTGAATTAGCAACATCAATTTTAAAAAGCATTCAACTTTATGGAAAGTAATTAATGAACTCAGAGCGGGAGACTGACAGAAGCTGAAGTTGGGGTGCGGGGTAGAGGCACAAGCAGCTGCAGGGGTGGGAAGGACCCCAGTGAGTCCTGTCAGCCACTGCAGATCCTCTTGTCTCTGAATTCTGGCCACAGGTGGGGTCTGGGCTCCTTGGGTCCCTTCCAGGTGTCACCTGGTTTGCTCTTTAGGCTGCAGCTTCTGACCTGAACATGAGCAGAAATCTTGGGTGAGAAATTGGGCGCCAGTGAGCTGGGCCTCAAAGTCTTGATGAAGCCTCTTAGTTGTTCAGGATGAAGGACTCTGGAGGAGGGTGGGGACAAGGGAAGCACAAACCCCTCCCAGAGAATCCTTCTTCTTCCCCTATGCATCAGTTAACACCCCATCGACCCCCCACCGGGGAGAAACGGTTTTAAGTAAAAACATCCAGATGTGCAGAATTCTTAGTTTTATAATATACTTTGATTTCTGATGCTCATTTGATCCTCATGTCTCTGTGGTGGAACATCTATTTGACAATGGAAAAATCTGGGGCTCAGAGAGGGCAAGTAATTTGCTCGAGGCCACACAGCTGGGCCACGGAAGCCACAGGATTCCATCCAGATCTTGCTCTTCCTCCCTGCTTCCACCCCCACATCCAGCTGGGGCTGGGCCCTTGTCCAGGTCCTCAGCCCTGGCTGGCAGGCACTCAGCAGTGTACGAAGAATTTTCCAGCAGCTTCTGAAAAGCCCTTTCCCTAATGGGGACTGAGAAGGAGGGCTGTCTCTAAGCCAGAAAACCAAAAGTTCTGGGCACAGAAAATCTCAGTTGAAGAGCACCAGCAGCTGGAGAGCAGGCGAGATTCTCTGCAGGATGCTGCTAACCTTCTGCCCGTGGTCTCTGGTGCTTATAGATGAAGACTGAACTCAGAGTCCTCACCATGTCCCATAAAACCCTATGAGACCTGGCCTCTGGCTGCTTCTCCAGCCTCATTTCTCCAACTCTCTCTTCTCTGCTCACTCAGCTCTACCATGCTGACTACCTAAAGCTGTCGAGCCCACTCCAGCCTTGGAGCCTTTGTCGGCTCTGAGTGCCCAGCCTGGAATTGCCCTTCCCAGATACCTACTGGGCTCACTGCTCGCAGCCCTGTTGTCTCTGCCCCCTTGGGCCCTCCATATTGGATGGCTTGCTCTCTCCCAACCTCCCATCACCTCATGGGCTTTGTGTTTCTTCTTTGTCACCTTTATTGTCACGGGATGCCGTGGTTTAGTCCATTGTTGTCTGTCTCCTCCGCGAGGGCTGGTGTGTAGGAGCTCTTCTTGGTTCTCTGCTGTAGCCCCAGGGCCTAGGACAGGGTGGGCACCTGATGGAAATTTACAGAAAGAATAAATGGGCCGGCTGCCAATTTCCCCTTATGACGTGGTGCTGGAGAGAATTTGATGGGGAGAGTGGAGAGTGGGGTGCAGGCTGGTAGTGGAGTCACAGAGAAATATTATTAGGGACTCTGCAGTGGCAGCCGTCACTGTCCTCATACTGGCCCCTTTGGGTCTCAACTGTGTAGACACAGGTCAGCTGACTTACCAACTCAGTGCCACTCTCATCTGTCTCTGTCCCTGCGGCTGCAGTGTTCCCAGCCCAAGCCACTCTGCAGCTCTACGGCTCTGCCTCGCAACCTGCCACTAGTACTGTGTCCGGAGCTTGCCCTCCAAGACCCTGACCATGCCACCTTGTTTCCAGGGCATCAGTTTCCAAACACCTGTCCAAAAACTGGCTTTAGAGCCAGTCCTGAGGTCAGATCCTGCTCCCTCAGTGCCAGCTGTGTGGCCTTGGGCAAATTTCCGAACCTCTCTGAAACTCATTGTCCATCCATCAGATGCAGGAGAGAGATAGCAACTCTTCAGGGATCCACACACCATGTGCTATTATTATTACCTTTACTATCTGCAAAATGATGGTTGGAGGAGTAAATGATCTCAAGCATTTGAAATGCCAGGCACAGGGCCTGGCACATGAGGTGTTCACATAATATTAAATTTGGCTTTTTCCCCAAACTGCTTGGCTATAAACCCTTTCAGCGTAGAGAGAGGAGAGAGGAGGAAAGGGCTGTTGGAAGAGGTGGGTAGGAGGGGAGTGTGTTATTTAATAACCTAGATGGTTTGAAGCTTGCTCTGAGGCTCTGTCCCAGGCCAGCCGAAGCAGAGCATCCTCTAGAACCCCCTTCCTGCCCCGTGTTCCTGGCCCCCATGTTCTAGCTAAGGCTGCACACAGCTCCTCTCACTGTCTCTCATGGGCCTCCTAGACAATTTGGACAAATAATCCCACCTAACAGTGGTCTGCTGACCCGCCGCAGGCTTCTGTGGGCTTCCGCCACTTCCTTGGCTAACAGGTCTCAGTGTGGAGAGAGGCAAGGCAGGATGGGAGAGCCGTGGAATGGGCTTGGCATAACTTGGATTCTGGGCTCAGGAGCTTCGGGTTCCTTGGGGAATAGGTCAGTCTCCTCCAGTGCAATGAAGGCATTTGCGCTCCGGCCCCAGGATAATGGGCACCATGTGGAGGTAGCACCTGTACCTCTCCCACTGATGCAGGGGGTCTCTGCAGCCCTGCCTGTCTGCTGACCCCAGCAGGTGTTCAGGAGGGCAGCTCAGGCGTTCCCCATTGGGACCGGGCTGAGTGGGGTCTGCGTGTAACTTTGCATCTCTATCTTCCTATGTGCCCTTGGATGAGCTTGCTTGTCTGCAGCGTCTGTGCCTGGTGTGTCTGTACATTTGCGAGTCTTTGTCGATGTGTGCCTGGCAGGGTAACATCTCTGGGTGTGGGTTTGGGCCTAGCATGTCTGAGTGTGGGTGCGCATACACTCCCGGATTGTGCACGAGTGTCTGTCTGTGTGGGGCTTTCTTTCGTGTCTGGGACTCTAAAATCAACACCACTAAACCCGCACTGCCAGCCTGCTCTGGCTCTGCCTGCCCTGGCGCTGAGCACGTGAACTATGCGGCGCATTCAGAGGGGCCGATGGGAAGTGAAGGCAGGTCTTTCCTCTTTAAGGTAAATTCCAGGGGGAAGAGCACTACAGAGGAATTGTCCTGGAGATAGCTGGCTGGTGGCCAATTCGTCTTGTAAAAAAGATCCCTGGTGCCTGTGGAGCCAAGATGAAACAATTCTTTGGAATTAACCAAGCTAATTTTGACGAGCAAACATTTTGCTACAATGAAAGTTTTTATTGTAGCACATAAAAGTCAAAACAACACCCAGGCCCCTTGGGGGAGACAGGCAGGCGGGAAGAAAAACAGCGCACACACAAGCTCCAACTAATCATTGTGAAATCAAAAGTGCTCAGTGCTGCCAAATTAAATGTGACTAAAAATACCCGTGAGGAGGAGCCGCTTTAGGGCTGCCCCCAGAAGCTTGCCGAAGGAATCCAAACTCCAAGCCATTATGTTCCAGGGAAGAGTATGGCTGGAGGGAAAGGGCCTCACCAGCTCCTAGGACGTTCTTCAGGGCTGGGTCAAGGTGGTGTCACCTGGCCAGAGCAAGGAAGAAAGCTGACATTTCTGTGGTGCCTGCTGGCTCTCTGAAGCCAGCCCTGACTGACCCTTGTGCCTGCATGTATGGGGCCACCTCAGTGCCTTTCTTCGCGCTGGGCCCCCCTCAAGGGATCCTCTCTCCCACTCTCCACCTCAGCCATA
>NW_011888791.1:3384713-3387442 GCF_000151845.1 Pteropus vampyrus
CGTGTTCCTGGCCCCCATGTTCTAGCTAAGGCTGCACACAGCTCCTCTCACTGTCTCTCATGGGCCTCCTAGACAATTTGGACAAATAATCCCACCTAACAGTGGTCTGCTGACCCGCCGCAGGCTTCTGTGGGCTTCCGCCACTTCCTTGGCTAACAGGTCTCAGTGTGGAGAGAGGCAAGGCAGGATGGGAGAGCCGTGGAATGGGCTTGGCATAACTTGGATTCTGGGCTCAGGAGCTTCGGGTTCCTTGGGGAATAGGTCAGTCTCCTCCAGTGCAATGAAGGCATTTGCGCTCCGGCCCCAGGATAATGGGCACCATGTGGAGGTAGCACCTGTACCTCTCCCACTGATGCAGGGGGTCTCTGCAGCCCTGCCTGTCTGCTGACCCCAGCAGGTAGGTGTTCAGGAGGGCAGCTCAGGCGTTCCCCATTGGGACCGGGCTGAGTGGGGTCTGCGTGTAACTTTGCATCTCTATCTTCCTATGTGCCCTTGGATGAGCTTGCTTGTCTGCAGCGTCTGTGCCTGGTGTGTCTGTACATTTGCGAGTCTTTGTCGATGTGTGCCTGGCAGGGTAACATCTCTGGGTGTGGGTTTGGGCCTAGCATGTCTGAGTGTGGGTGCGCATACACTCCCGGATTGTGCACGAGTGTCTGTCTGTGTGGGGCTTTCTTTCGTGTCTGGGACTCTAAAATCAACACCACTAAACCCGCACTGCCAGCCTGCTCTGGCTCTGCCTGCCCTGGCGCTGAGCACGTGAACTATGCGGCGCATTCAGAGGGGCCGATGGGAAGTGAAGGCAGGTCTTTCCTCTTTAAGGTAAATTCCAGGGGGAAGAGCACTACAGAGGAATTGTCCTGGAGATAGCTGGCTGGTGGCCAATTCGTCTTGTAAAAAAGATCCCTGGTGCCTGTGGAGCCAAGATGAAACAATTCTTTGGAATTAACCAAGCTAATTTTGACGAGCAAACATTTTGCTACAATGAAAGTTTTTATTGTAGCACATAAAAGTCAAAACAACACCCAGGCCCCTTGGGGGAGACAGGCAGGCGGGAAGAAAAACAGCGCACACACAAGCTCCAACTAATCATTGTGAAATCAAAAGTGCTCAGTGCTGCCAAATTAAATGTGACTAAAAATACCCGTGAGGAGGAGCTGCTTTAGGGCTGCCCCCAGAAGCTTGCCGAAGGAATCCAAACTCCAAGCCATTATGTTCCAGGGAAGAGTATGGCTGGAGGGAAAGGGCCTCACCAGCTCCTAGGACGTTCTTCAGGGCTGGGTCAAGGTGGTGTCACCTGGCCAGAGCAGGGAAGAAAGCTGACATTTCTGTGGTGCCTGCTGGCTCTCTGAAGCCAGCCCTGACTGACCCTTGTGCCTGCATGTATGGGGCCACCTCAGTGCCTTTCTTCGCGCTGGGCCCCCCTCAAGGGATCCTCTCTCCCACTCTCCACCTCAGCCATACTTTCAGGCAAGGTCAAGTCCTGACTCCTCCAGATGGTCTTTTTTGATGACCGTTTGATGTCGTGAGTGCCCCTGTGGTTCACATGGCCATTGCACTTCACGGCGTGACCTGTAACCAATACCCAGGATTTTGGTGGAAGAAGATCTTTTTGATGGACAAGGATTTATATTGAGTGCTGGGTGTGTGTGACGAAGGGGGTGAAACTGACCTGGGAGAGCTGTCCTTTTGTAGTGTGTGGTTGGCATTGAATGATGTCACATCAAACCAGCAAGCTTCTCCTCAGCTCCTACTTGGCTCTCAGAACTGTGCTGGGCATCAGGGGACACCTGTGTGTAAAAAACAGCCTGACCCTCCAGGCACTCACACTCAGTTTGGAGGAGGGTTACATATGCACATAATTAGCTAAAAAAAAAAATAAAAAAAAAAATCCCTCGTGGTAGGAAGTGGGCAAGCATATGCTGTGGGGGCCCAGGTCTGCTTGGGACAGTCAGCACAGGTTTCCCGGCAGATGGGACTCTTGAACTGAGCTTTAAAGACCTAGACCAGAAGGAGCAGAAGATGTGTTCTTTCTAGTGTTGTTCATTGCTTCTGAGGTGATCATCCTGGGTTGTTAAAGCCAGCACAAGCTTCTGAAGGACAGGGCTGGTTTCAGCCTACACGGGCCCTATTTCATTATCTCTACTTTTTTTCAATTCCAAAACACGTTATCCACCTGATTGATAGGATACATTCAACATGGATGCTCACCAAATACTTAGAAATGAGGGAATTTAGAGACGGATCTAAGAGAGAGAGAGCACAATCACCTTTTTCTCTGATGTCCCTTCAGTGGAGCCCAGCTCTGTCTGAGGGAGGGCTGTGTGGGTCATATGGAGCTGTGTCTGAACCTCGTTTTCTCTACTTGCTAGAGGCGGGTGTATAAAGTGGCACATTCAGTATCCTCTCTAAACCTCAGCTTTCTTGCAGAGATGGTCCCTGACTTAAAGATGATTTGACTTAAGATTTTTCAACTTCATGATGGTGTGAAAGCGATACCAGTTCAGTAAAAATTGTATTTAGAATTTGAAATTTTGTGCTTTTCTTGGGCTAGCAATATTGGTGTGCTCCTCCCTCATGATACTACATGCTCCCAGTCAGCCACACAATCACAAGGGTAAACAGCTGATAGTCTATAGTGTACTGCATTGCCAGCATTTTTTGGATATTGTGTTTTGTGTTTTTGCATTCCATTATGTCTGCAAAACACCCATCTGTGTCTTCTGCTTCTG
>NW_011888791.1:3387829-3390287 GCF_000151845.1 Pteropus vampyrus
ATGTCAATATCTGAGCACAAAAGTCTGAATGAATATTGAGCAAACAACCAGCACTGTGCGTCACCTTCTTGTGCCGTCGAAGGTGGCGCTGTGAAGGGCACAGCGGGAATGCAGTCATAACTGAATGCAGAGTCACATACTAGGCCCGGTCTAGTGGGAGAAGGAGGAGTATTGTCAGAACCGGGACCACAGTGTGTAAAGCGTCGTACTTGGATGCTTTTGGATAGGCGGAGAAGTCTCAGGAACACTAGCCACCCCTCTCCTAGCATCAAAGGCCCCCAGCCGCACCAAGAACACAGGGCACAAGGCTTGGCAGCAAAGAACCTGCAGAAGCGGGTTGGAGTCCCGGCTTGACCTCAGACTTGCCATGTGGCCCTGGGCAGGGCATTTGGCTTCTCTCGGCCTCACTGCCCTCCACTAAAGGGAATGACACTTGTTCTGTGGATGCCGTATGTCTGGCGAAGACCTATCAGATACAGGAACTCATCTGGGAAGTTATGACACAGGCGAAGGCGTCATTCCTTAGCAGTAAACAAGTGGCTGGACCCGGTGTATTTTAAGGTTTCTTCCAGCGTGGATGTGCTCAGAATCATGCCTGGTAAAGTAGTGAAGCAGGGCTGCTGGAGGGAGATAATACAGCAAGGAGGGAGTGAATGCTGAGACATGGGGGAAAATATATACCGTCTGCCTATGCGAAGGCCTCAGGAAAATTGTAAATAATAAACATAACTGATCTGCTTTTATATATATCATTTTAATCCTTAAATGATTCCAAAATGGAATTGTTCGTCTCCATTTTATTAATGACAACATAACATTCAAAGAGGTTAAGAAGTATGTCACACACTTGCAACAATCTGTCTGGCCCAAATCCTGGGTATTTCCCACTGGGCAGACTCACTGGGTCCCTGTTGGCCCCCGAGATTCCTTTCCCTACTGGTCACTCCCAGGTTCCCAGGGCACTCGGGACAGCATCTTACTCCTGCTGCCCCCTCTTGTGGCCTTTGCTCCTGAGGCCTCCAGTTCCTGTCCTACAGAAGCCTTCTCCCTCTTGTCTTGTGTCACCTCCTGACACTGGTGTGGAGGAGGGCCTTTGGGGTGCATCACTGCCCCTGTCTTCTTTCTTGGCCGAAACCTTAGTTGTCAGTAAGCGGAACCTTCTGAAAATGCTTAACCCAGAAGGCCAGGTCTAACGGCGGGGATGGCAAGTATCAGTAGGTAGGTGGGGAAGACGTTTGGGGAGAGACAGTAGCTGGCATTCCTCAGATCATGCCTGGGAATAACCTGTGCCCGTGTGGGGATGCCATCATTTGCTGAGGACCTTCACCTGCGTTCCCTGTCTGCTCTTGCAGCCAACCCGTGTAGGTAGCTGGGCAGGTATGGTAAGCCCATTTGCAATAAGGAAACCGGGCTTCCTTGTGCCCTGAATCACACAACTGGCAGAGCCCTCAGGCCCATCCTGCATCCCCTCTGGATCACTCTCAGCTCCCAGGTGTCTTTCTCCAGGTGACTGTGAGGCAAGCTCTGGATATAAAACCTCAGCCCCAAGATGCTGGAAGGTTGCTTGGGAGGTGAGGGGGCTGTGCTTGACCCTTCCTCATGGTGGAATCCTGCCTGAAATGGAATAATGAGGAGAGTCCTGTTCTGGCCTGCAGTCCTGCCTGACGAAGGCAGTGGGGAGCAGTGTTCACTGGTTGGGGAGCAGCTTCAAGGAGCCCACGGTTCTCAGAAAGGCTGGCCCACCGGAGAAAGGCTGAATTGGGTTGGGCTCAGCACTCTGCAGCAGGTAAAGAAGCAAAGCACAAGTTTGCTTCAGCCAACAAACCAGCTTCAGTTTCTTTTTCATGCCTCCTCCGTTAGGTCTTGATGTGGTGCTGTGGAGATCTGAGCTTTCTGACCTGGACAAGCCACTTACTCTGTCTGGGTCCCAACTGTAAAGCAAGAGAACTTGGATCCCTGGGGGGCCTTCCTCACTTCTAAAGCCATCCCACCACAAGCTGTCCTTTTGGCCTCTCCATACACACACAGACCTAAACACGCAAGACACAGACATAACACAAATGGACAACAGACGCATTGACACAGACACACAGGCAGACCCACACACATTGACAAACAGACATATACATGGATACACATTGACACACAGAGACATACATAGATATACATACACACACTCACATTGATACACAGATGCACACAGATGCACATAAATACACAGACACACCTACACACAGATTTACACACATACAGACAGACATACACCAGTACACACACTCACACAGATACACACAGACTCACACACACACACAGACCACACTTCTTGTGCCACATCTGCTCTATACCTAGTCACAGTCTGACATCACAGAACTCACCCCAGTGGCCTGGTTCAGTGGTTGTCAAATCTGGCTGCGGATGAGAATACTCTGGGGGAGCTTCTAAAAATCCCATATGGCCA
>NW_011888791.1:3390337-3402481 GCF_000151845.1 Pteropus vampyrus
AGACGTTTGGGGAGAGACAGTAGCTGGCATTCCTCAGATCATGCCTGGGAATAACCTGTGCCCGTGTGGGGATGCCATCATTTGCTGAGGACCTTCACCTGCGTTCCCTGTCTGCTCTTGCAGCCAACCCGTGTAGGTAGCTGGGCAGGTATGGTAAGCCCATTTGCAATAAGGAAACCGGGCTTCCTTGTGCCCTGAATCACACAACTGGCAGAGCCCTCAGGCCCATCCCGCATCCCCTCTGGATCACTCTCAGCTCCCAGGTGTCTTTCTCCAGGTGACTGTGAGGCAAGCTCTGGATATAAAACCTCAGCCCCAAGATGCTGGAAGGTTGCTTGGGAGGTGAGGGGGCTGTACTTGGCCCTTCCTCATGGTGGAATCCTGCCTGAAATGGAATAATGAGGAGAGTCCTGTTCTGGCCTGCAGTCCTGCCTGACGAAGGCAGTGGGGAGCAGTGTTCACTGGTTGGGGAGCAGCTTCAAGGAGCCCACGGTTCTCAGAAAGGCTGGCCCACCGGAGAAAGGCTGAATTGGGTTGGGCTCAGCACTCTGCAGCAGGTAAAGAAGCAAAGCACAAGTTTGCTTCAGCCAACAAACCAGCTTCAGTTTCTTTTTCATGCCTCCTCCGTTAGGTCTTGATGTGGTGCTGTGGAGATCTGAGCTTTCTGACCTGGACAAGCCACTTACTCTGTCTGGGTCCCAACTGTAAAGCAAGAGAACTTGGATCCCTGGGGGGCCTTCCTCACTTCTAAAGCCATCCCACCACAAGCTGTCCTTTTGGCCTCTCCATACACACACAGACCTAAACACGCAAGACACAGACATAACACAAATGGACAACAGACGCATTGACACAGACACACAGGCAGACCCACACACATTGACAAACAGACATATACATGGATACACACTGACACACAGAGACATACATAGATATACATACACACACTCACATTGATACACAGATGCACACAGATGCACATAAATACACAGACACACCTACACACAGATTTACACACATACAGACAGACATACACCAGTACACACACTCACACAGATACACACAGACTCACACACACACACAGACCACACTTCTTGTGCCACATCTGCTCTATACCTAGTCACAGTCTGACATCACAGAACTCACCCCAGTGGCCTGGTTCAGTGGTTGTCAAATCTGGCTGCGGATGAGAATACTCTGGGGGAGCTTCTAAAAATCCCATATGGCCAGGCCACACCCTAGACGAATCACTGCAGTCTCTGAGGGCCAGCTCTAGCATCCCATTTTCTAAAGTCCCCCAGATGACTCCAATGTGAAGCCTGGGTTGAGAACGAGTGACCTGCTCAATTCATTTCCTCACACAGCAAGGAATCCCAAAGGGTGAATTACTGGGGGCGACACAGCATCAGATACAGTATCCACAATCCCAGGCACAGCTGGTCTCTACCTTGTCTGATAAACCCTTGATGCTAAATTGCCCTGGGAAGGGGCAGGGTGAGGAACAATGTATCGAGCTTCTCCTGCCACATGTGGGAGAGGGCTGAGTGAGACTCACACCTTCCGCGCAGCACTGGGGAGGGTGTTTCTCAGACTGGGGGGCTCACCTGCACCAGAATTCCCCGAGATTTCTGACACTCAGATTCCCAGGTCCCAGAGCCACCAGCTGAGTCCTAGTCTCTGAGTGCTGTGCTTGGGCCCTCTCGGTGCCTACCCAATGGTGAGTCTGGGAGTTCGAAAGATCTGGGCTGGGTCCCAGCTCTGGTCCTAATCCATTAGGTCACCTGAATGGGTCTGGCTCCTCCTCTGTGACTTTCCCACCTCAGGGGGGTCTCGTGAGAAGCAAACAAAGGGGTGTCAGGGGAAAGACTTTGCAGACTCTAAGGCATGACAGGGGTTGATTGCTTTATCATTATTGTTGTTTTGTTGAAGTTGTTTATATTCTGGTGGGCCTGCCCTGCCTGATGCCTCCCTGGATGAACCTGGATTGCCGGGAGCCCTGGGCTGCTGTGGGAACAGTCCTGTGGTCATCACCACAGGACGGGGGTGTGGGAATGACAGCTGCGTGTCAGTAACTGCCCTTGTGCCCCATTTGCTCTTCTGTTTAGCAGGGTAATGAGTGTGATATGGACGCCCTGCGGCTCCTATGAGCCTGGCCTGTAATGAAATCTTAGGGCGGGAAGAGGGAGGCAGAGGAAGCCGAACAGTTTTGAGCACTTGCTGCATAGCAAGTAATCCACTAGGCGTTTTACACATATTATTGCCTAAAATTCTCATTCCCACTATTATCCCCAAGAGAGGAGAAAATGAAGACTCCAGGAGAGAAAATAGAAACTCAGTTATGACCTGAAGGTACTCGGGTAGCAATGGCAGAGTTGGGGTAGAGCTCAGGAAGGTCTGTCCCCTGTGCCACCTTGTCTCCCTGAACCACTCTGTCCCCTGTGCCACCCTGTACCCTCTGTGTGCTAGGATTGCAGGACTATGAGATGACTCTTACTTAGTGTGGCGGAGGCCTCAGCTGCAACCCAAACTTGTGAAGGATTATTGCCCTGTGATTTCCAAGGAGTAACCCCACCAGATCCCCTGGCCCAGGGTCACCTCTGCTGCTTCCCAGGAAGATTGAGAACATCTAAAGTCAAGAGGTTTCTAACAACATAGGATTTCACAGAGAGAAAGATCAAAGGCAGAGGAGGGCAAAGAAACCAAAGTCAGAAAACCCAGGTTAAAGCAAAAGAGCCGGCTCCCAGCTGGCAGACGGCAGGGGCTGTTGGCCTCAGGGACCTCTCTCATCTGTCAGGTAGAGCTGTGAGACAGACAGACAGATAGATGGGCAATCGGACTCACCAAGCAGGGAAGGGGTCCCAGAAAGAGAGAGGGAGAGAGAGAAAGCAAGGTATAGAGAAAGAGCAAGGCAAAGAAGCACACACACACAGAGACAGAGAGACAGAGAGACAGAGAGACAGAGAGAGTATAGAGAAAGAGCAAGGCAAAGAAGCACACACACACAGAGACAGAGAGACAGAGAGACAGAGAGACAGAGAGAGAGAGAGAGAAAGCAAGGTACAGAGAAAGAAAGAACAAGGCAAATATGCACACGGAGAGAGAAACATAGAATGAGAGAGAGAGAGAGAGAGACAGAGAGAAATAACAGAAAACAAAACAAAAGGAGAGCCATAGACCTGAAGTGAGGCAGCGAGGCATGAAGATGGAAGCCTGAGAGGAGTGGGGCCCCACTGATGGTGGAGGTGTCAGCATGTGGCGCTCAGGCAGGACTTTCCCTTTGGAGCTGTTGCCCCTTGGCCTGGCAGCTGGACTGCTGGCCTGCCCTCCTTTTCCTCCAGATGGAGGCTGGCCCGCTTTCTAGATGAAAGGCAGAGCCTGTCAGGCTGGCTGCTCCCTTTTCCACAGATGTGATCTTTAGAGAAAAATGACTTCTCCTGCAGAGGCTGAGAACCCTATACCTGGTCTGGAGGGGGCTCCCCTGGTCTGGGAGAACCTCACAGTCCTGGTTCCTCAGACCCCTGAGAGGCAGAAGGCTCTCCCCACCCACAGGGCCCGCTTCGGCCAGCAGTGGCCATGGCCCCCACTATCCTCCATGTTCCCAGGCCCCTAGCTGACACCTGGGCCTTCCTTCCTCCCTTTCACCTGTGCACACTGTGACTTCAAAGCCCAGCCCAGACTCCTCCTCCGAGAAGCCCACTAGGACCATGGGCCCTAGGGATTTCTCTGGAATTTTTCATTTTTCCCCTCCTTTTCTCCCATTTTCCTTCCTTATGGTAACCATCAGCTTCTTCTCTATATCTATGGGTGTCTTTCTGTTTCATTTTTTATTCATTTGTTTGTTTATTTTTTAGATTCTTCATATAAGTGAAATAATACAGTATTTGTATTTTACTGTCTGACTTATTTCTTTTAGCATAATACCCTCTAGATCCATCCATGTTGTCACAAATGGCAAGATTTTATTCCTTTTCATTGCTGAGTCGTATTTCGTTGTGTATACATACCACATCTTCTTTATCCATTCATCTATCGACGGACATCTAGGTTGCTTCCATATCTTGGCTATTGTAAATAACGCTGCCACGAACATGGGGGAGCATATATCTTTTCACATTAGTGTTTTCATCGTCTTCAGGTAAATACCCAGAAGTGGGATTGCCGGATCATATGATAGTTTTACTATTAATTTTCTGAGGAACCTCCATACTGTTTTCCATTGTAGCTGTACAATTTACAATCCCATCAACAGTGCATGAGGGTTCCCTTTTTTCCACATCCTTGCCGACACTTATTTATGTATTTTTCGATGATAGCCTTGCCCGGACTTCTTTTGCCCTCTATGTTGGGCCATGTATTTGGCTTCCAAATGCCATGCACATAAATTCTCTGTTCCCATTTCTCCATCTAGATGTACAATCCTCTTCTTGTTCATCTTCTCCCCCTCCCCACCCAGGCCTCGTAGCCTGTGCACAGAGAGGGTCCACCATGTTCTGAAATGTGCTACTTTTGTTCATATCGTGATTGCTACTCTTTCCAGATTCCCTCCCATGAATGCCAGCACTGGGCCCTCAGCTTGGAGAGTGCAACAGAGGACACCTTGTGTCTGTGGACCGAAGGCAGCAGAGGCCCAGGCAGGCTGCTTGCCAAGCTCCTTGAGCTGGTCTGTCTGCACACACTCAGTTCTGGAACCTGGCTCTTGGGAACCAGGCTACCCCCTGCCTCAGCCCCTGTTCCTGAACTTCACTCAGGACTAGAGCTGAGCACCTGTGTTGTGGGGACAGAGAAGGGAACTGGGTTATTGCACCTTGCTGGCTTGGCTCAGACCGAGAACCTATCCCCAAGGGCCCAGCCTGCAACCTTGATCCCGACCCGCTCTCTCACTTCCCTTTCTCAGTGGGTCAGCACCTGCTGAGTGCCCCACACCCTCGCCCCCACCCCTGCCAGGCACACCCTCTTCCTTTCCCCAGAGGCCTCCTTCTGGGCTATTTCTTCATGGCCAAAGCAAGACGCATGGCCATTTAACTTCCAGTGGGTGTGACATTGCAAGCCTGCCAGCTGCCCAGAAGGAGTGAGGGCTGGGGCATCTGTGAGCAGCCCCAGTGACCTTCACATTTGGAACAAGGTTTCCTGCCACAGCTGAAGCATCCTGAAGCCTGGAGACATACTTGTCTCCATATCCCCCAATCCTAATGCATGTAGTGGATGCTGGGGTCATTGTAGAGCAGGCGACGTGGGCCAAAACAAAAGGCAGAAGCCCTGACAGCTTTGATCTGCACTGCCCTTTCTCCTGTCATGATGATGACGATGACAGTGGTGAAAATAAATGACAATACCACTGAGCAAAGCACTTACATTGTCACAGCTGACACAACAACTCAGACAGGGGTCTGGGACACAGGGATCAGTGACTTGTTCAAGGTCACACAGCTAGGGAAAGAGGCCACAGTTGGACTCAAATGGACTGTAAGCAGAGTCTAAGCTCTTGTGCAGTTTGCTGGAACCCTGAGCTGGAAGCCAGAGCTAAGGGTTCTGGTGGCTCCCCTGTGTGACCCGGTGTGAGTGCCATCTCCCCTCAGCCTTAAGCTCCCACTGTGTATAATGAGGACTTGAACTCCTTGGGTCTGTGTTCCCTTTTTCAGTTGACATGTCCTAGTTCTAAGGAAATTTTAGGTCACTCCCCCAACCCCATGGAAGCATCTTGAGGATTCAGACTCAAGCAAAAGTGAGAGGCAGGACTCCTGCTTTCAGAGACTTTACAGTCCAGGGGGAGACAGAAACGGTCAAATAGACTTCCATTAGGTTTGGGTTCTAGTTAACGTTCAAGCAATGGAGCCATGGTGAGGGGTGTCTCAGGGGCTCCTGGAGCGGCTTGAGGGGTATGTCAGGCCTGCAGGGAGGGAGGTTTGGCTGTGTGGATGGGTTAGGGGCTAAGAATGGGGTGGCAACACAGGTAGGGATGAAGAGACTACAGGGCGTGTGACGACCTGTGAGGACCCGGCCAGCTGGCATGGAGAAAGCGATGACCTTCTAGCACTGTCCCTCTCCAAGCCCCATCTTGTGAGCCAACGTCTTTAATTTATTGAGGGACCGATTTTAAATCATCTTCCCTCTCTCCCTGCCCACCTTCCCTCCTCCACTGCCTATATTTCCCCAATCATAAATTTTGTTTAAATGACAGTTTAGAAAATGAGCAAATCTTTGGTGACACTTTTATCACCTCCAGAATACTTTTAATAAGAGGTTTCGGGAGATTGCATTCTGGGAGAGGGGGAGGAGAGAGGCAAGACAGTCGCTCCAGCTACCCCGGCAGAACCACTTGCCATCTGTGCTAGCCCTGTAGCTCGAATGCTGCTTCCTCTCCACCCCACTCCCTGCTTCTGGGGACAGGCCCTGCCTAAGGCCCTAGCCTCATCCTGACAATCCACTCCCCTGTGGCCTGGGGCACGGCCCTTCGCTCCTCCCTCTCCTTGGTCCTCTCATCTGTAAATCTTGCCTAGATATGAGGGGGTAATTAGTGTAGATCTATTAGTAATGGTTAAAGTAATTAGCTCCAGACATTTTGTACCACACCTAGTTAGTCAGACTGGCACATCAGGCCCAAGAATATTTCTCAAACTAAAAACAGAGCTAGCTGAACTGGATTTGAAAGCCTAGATCGACTCACATATTGATCAACCGGAAGTGTCTGTGCATCGCCCTGTGTTAGATGTCAGGGGAGCTGGAAGGTCCCCCCAGCATCTAAAACACAGTGCCACCTCCAGAAGTTTTCTGCTAGGCTGAAGAAGCAAGAAAGACTGCCCAGAAGGAGGATGTGGCAGAAAGAAGGCCTTAGAGGGTCGAAAATGTGGTGGGGCAGGCAGAGGGGCCTCCGAGGTTTCTACGGAGAGAACTGATCCAGAAGGAAAGGAAAGTCTAATTATGTGGGGTCGTTTGGGAAGAGGGAGGCCAGGAAGGGGTTGTCACAGTTCAAGAGTGAGGGGAAGCCTGGACAGGAACCAAGAATGAGGTCTGGGGTGAAGGATCTTTAAAGGAAAATAAACAGGATTTGGGGGTTAGCTAAATACAGGACATGGGAGCAGCAGGGTCTAGGAGAATGCGGGTACCACACAGAAGGGCAACCCTGGGAGACAGTCGCTGGGGGCCAATGATTGGGTGACTTGTAAAACGATTCTGTCCATTTAAAAATATATAAAAGAAAAAGCAAGTTTTGTTTTCTTTAAGAAACACATTGTTGAGGGTAATCGAAATATAATTTGCTTCTAGTTGAATTAAGGTTTAAAAAAATGAGAAAGTATTGTAAGGCAACAGAGTGAAAAAGTGACTTGGGTGCTCAGAGATCCTGGGATTTACTGGGCACCTGTGATGTGCCCATCTCTGTGCTTGGCACATTTAGGAGCTGGTGCTTTTAAAGAGCCTAGCTTTGTAAAGGTATCTATCTTGTCCCTCACCTTTATTATGGGGAGGGAGCTAGTATGCCAATGGGCGAAAAATAAACATTTAAGGTATAGAAAATAAGTAGAGGCTATGGAGCACTAGCTAAGTACTAGGCATCATTCCAAGTACTTTGCATTTGTTTAATCCCAGAAAAATCCTAGCAGGTAAGTGCTATTATTATCAACTTTATTTTATAGATGAGGAAGCAAAAGCACAGAGAGGTAGGGTAACTCTCCCAAGGCCACACGGTAAGTACCAACTCGGAGGTTGAACCTGGGAGCCTGGCTCCAGTATCCATGAACTCAGGTACCCCCAGACTGCAATGTCTTGTCTATTTTGAACCCTGTAGAGGAGTCATGAGGACAATAGGAAAATGGAGAGTTTCTGAAGGATTCTCTGAGGGCAGAACTGTCTGAGGACAGGGACAGTCTGGAGAGGAACAGACGTGAAGCCTGTGCTGTTGCTTTCAGGTTATACTAAGATGTGGGAGAAGAACTTGCAGGGGCTCTTGTCACCCTTCTCCAGGGGCGGCAGGAGGGGCCAGAGGGTACGCTTGGCTCACAAGCCTTTCCTGGCCCGGATGCAGAACTGGTGCAAGGAAACAGATCTGTAGAGGAAAGATCAAATTCCGTGTAAACCGGGACTGGAGAGAGTTAAAGAAAATGAGCGATAGTTCTTGTCCTCTATTTCTTTTTTTTTTTTTTTTTTTACATTTTGCTCTATGTGTATTTGAACAGGCCTAGATGTTGGAGAGAAAAGGATGTGGGAGTGATAAGCTGTAGCTTTGTTACATGGTGTCTGTGGGATGGTGGGTGAGCCACTGACCTCGCTGAACCCCAGTCTCCTGGCTGCGAAATGCGGCAAGTCATATCTCAGAGCAGGGAGCTGGGCACTGTGTGTGCAGCTCCTGACTCAGATTTGACCTTCTGTATTCTGTAATTGGCGGCTATTACTATTATTATGGCTACAACTATAGATCACTAATGTATAGTTTAAAAGATGCTTCACCGGTTTCACTTTGCACTATTTTATTGAAGAATTAAATTCTTATGGGAAATCTCCTAACTGGCTGAATTCAGTGCCTCTCTGCTTCCTTCAAGCATGCACACCACATAGACAATGACAAGGCACTACTTCTGTCTGGTGGCACCCACCCACCCGAGTCACTTTTCTTTATTTCCTACCATCTACAGGACTTTCCCTTCACCTTTGCAGAAGAGGAAGCTGAGTCTCAGAGAGGTTAGATGGCTTGCCTGAGGGCACACAGCTGGGAAACACTGAGCGAGGATTCAAAGCCAGGTGTGTCTGTCACTAAAGCCCATGCCTCCTCCCCGAGGGCAGATCCAGGGCTTAGACAATTCTCGGGGGTGGCAATGACTTGGACATGACCAGTTAAAGGCCATCCTGGGGGAATATGAGTTCTCAGGGGCTAGTTTCCCTCTGGGGCTGAGTGGCTCCATGAAATCCCAAAGAAGCGCCCACCAGGAGGATGCTGTCTCTATGCGTCAAGTGTCTCCACCTGGCAAGGGAAGATAATTCCCCCTCTGGAATCCCCATGGGGCTTGTTCCCTGGCTCTCATCCTGGGCTCATCTGCCTGATGTTCAGGGGACCAGATGTGATGCAGGGAACAGAGCCATGATAATCCCTGACACTTGTTCAGGGCTGTGTATTTTGCAGAGAGCCCTTTCACATACATCATGGCCTCTGAGCTAAGAGGAGGTAGTGGCCCTACAGATAAGAACAAAGGCTCTGAGCACAATGATACGGGCTGAGGGACCCGTTCAACCCTTTACATGTTGTGTGACCTTGGGCAAGTCACACAGCCTCTCCAAGCCTTAGTTTTCTTACTTGAGAAATGGGGAAAAATACCTACTACATGAAGTTTTTCTGAGGGTTAATTGAGATTATACATATATATGATTATATTATGTATTTGTGTATCAAATGTCATTTAACTCTCATAGTAGCCCATAAGTAAATAATAAATACTGATACATAGCAATGCTTTAATAAATTAATATTAACTAAGTACAGCCACCACCCAAAGGTGAGTAGTAAGAACTATTATTAAGCCAAGTTTTTTTTCAACATATTTTGTTTTATTTTACACCTTGTCCACTCACGCAAGCTCCCTGAGGCCAGAGCCATGTCTGTTTGCTCAGCGCTCCACCCAAAGCTTTTGGCAATGTGTCTGATACATAGCAGGGGCTCAATAAACATTCCTGTTGAATCAATGATCTTCTTTAATCCTTACTACTTCCCTTTGAAGCGAGAGATATTATCACTCTCATTTTATAGATGAAAAACAAAGGTTTGGAGAGGTAAACAAGCTGACACAGCTCATAAGTGGTAGAATTCGGGTTCAAACTTAGGTTCTTGACTCACAAATCTGCACTTTGAGCCGTAGACTATCCTGCTAGAGAAAACCATTTTCTCTCCACAGACAGAAGGCTGGGACCAGGGCTCCCGGCTCGCAGTCCTGAGCCCTCTCCGTCACATCAGAAAGGGTGGTGGGGTGGTCTCCAGCCTTTCAGCTTCCTGAGGAGCACCAATTGGGCAATTGCCCAAGAGGTGTTGGGATAACAGCGCGTGGACTAGAGCAACTATTGCCCCGACTGCATATGTGTGCCAGGTGGTAAGACTTAACGCAGACTGGGGATACCACTCTCCAGCCTCCACCTCCTCAGCACCCACTCACAACAATGCTCGCCCAGCCTGAGGTGTGAGGAGGGCCAACAGGACATCCTCAGACCCTGGCCTCCTTTCTGCCTCTTCTTTCTCTTCTGCAACCCCCTCTCCCAAGGCCCTGATCAACCCCTTGCTCTTCCCCAAGGAATCAAAAGGCCTCTTCGGAGGCAGTAGCTGTGAGGGGATATAGAGGCCTCCTAATGTCCTGACCGAAGCAGCATAGCTTCTGCCTGATGATAAATATACAGACTGAGTTTAAGAGAGGCCCCTGAGCCCTGGAGCTGGAGTCAGACAGCTCCGGATTTAAATTCCAGCTCCTTCTCCCACAACTCTGGTGAATGATTGCAGCTCCCTGAGGCCTAGAAAGAATACCAGGTCCTCAGCAGGGGGTCGGGGCTACTTGGAGAGTTAACAGTGTTAGCCAGAGCTGACCGGACCAGTTTCCCTTTCCCGGGGACTTCCTGACAGCCTCCCTGAGCCCTTGAGGAAACCCAGTGTCCAAAATAAGCCTCCACAAGCTGCTGCTGAGGGCTCCTCTCTGCAGAGCCTCAGAGTCACGGCTTTCCCCCAGGCTGCAAGGACGGGAGACTGGCTGGCCTGAGACCGCAGTCACAGCCTCTGTGCCCCCCACCGGCACCCCAGCTCTCTGTAGGCCCAGCTGTCCCTCCTCTTGAGGAGGGGCCACCCCAGCCAGGCCAGACTCCCTTCTGGGGAGGAAAGGGCCCCATGAGGGGGTTTCCCTGAGGACACAGAAATAGCGCGCTGTCCCCTACCTGCTTTATGTCTTACCATCTGGGACGCGTATGTGATGGTCACGAGGTATCATTTGAAGGTTTCTGGTTCAATAAAGGAAACGCCATCACTGCTGTAAGTTGAGCTTACAATTTCTGTAGCTCCCTAATTCTGCTCTCCCTACATGCTGGGGTCCTCACTGTTCCCTCCCCTTGCTCAAATACCAGAACCTAGCCCCTCCTGACCAACCTTAGCCAGCTGTTGCTGCAAGACTCTCTCTGCCTCCCCTCTTCTCCCAATTTCCACTGTTGAAATAAAATATTCATCATGCTTCCTTTGCCTAATAAGCCTCAGTCTCTATTTTGCTGGGTGGTTAACCAGTTACAATACCATGCACTCCCATCACCACAGGAGGGGTGACTGGAGCAGCCCTGTGCTGGTGGAAGGTGTTTTTTCCTTCCATTTGCTACCTCCCATCTTTTATGAAATGAAAAATGACCGTGCGATTCCATTAAGTCGCTGTGCAGTAGCAATCATTCTAGAAAAACTGATTGTGACTCTGTTAATGACTGCTTGGTCGGATGTTAATGTACCAGGGGGTAGTTTACACTGTCCTGCTTGCTGCAGCCAGAGCAGGGAAGGATTCCAGGGAGGGCAGGTGGGGCATGGAGCTAAGGTGGGTGGGGCATAACTACCAGGAGGGCAGGTGATGGGTGCAAGGAGGGTGGGACATGCTCGCGATGGGCAGGGCATGGGTGCAAAGGAGGGCGGGCATAGTTTCATTAAAACAGTAGTAGTTTCTTCTCCTTTCTTATATAACCCTCTCTGTTTTGTGAGTCCTGCCCCTGAGTGACAGAGTGGGGACCTTGCTTCTTGCCCCCATCCCCGCCCTTCATATTACCAGAGAGGCTGTGTGCAGTCAGGAGAGAGCAGGAAATCTAGTCAAAGATCAAGAGCTGATTCCGGACTGTCTGTGACTGTGACTTTGGGCTTCTCTAAGCGACTTTTGGCATCCATGAGATGAGCACAGTTACAGACTCTGCCTCATTAGGGCACTTTGAGGCCAAGGCTGACCCCAGAGGTTGCATATCCATTACCCACCCCTCTGCGCCTTCCTTGACAGCAGAACCCAGGTGGGAGCATCAGGTGTGGGCCCCTCTCCAGCCCAGGGAGTGGAGAGTACTTAGTCTAAGCCGACCTGCCAGTGGTGGGTAAGGAGAGGCCCTATGATGTAGATCTGACAAGAATGCTGAGACTCTGCCAGGGCTTCTGGAAAAGCTGTCCGTAGC
>NW_011888791.1:3403526-3405547 GCF_000151845.1 Pteropus vampyrus
CAAAGATCAAGAGCTGATTCCGGACTGTCTGTGACTGTGACTTTGGGCTTCTCTAAGCGACTTTTGGCATCCATGAGATGAGCACAGTTACAGACCCTGCCTCATTAGGGCACTTTGAGGCCAAGGCCGACCCCAGAGGTTGCATATCCATTACCCACCCCTCTGCTCCTTCCTTGACAGCAGAGCCCAGGTGGGAGCATCAGGTGTGGGCCCCTCTCCAGCCCAGGGAGTGGAGAGTACTTAGTCTAAGCTGACCTGCCAGTGGTGGGTAAGGAGAGGCCCTATGATGTAGATCTGACAAGAATGCTGAGACTCTGCCAGGGCTTCTGGAAAAGCTGTCCGTAGCTCGTAAAAAGCTACACCAAAAAGAGATTTCTTGCTTCCCTCCTCTGGACACTGCCTAGAGTGCTCTGAGCCCTCTGAGCAGTGCACAGAACACCACTTACAGCTCGGAACTGCAGCAGTCATCTTGCAGGCACGAAGGGACATGCCTGAGGACCAAAGCCAACTCCCTGAGGATGGCAGAAAGAAAAACTGAGAGCCTGGGTTCTTGTTGGCATCATCGAGTAGCTGAATTAACCGAAGCTGGAACTGCCCACCCCACCCTTTCCCAACCTCCTCTTAAATTGGATAATATACTTTCATCATTGTGTAGCCAGTCTGAGGGGGCGTCCTGGTTATGTGCAGCCAAAAGTATCCCTGTGTACTCTATGCAACAGGAGTTCTGACCAAATGTGAGCATGGCTGTTATTCTTTTAAGGATCCTAATTTGAACCTAACTTGTGTTGACCATTAGAGTCCAGACACGCCAGTGAGGAGCTGATGGAGCAAACGTGATACACATTTATAGATGAGCAGGGTGCTTCCTAGAAGAATCTCACCCTAAGGAAGCAGGAGCCTCGCCCAGTGTTCAAGTTTTTGCTTTGGAAGGAAGTAGGCACTCTGAATGTGCTGGGGCCTGTCACTGATTTCTCAGCTCAGTTCCAATGTACCCACGGGGGAATGGGAAGGCACACTTATAAGTAACACCTGAATGTCCCTGGTGCTCTAGCAGTTCTGCTTTATCCTCCATCAGAACAGTCCTCTCCTCCCTCTACACAAATAGCCCAGTGGTGCTGCTCTGGGTCGTCAGGTCCAGTAGCTGTGCCCAGGAGAAGGGAGAGTCCTGCTCAGCAAACACAGTGGTGCTTATCAGAATCTGGAAGACAAGGAAGCGCTTGGGAGATATCATGGCAGACCAGGGGGAGGGCACAGATCGACAGAGGAATAATCTTGGTTCTGGTTCCCCAGGGAACAGAGCCTGAGACTCGGAGTTGGGTGCAGGCGGTTTATTTGGGAGGGAATCCCCAGAAGCAAGAGTGAAAGAATGAGACAAGAAGGGGGAAGCTAGTGCCAAGGAGTGTTATGGAGGACCCTGCCGTGAGCTGTGGGGGCTCACTTCGCTGAGTCCTCTGAGCAGTATCAAGGAGACTCTCAGAATCTTCTGCCCTGGACACAGGGGGCTGGAGCTTTCCATGATCTGGCTTCCCCAGATCATGGAGAGTCTGAGCACTGAATGTCACCTCAGCTGGGCTGAACTCAAAGGTATATGACGTGGACCAAGCGTACATGACATGGGCACCAGGAGAGTACAGTACTTATGCAACGGGGCTTGTTCACAAGCACATGTGGTGCCCCTGGGGATGCACAGAAATGCATAGGCACTTCATGGAGGCCTGGGGTTTTGTCTTAGCAGGTGAGGGTAAGAACTAGTAAGTCAGGCTTATGATTATCATTCTTCATGAGTCCAGAAGAATGAGCCTGGGCTGCCCCCTCCCTCCTTCCTCCTGGCCTCGGTGGTCTCTGAGTACAATGATGGCAGAAGGAGACAGCAGTTCTGAAGCCCAGAGAAGGAACTGGCCACTCAGAACCTTTTGCGTAGAATGATTTTCTTCCTTCTTTTCCTTCCTTCCTTCCTTCCTTCCTTCCTTCCTTCCTTCCTTCCTTCCTTCCTTCCTTCCTTCCTTCCTTCCTTCCTTCCT
>NW_011888791.1:3406465-3417107 GCF_000151845.1 Pteropus vampyrus
AAAGCCTTATGCTAGTCTCTCTTCCCTCTTGGTTCAGTTCTGAATTCAAGGTCACGAGCCCATTGAGTGGAAGAACCCCAATCAATGTGGAACCCTAGCTGCAAGGGAGTCTGGCACACAGGCTTTTCAGTTCTCCAAGAGGCCCCCCCTTGGAGGAGGAGGTGGGAATGGATTGTGAATGAGTAAACCCATACTTTCAACACAGAAACTGATCGCACAATTTGTTAATCAAATACCTTGTTGTAAGTGCTTTGCAGAAAAAACAGGGGGAATTGTCAGAAGAAACTTTACTAACTCTTGGCAAGAACCAAAGAAAAACTGACTATAAAAGTAAATGTTGGGACCATACCTGAGCCCTCTGATGACAACAGCCTCCATACCCAAAGGCACGACTACCACGTCCGCTAAGACTTGGCTGTGCTCCTTCCCCTTCCCAGTCCTCAGGCCCACGTTGAGGTCAGCATCTTATACAAGATACCCAAGTGAGATTCTGGTGATTCCTATTTCTCTTCATACCACAGGCTCAATACCCTTGTTCAAATGGTCTAGGTGTCCTAAGACCCACACATTTGATCTGAGCTCTCTGGACGGGCAGCGTGGTGGGCACCATAGATGATTCAACCTCTTGGTTCAGGCCACCAGCATTGCTTGCCTCTAAAAGGCTCTATACTTGCCCTTTCTGGTGTGAAACCACCTTCATGCTCAGGGGAATGACTCAGATTGCTGTATAGCCACATGATCACTATAACTTATCTCAGTTTTTATTGAAGTTTGGTCTAAGGGCCAACCAACATTAGATTTTTCCCCTATCTTTAATGAGATATGATTGGCAGATAAAAATTGTATATATTTAAGGTATACAAAGTAATGTTTTGATATAAGCATACATTGTGAAATAATTACTAAGACCAAGTCAGTTAACATATCCATCACCTCACATAGTTACCATTTGTGTGTGTATGTGTGTATGTATGTTGAAAATACTTGACACCAACTCTCAGCAAATTTCAAGTATACAACACATTACTATTAACTATAGTCACTACGCTTTATGTTAGGTCTTCAGAACTTAATTATCTTATAACTGAAAGTTTGTACCCTTTGATCAATATCTCTCCTTTTCTCTTGGCTCCTAGTCTCTGGTAACCTCCATTTTACTTTCTGTTACTATGAATTTTACTTATTTTTGATCCCACCTACAACTGAGATCACTTGCTTGATATTTGTCTTTCTGTGTCTGGCTTATTTTACTTAGCATAATGTCCTCCAGGTCCATCCATGTTATTGTAAGTGGAAGGATTTCTTTATTTTTTTAAGGGCTGAATAGTATTCTATTGTCTACATATGACACACTTTCTTTATCCATTTATCTGGAAGGACATTTAGACTGTTTCCATTTCTTGGCTACTGAATAATGTGGCAATGAACATGGGAGTGCAGATATCTCTTCCAGATAGTGATTTTATTTCCTTTAGATACCCTGAAGTGGATTGCTGGATTATATGACAGTTCTATTTTTAATTTTTTGAGCAGCTTCCATTCTGTTTTCCTTATCGGTTACACCAATTTGCGTTTCTACCAACAATGCACAAAGATTCTCTTTTGTTCACATCCTCACCAACACTTATCTTCTGACTCTTTAATAATAACCAGTCTAACAGCTGTGAGGTTATATCTCATTGTGGTCTTGATTTGCATTTCCCTGATAATTAGCGATGTCAAGCATGTTTTCATGTATTTCTTGGCCATCTGTATATGTTCTTTGGAAAAATGTCTGTTCAAATCCTTTGCCTATTTTTAAATCAAATGGTTTTTGTTTTTGTTTTTTGCTATTGAGTTGTTTGAGTTCCTTATGTATTTTGGATATTAGCTCCTTATCAGAAACATGGTTTACAAACATTTTCTCCCATTCGATAGGTTGCCTTTTTCTTTTGCTGATTGTTTCCTTTGTAAACTTTTTAGTTTGATGTAATCCCAGTTGCTTATTTTAGCTTCTGTTGCCTGTGGTTTTGGTGTCAAATTCAAAAAAATTATTACCAAGATCAATGTCAAGAAGCTTTTCTTCTAGGTGTTTTATGGTTTCAGATCTTATGTTAAAGTCTTTGATCTATTTTGAATTGATTTTTGTGTACGATGTTAGATAAGGGCCCAATTTCATTCCAATGTTCTCAACATCATTTATTAGACTGTCTTTCCCCATTGAGTATCCTTGGTACCTTGTTGAAAATTTCTTGACCATATATCCCTGGGTTTATTTCTGGGCTCTCTACTCAGTTCTATTGATCTTTATGTTTCTTTTTATTCCAGGATCATACTGTTTTGAAAACTATAGCTTTGTAATATCATTTAAAAACCAAAAAGTGCCTCCAGCTTTGTCCCCTTTGCTCACAATTGCTTTAGCTCAGCATTAGATTTTCACTTGATAAAAATTCTGTTGCCCAGGTCCTGCCCCAAACCTACTGAATCTGAATCCCTAAAGGGTAGAACCAGAGAATGTGTGTTAAGCTCACTCTCCTGGTGCCAAGAATCGAGGGCTACTGCTCTGAGCATACAGGTTAGGGGGAGGTGGCGCAGGTCATGGAAAGCATATGGGACTTGGTGTTACTGCTCAGCTATATCTCTTTCCCTTGTTCAATCTTCTGATTCTAGTCGTCCTCCTATGAGACTCAGTTTCCAGATCTGAAAATTGGGAGTAATAATATCATTGTTTCCCGGGTTTGTTGTGGCTGTGAAATAACATATTCAAAGCCTCTGTCAACTGGAAGGTGCTGTTTAAACACCTATGTAGCCCTTTGGATCCTCAGTGAGTATGACATTTAGAAGGCAGAGTTCAATAATCCCCAGTAATGAAAAAAATCATTCTTTACTCAAATTTCTCAAAGGACATTAAAAGAGATTCAAATACACACTCCACAGCGACACTTACTAACCTACCTTTTCTCTCCTACCCATTTCCTTCATGCACCACTGGGCCCACTAGTTCTCCCAAAGACCCCAAACCTCCCTCTTCCTTCAGTCCAGGGGCCTTCATTTCTCCTCTTCCTCTTCCCTCTCTCTCAGCACTGTATTACTTATAAGTCGAGTTAGCCCCTTTCCTCCCCCAAAGAACCTACCCTGTCCAGGAGAAGGGAGAAAGGAGTACCTGAGTGAAGAATGAGGGGTGTTTCTTTGGAGGATTAGGTGGGATTGAGGGAGGTTGGAGAACGTGCTCACTTTACTACATTTCCCTCTTAATTTTTTTTGAGAAATAGTCAATATATATCACTGTATAAGTTTAAGGCATACAGCATAATGGTTTGATTTTCATATATTGTGAAATGATTAACATAATAGTTTCAGCTACCATCTTTTCATATAGATACAATAAAAAGAAAAAAAGAAGAAATGAAAAGAATTTTCTCCTTGTGATGAGAACTCTTAGAATATACTCTCTTAATAACGTTCCTATATATCATACAGCAGTGGTAGCTGTAGTCATCATGTTTAGCACATTTTTTTGGTTTGTTACTTCAGTGAGTATGAATATAGCAGTACCAGCAAAAGTAATAATTTTTAGTGTTCATACGTGATCAGTGTTAAGAGTGGGGGCGTCCATTCTCTCAAAAGAGAATGGAAGCCAGGCTCCTGCTCTCTCCTTCCATTCTTTCTTTTCTCTGTTTATCTGTTTCTTTCTTTCTCTTTACTTATAAAACTGGTTAATTCTTTTATCTTACAGTCGTTTATTTTATCTGTAATATCGAACTAGTTTTCTTCTTAATTATAAAAGTGAATAAATGCTTGTGTGAACATTTTCAAATAAGGTAGCTGAGCTCAAGATCAAAAAGCAAAGGAGTCCTTCTGAGTGTCAGTTTTCTTGCCGAGAACATGCAGAAAATCACACTCCAGGAAGGGCTGGAAGAGAAGGTGTCACTGCACTGGCTCCTTACACCCTGCTCAGGGTCGGGTGGCGGGCGTCCCGAACAGTTACCCTCAGTAAAGGAGTAGAAGACACTGGAGAAGGGAGGGTGGAGTGCTGCTCGGTGGGCAGATGTGCATGTGTTTGCGCGTGTAAAAATGTGGCTGGGGATGCAGGTGTCAAGACCAGCCCCAACCTTGGCCAGGTGGTGAGGTGTCCTTCTGTCCCCCACCCCTGCTTTATAGCATTACCCCTCCAGCCTGGTTCTGCCCCTCTCCTCCTTCCCCAAGACCAGATGGCTCAGAGCCCCCAGATGGAACCCCACTGTGGCCTGCTGTCTCAGGGCTGGCAGAACTGAACAGGCGTCACAGCTGGACCTGCTGGGCTCCTAGCAGGGGGTTAGGAGAGAGGCTGGGGGAAGACGAGAGGGAAGGAAAGGAGGAGGCTGGATACTGAAGGGCCTGACTGCGGCTGAGGCTGTACGAAAATCTTCCACTAGACACAGCCCCAAACACTAGACACAGGGGGCTTGAAGAGCTTAGGATGGTTCCAGATCCTTTGTGTTCCCTGAACTGCATAGACTTTATTCATTCATGAATTGTTCAATTCATCACTTATTCGGCAAATTCTTATTGAGCCTCTTCTATGTATCCAGGCACTGTTCTAGGCACTGGGGATAGAGCAGCAGATGAAGAAACAAAACCCCTGTCCTGTGGAACTCATTCTAGTGGGGGAGTCAGGCAACAAACAAGATAAAGCAGGATGGATCACATGCTAGTATGTGATATGTTCTATGGAGAGAATAAAGCAGAGAAAGGAAATATGAGTAACAGGGTTAACATTTTTGAAAGAATGACCAAAAGAAGCCCCTTTGATATGCTGACTTTAAGAAAAGCCCTGAATTATGCCAAGACGGAGCCTGTGAATGTGTGAAGAAGGAGCATTCTAGACAAAGGGGAAAGTGCAAAGGCCCTAAGGCAAGAGCGTGTCTGAGGAACTGCAAGGAACACCGTGGCTAAGCAGAGTGAGCAAGGCGAACTGTAGGAGCTGAGGTTGAGGAGCAGCAGGAGCCATATCCCATAGGGCCTTGTTGCACACAGTGAAGACTTGGGCTTTGCCTCTGAGAGCACAGGAATCACTGGAGAGTTGAGCAGAGACGTGCCATGATCACACTTATGTTGTAACAGGACCACACAGCTGCCAGGGAGGACCTAGAATGTAGGGGCAAGGGTGCAATGAGAAGAACAGAGGGAGGATCATGTGGGTGAGAAGTGCCAGTGGCTGGTTCCAGGATTGTAGCAATAGGAGGAGTGTGAGGTGGTCAGATTCAGGGTGCAGTCTGAAGTCGGAGCTGGCAACATTTGCTGAAAGATTGGCCGTGGGGATTTGGGGCAGCAATTCTGCTCACGGCCAGGTTGGCTGCAGGTCTGTCGTTCCAGTGGTCGGTCCACACGGAATGGGCTCCAGCTTGCCGGGGGAGAGAGCTGGCAGGAGCTAGCAACTCTCCGGGGGTTCCTGTGCTCCAGACCATCCCTCCTGGACTCACTCTCACCCCTAGCCAACTGAGTCAGTGGGGCAGCCTAAAAGAAGGCCACAGCTTGGTGAGAACCTGGAGCAGAGAACACACCGCGGAGTCAGACCAGCCGCAGCGGGCTGAGACAGCTCTCTGGTGACCCTGTCCTGGCTACAAGTGCCCACACTGAGCAGGGCTGGCAAATGTGGGGGCTGGGTTTCCATGTTGTATCTCCTGCTTCCCACTCTCAAAGTTCTCTCTCTCTCTCATTGGTCAGCACTGAGGAGGGCATGTCACAGGACCCAAGGGGACCCACTGAGAGGGGCTTAGGAAACAGCTTCTGGGGCCCTCACTTTGGAGCAACAGTCCTCAAGCAGGAACAATCCCTCCAAGGAGGCATTAGGCAATGTCTGCAGATGTTTTTGGTTGTCACACTGGGTGGGGGATTGGGGTGCTCCTGGCATCCAGTGGACAGAGGCTACAGAGATGCTGCTCAACATCTTGCAATGCCCAGGGCAGCTCCCCTGTCAAAGAATCATCTGAAATATCTGTCCCAACATGTCAGCAGTACCGAGGCTGAGAAAACCTGGTTAAGAGGAACCTTAATTCACTAACCTTCCCAAATATGTCAGGCTGCAAAAAAAAAAAAAAAAAAATGGCCACAATTTTCTCCTATCTCTATATGGATACCCCTTCATCTCATCAAGAGGTAGAGTCTATTTCGCCACCCCTTGTGACTTGCTTTGACCAACCGAATGCAATGGAAATGGTATATGGGATTTCTGAGCCAGGGACTCAAGAGATCCTGCAGTTTCTGCTATCACCCACTTAGAGTCCAAGGCAATGACAAGAACCAGCCATTACTTCAGGAGCATCTTAAATCAACCAGCCCAGACATCAGCCAGATGAGTGTAACTGCGTGACTGACCCCAGAGCAGACTAGTAGAAGACCCATCCAGAAAAGCCCCACCTAAATTGCTTTCTACAGAATAGTAAGGATGCATTATTGATTGTGTGAAGCCAACCAATAACGGGACTGTTTGTTTTACAGCAATAGATAACTGAGAGTGGATATATTTTAAAGGGGATTTCCAAGGACCACAGTTTAACCCATTTCAGTCAATGGAAGACAATTGAAAATCATATTTGGGGCAGCATCCGAATTCTCCTTCGTGTGATCAGATCCCTCTGGGTGATTGGCACTGGTATGGTCCGCAAGTAAGGTTGAATCCAATGTGCATACAGAACAGCAATCACCCTACCTTATTGGCCACAGGTCAGGTGGGAAAGCAGCTAAATAACGAAGGCCAGATTGGTGGTAAACTGCTGTGTAGAGGAGATGGCTTTAAAGTGGGACAGCCTTGGAATGCTGGCTCCACTGCCTGCCAGCTGTGTGACTTTGAGCAGGTCACTCTACTTTCCTCTCTGAACCTCTGCTTTCTCCTTTAGAAAGGGATGATCTTACCTCTCTCAGGTTTACTGGAAGTATTAAATCAGATTAGATGAGACAATGTATGTGAAGGACTTAGCATTGAGCCTGGTACAGAGGAGATAGAATAATAGCTTTGTTGACTGATAAAACAGGCCCAGTGTTTGAATAAGGTTTAGCTGACAGAGTCAAAGGATATAAAGGGACCATCTAGTCTGTGTGTCCTCTGAAGTTGAGGAGGGTCTCCCAAACTTAAAGAAAAAAAAGGATTAGGAGCTGTGGGAACTAGGTTATTGCTAGATGTTTCCAGAATAGGTGTCCCGGGGAGGAGGAAAGCAGGTTTAAATCACACTGGCATTGATAGCAAAAAGCAGGCAAACAGTTGGTCTTAATAATATTCCTGTGTGAGCCAGCATGTGGTGTGGGTTTTAATTTAAAGCAAGCATTGAGTGAGCTGATAAACAGGAGTATACACCTCCTGCCCTCCCAAGGCCCGAGCCCCAGAAGAACAATTATCCTGGAGAGAAGATGAAAGAAACATATGGAAATGAATTCTAATAATGTGGAGAGAACAGACAGCACCTGCTTTCTCAGGGTGGGCTTTGATGGGGCTCAGGCTGAGATTGTGTATGTGCCAGCAGGTAACAGAGGTCAGCTGAAGCCTCCCTCTCTGGCTCACTCCACTGGTTCAATCCAGATGACGGCATGGAGAAGGGCCAGGAAATTTCTGATCTTCCCTTACTCTGTGGTCTGAGGCACACCCTCCACTCCTGTGGTCCCTACGGCCTTTTGCACAACTGTCCACTGGTGTTCTGGTTGTGTGTTTCTTTGTTTTTCCCCGAAGGCTGGACACATAGGAAGCCAATCAGTATCTCTCTAAGGTCTCAGACCCAACTGAGAAGATAGTTGATGAAATTCTAAATTATAATTCATGGCAATCCCTTTCCAACTCATCAGGCAGAAGAGGGGCTTCATTGATTTATGAGATTGACCTATGGAAATAGCAAGGCAGTGGTTTCCCAGGCGCCCGAGCACCATCACTAATAGGACCCTCGTTGACTCATGTCAGTGTTAGTCTCTGAGACTGGTTTTCTCTGCAAGACCGAACGCCCTGACTACCCATAACTCCGACCCATAGATTTTCAGCTTTAGTGTCAAACGAAAAATCCCTGGAAAGGGCCTTGTTGGCCCAGCTTGAGTCACATGTCTTGTGCTGCTCTGTGGCCAGGGTGGGTGCTCTGGTTGGCGATCTCCTCCATAGCCTCACTGGTGGGTAGGTTCGGGGGAAGGACAGCTCCCAAAAGAAGTGAGAATGCTGTTGCCAAAAATAGGGGAATGCTGAGCAGACAACACAGAAGCTATGCAATGAGGCTGACAGATTTGTAATGGGTCTTTCTGGACTTATTTCTACTTTTTCCTTAAAGGCCACCAGGAAGCACATATGCACCCATGAGCAGGTTATCTATGCCAACGGAAATATAGCAAACTCCTCTAGACAACACTGGTGTCCTGCTGCTGCTGCTGAAGTCCATCTTGGTCGTTTATGATCTTTGATGATTGAACTTGAAGGAATAAATTAATCTTTACATAATGAATGCAGTTGGTTTTTATTTTAGACTAGTTAAAGACAAATATTCTAGTTCCGAGGACAAAACATGGGGCAGGGTCTTTTCCTCTAAGGGATCCCTTGCGCAGAAAACACATACTTAGCAGATAAAAGATACACAGAACAGGCTTTCTTATTCTGTCACCTAGGATCTGGTCTAGCTGCATATAACAACTGAATAATGGCTCCTTAAACACACAGGAGTTCTCTCTTACCGAAAAGAAGTTTGGAGGTATATGCTGGGTGACGATGATCCTGTACTTTCACACATCTTCTAAACAGAGCCGTGGCCAGCTTTTGTTCCAGACCATGTTTTTAAGGATGTTTTATAGTGAATAGACTTGGCAAAAATAGATAGTAACTTTCTTTATGTTAAAAAGTGTAGATTTCTTTGTTGTCCAGTAAAGATAATGTCTTGCTCAAGGCAAAAGTTGGGCATGTTTGCTAGTGATTTCATTATATAGGTTTAGAGGTTCCCAAGCTTGGGGTTCTTCAGCTGTGACATAAACCTACTGCCTTTGCAGCATCTACCTGGACTGCTCTGTATCGCCCTGTGGGCCTGGGGGACAAGAGGAACTAATGCGAATTGACATGAAAAAGAATCTCATGCTGCTTGGCGTATTATGAATGATAAAGTCCTTTATGACCCAAGAATCTAGTATTTTTTTACTAGTATCCATGAAACCGTGACAGGCTAACTTCTTAGTGTATATGTAGGGTAAAATTTCAGATCCTTCACAGTTCTTAATAGTATACATTAAAATCTAGGTCAAACTCCTTTTATCTTTCTGCTCCACCATCCTCAAGGTCACTTCATAGTCTAAGATGGCTGTTGGACCTCTAGTCAGCACATCTGTATATTCCAGACTATAGAAAAGAGGAAAGGGGAAGAAAAGCCACTGACTCCCAGCCCTCCTGGAATTCCTACACAACATTCATTGGCTATCACTTAATCCCATGGCCTTACCTAGTTGCAAGGGAGGCTGGGAAATGTCTCTAAGCTGTGTGCAATGCTGCCTCCAGCAGGGCTTTGTTTCTAAGGAAGAAGGAAAATGGACATGCTGTGTGGCAACTAGCAATCTCTTTCCAGGGGCCCATTTCCTGCTTGCTAAAACTAGTGTGGTGGGGACAGGAAGGAGTTCCCCATCCAAGGACAGTGCACACTGAAGATGGAGGAGACAGTGGTGAACAGGTTTGGAGAAGGGTATACTAGATGAAATACCCTCTCTACCACTCACTCCAAGAGGCTTGAAAGATGGCGTGTGGGATGGACATGTGGATTACTAATCACAAAGCAGTGTATAGAATAGTGATCAGATCAGAGCTAGATAGAGATGATCCAGCCCAGGGAGCCATGAGAAAACTAACAAGCGGTAGCTACATTAATTGGAGGATAAGAGTGAGCTTCCTGGAGGAGGTGATATTCGATCTGAGTCTGGAAGAAGGAGCAAACATTCACCAGACATAGGGTGGGGGTAGATAAAAAACAGATGACCACTAAATTTTAATTTTAGATAAATAAATAATTTTAGGATAAGTATATCCCATGTGATATTTGAAACGTTCTTATAAAAATTATTTATTTATCTGAAATTCAAATTTAACTAGCATCCTGTATTTTTATCTGCTAAATCTGTTAACTCTATGTGGGGGTGAATGCAGTCCAGGCTCAGTGAGCTGACATAGAAGAGTCCAGGGGATGGGGAGCTGGATGCAGCTTAGCAGGCTGCAGTGAGTGAGGAGATGTGTGAGGGAGTGTGTATGTTGGGGTGGATGCGGTAAGGCCGGAAAAGGAAGCAAGCAGGTCACTGTCCAGCTAATAGGAATATCTATTATGTAACATTTATTGGAGCAGTTACTACCTACATGCTAGGAAGTCTGCCAAGCACTTTGGTGTTGATTCATTTAATCCTCACCCCATCGCTAGTGGGGAGGAACTTATATTACTCCCATTTTACAGATGAAGAAATCTAGAGGTTAAGTAACAGCCAGGAAGTGGTGGAGTGGGGATTCGAACGCGGCCGTATATCCAGTTGTACCTCGTGGAATTTTCCATGGCATTTGCTGTGCATGATGTCATTCTCTGCAGCTTCCCATGACCCTGCCTTCCTCTTAGTAGGGCATTGTGGACAATCACATAGCTGCCCTAAAAGGAGAAAGTGAGTGAAGGCCCAAGTAATTTAAGCTCCTTAAAAACAC
>NW_011888791.1:3418487-3427422 GCF_000151845.1 Pteropus vampyrus
CTACCTGGACTGCTCTGTATCGCCCTGTGGGCCTGGGGGACAAGAGGAACTAATGCGAATTGACATGAAAAAGAATCTCATGCTGCTTGGCGTATTATGAATGATAAAGTCCTTTATGACCCAAGAATCTAGTATTTTTTTACTAGTATCCATGAAACCGTGACAGGCTAACTTCATAGTGTATATGTAGGGTAAAATTTCAGATCCTTCACAGTTCTTAATAGTATACATTAAAATCTAGGTCAAACTCCTTTTATCTTTCTGCTCCACCATCCTCAAGGTCACTTCATAGTCTAAGATGGCTGTTGGACCTCTAGTCAGCACATCTGTATATTCCAGACTATAGAAAAGAGGAAAGGGGAAGAAAAGCCACTGACTCCCAGCCCTCCTGGAATTCCTACACAACATTCATTGGCTATCACTTAATCCCATGGCCTTACCTAGTTGCAAGGGAGGCTGGGAAATGTCTCTAAGCTGTGTGCAATGCTGCCTCCAGCAGGGCTTTGTTTCTAAGGAAGAAGGAAAATGGACATGCTGTGTGGCAACTAGCAATCTCTTTCCAGGGGCCCATTTCCTGCTTGCTAAAACTAGTGTGGTGGGGACAGGAAGGAGTTCCCCATCCAAGGACAGTGCACACTGAAGATGGAGGAGACAGTGGTGAACAGGTTTGGAGAAGGGTATACTAGATGAAATACCCTCTCTACCACTCACTCCAAGAGGCTTGAAAGATGGCGTGTGGGATGGACATGTGGATTACTAATCACAAAGCAGTGTATAGAATAGTGATCAGATCAGAGCTAGATAGAGATGATCCAGCCCAGGGAGCCATGAGAAAACTAACAAGCGGTAGCTACATTAATTGGAGGATAAGAGTGAGCTTCCTGGAGGAGGTGATATTCGATCTGAGTCTGGAAGAAGGAGCAAACATTCACCAGACATAGGGTGGGGGTAGATAAAAAACAGATGACCACTAAATTTTAATTTTAGATAAATAAATAATTTTAGGATAAGTATATCCCATGTGATATTTGAAACGTTCTTATAAAAATTATTTATTTATCTGAAATTCAAATTTAACTAGCATCCTGTATTTTTATCTGCTAAATCTGTTAACTCTATGTGGGGGTGAATGCAGTCCAGGCTCAGTGAGCTGACATAGAAGAGTCCAGGGGATGGGGAGCTGGATGCAGCTTAGCAGGCTGCAGTGAGTGAGGAGATGTGTGAGGGAGTGTGTATGTTGGGGTGGATGCGGTAAGGCCGGAAAAGGAAGCAAGCAGGTCACTGTCCAGCTAATAGGAATATCTATTATGTAACATTTATTGGAGCAGTTACTACCTACATGCTAGGAAGTCTGCCAAGCACTTTGGTGTTGATTCATTTAATCCTCACCCCATCGCTAGTGGGGAGGAACTTATATTACTCCCATTTTACAGATGAAGAAATCTAGAGGTTAAGTAACAGCCAGGAAGTGGTGGAGTGGGGATTCGAACGCGGCCGTATATCCAGTTGTACCTCGTGGAATTTTCCATGGCATTTGCTGTGCATGATGTCATTCTCTGCAGCTTCCCATGACCCTGCCTTCCTCTTAGTAGGGCATTGTGGACAATCACATAGCTGCCCTAAAAGGAGAAAGTGAGTGAAGGCCCAAGTAATTTAAGCTCCTTAAAAACACGGCCCTGGGACTCTCAGAGAGAACAGAGACTTCCACATCTGGCCCTTAAGGGTATTGAGGAGGGGCCTCTGAATGCCCCTCTTTGGAGGGAAGAGGTGAGGGGAAGAGGAGAAGACAGAGAAGGAAGGAGGATAAGGAGACCCTTGCAAAGGAGAGGCTGAAAGTGGGGTGGGCTTCAACTAGATCACCTCTACTTTTATCCACTGTATATACTGGGCATCTGGATGAGACTGCACTTGAATAAAAAAATGACTCGGCTGCTTTCAACATCGTGCTGGTAGCCCAACTGCCTCCTTTACCAGTGGAGGAAACTGATGCCCAGGAGGAGTGCCAGCGGGGGTGATCTCCATCAGGGCAGTGAGGTCTCTAGCACATTGCTGGGTGAAGCTTTGAGGCCACCTCCCACCCCCACCCCTTCTGCATCCCCAGGACTCCAGGAGTGTGTGGCCCAGGAGGCCAAGGAGTGGCCTGGCACCTGCAGCAGACAAAAGTTCCCAGCTCAATGATGCAAAGAGGTGTTCAAGGGCTCCCTGGAGGACCTGCTGGTTGCAGTCAGGGCTGTGGGGAGCAGGCCCAGGCCCTTGGCTTGCTCACAGGGTCTTTGAGAGCCAGAGGTGCCCGTGTGGGGGCCCAGGCCTCCTTGCACAGAACATTCTCCCCCACCCTTCAGCCCCCCGCCCACTTTTCCTGACCCTACCAGACAGTGGTCTGCCGGCCTTGATTTAGACCCCGGCTGTGGTAGGCAGGACCTGAGAGTTTATAGAGCTCAGCCTGGGTGGCCATGCCAGGGACCCAGGGACCAGGAGAGCCCCCGTTCATACCTGCTCCATGCCACCCCTGCGGTGGTGGCTGGGTTGGGGCTGCCCATTGTTGTCTGGGAAATGTTTAGGAATCAGCCATTTAATGAGAACAAAAGGAATTAATTGGTGGTTTAGGCCTAATGAGACCACTGTGCAAATTAACAGTCCTCATCAGCAGAAACAAACAGAGCCCTTAAATGAATTGCCGAAGAGCATTAAACTGAATAAGCTTTTGCTGGGATGATAAATAGCGGGTCAGAGGAGACCATCTGGCCCCTTCCCGCAGCTTCCTTCCAGAGAGGGGGAGCACCAGGGAGGGGCCCGCCACTGGGGCAGAGAGCCAGCACACACACCCGCACTCACTGTATACTCTCAAACACACACTCACTGTCATGCTAGCACACACTCACATTCACTGTCACATGCTACCACACATGCTCACTCTGTCCTACGTTCACACACACTCACTGTCACACAAGCACACAGTCACACACATTCATTTACACATATCCAACCACATTCACACACATTCATTCACATGCATTGACACACCTTCACACAGTCACACAGACACATTCGCATATGTTATTCACATGCACATTTGTATTCACAGACACACGTTTGCACTCCCATGTATATATTTGCAGACACTCACACTTGCACACACACACACTCCCACACACTAGCCTGCAGCCCATTTGGGCAGGAGGTGCGGATGACTAAGGCGGCACTTGTCTCTGAGGGGCTGGACAAGGCTGCACATAGGGCGCACACATTGGGCATCCTCTGCCTAATCCACAGGTGCCCTGAGGTGTTAACTCTCACCCAAAGAACTGTTCTCCTTCTGGAGGGGCACTTGGGCACCTCACAGGTGCCCGACCCCTGCCTCCCACATGTCTCCCTCTCTCTGCCCTCTCTCGGGTGGAAAGGCTTGGGCACAGCAGTAGCTCAGAGGAGGGTCACAGGCCCTCCAGGGAATTCTGATGCAAATCAGTCACATGTCTAAGATTCTTTCTAGAGCTTATATTCTGGATGCCTTGCCCCATTTGATTTTTTTTTTTTAAATTTATCTGTCTTCTATAATATTCTTTATTCACCATGAACAGATAGTGGCTGCATTTGTTCATCATTGAACATTCCACCTAAGCAGTGTCTGGCTCACTGGAGGAGCTTACTACACTTTATTGGTTGAATGAATAAAACCAAATTCTTTCAAACAAGAACATGATAATCACCTCAGGCTAAGAGTCTAGTGAAGCTGGGTGAAAATCCCAGTGTTGCAATGTGTGTGGAGGGTCCACCTTAGACCCTCGGAAGGTCTTGTGTCACCTGCTGGGGGTCATCTCCTTCCGTGAGGTGTCCAGGTCTGAATCTTTAAGTGTCATTTGAGTCTTCCCCAGGGAAATTCTGCCCTGAGGCACCACTAATGGGGTCGCTGCCCTTTCTTACATAACTGGCCATGCAAGGCCATCGCACAGGGTGCAAGAGTTGTCTTGCTAAGGCATAGAATGTATTGGGTACAGAAACTTCATATGACCCAGGATACAGTAGGCACTCAATATTTCTTAATAAGATAATTAACTTACTCATCCACTGCCTTATTCATCTGATAAATATTTTTCAGTCTAGCCTTGTGCTGGGTATTGTGTCACATAGTAGTAAAGATTTAAACTGGACAAGTTTCTACTCTCAAGGAAATTACGTGTGTCGAGTGAGAGGAGAGACAAGAAACATGTTAAGTATCGTGAAGAAATTGGTCAGGTTCAGAGCTAAAAGAAATAATGGGAGGATCCATTTTAGGGAGGTGGTCAGGGAAGGCCTTCCTGTGGAGGTGATGTCTACATGACACCTGAAGAATGAGAGGTCTGCCATGCAGACTGTGGGCAGAAGGGCATTCTTGGAGCGGTAGACAGCATGTGCAATGGCCCTGAGGTCTGTGTATGGCCAGAGCCAGGTGGGTGAGGAAGAGTGGTGCACGGCAGGCTTAGCAACTTGGGCAGGCCCACATGTGCAGCCACAAGGAAGAGTTTGAATGAACCAATGAACATCAACTGTTAGAGTTTAAGGCATAACCAACGAAAGAAAACTATAAGAATCCTCCACACAAAATTTTAGCTATCCTCAACCAGCTAATGGTTACAAGCTCTATGCCTAACACTGCGGGAAAAAGAATGATATGGAAAATGTGGTCCCTGCTCTCTGGCCGGTCAGCTGCTTTGACATGGACACCTAGCACCTACCGAGTGTGGCCTGGACCCAGCCCAGCTGACAACTACAGAGACAAGGTGAAGTTTCTGGGTCTCTTTGCCTCCAGCAGTTCCAGACATTCAGGAAGAGGCAAGATGGAGGCTTAACATAGTCAAGAAAACTTCCCAGGGGAGATGGAACATAAACCGTGCTTGTGCAAATGGGCAACAATTGTAGGTACCAGTGCCTTTCTGCTAGACACTGTACAAATCCCCAGTCTCCTCAACCCAAGGTTCAGGTCATTAGCCTATAGATGAGGAAACTGAGGTGCAGATGAGGAAACTGAGAAGGAGGTAGAGTCACCGAGCAATGTAGGGGGGTTTGGCCCCAGCTCTGCCTGGCTGCTTCCATTCCCACTGATTGATAATTGAAAGAATGCCTAGGTCTGGGCAGCAGGGCCATGTCACAACTTTCATGGGCCCCATTTCTCCATTAAAAAATTATTAAAAGCTATATTTTATGACTGTGTTGGTATTAAGGTGAATATATTTATTTTCTTCTTCTAATTTTAAAAGGATCTCTAACATTCTCGTGAAGTTGCAAATGCATCGTGGGGCCAGGACACTGTGCCCACTGTGCCTAATGGACAAGCAGCCCCGTTACCTCCTGCACAAGTGCTTGCAGCTCCCCCAGATCCCACGGCCACCTCTCCAAACTCTGGGACTCACACCCAACCCCCAAATGCCCAGACTGAACCCTGTACAGAGAGAGATGCCAGGAGGAAAGCTTTAACTCGAGGGTCTCTGCAGTTGAATGGTGAGAGCAGCTGGACAAATAAATTGCTGCCTGGGAAAGTATGTCTGTGCTGGTGCAGGGACAAGAGCTCACTTGTCTTTTTTCTTGGAACCAGAGCTTAAATTCACCAGGGTGATAAACGGTTTGGCCTCCACGATTAAGGCCACCTCCATAACTCACAGCGCCAAAGAGGCCCCAGAAGCATCAGTCTCATGTTTGTTGTTTTTTTTTTTCAAAGTATGCAAGGGTTATGCTTAAAAGATCGAGGGGGAAAAAAAAAAAAAAGGCCCAGCCATGCTGCCGTGCCCTGGGGAGTGAGGCCCAGCAATGGTGGAATTGCATGTTAGTGTCCCACTGGTAGGACCCTCAAGCTTGCCAGCATAGGGCCCCACTTCCTGCTGCTCCCAGACAGCTCCCGAAAGCACAGCCCTATGAGGCTGCCACCCTATCTCCAAGGCCTTCAATGGTTCCCCCTTAGCTGCAGAAAGAAAACCACATGGTTCCCCCTTAGCTGCAGAAAGAAAAGCCTCAGTTTGGTATCCAGAGCTCTCCAGGGTCAAGCCTCAGTTTATCTTCCTATGACACTTTCCTACAAACCTTCTCTTCTAGCCCTAAAACCCGTTTCGCATCTCCAGGTCTTGTTGATCCTGGCTGTTTTCCCCTCCTGGAATGCCTTTCCTTCTCCAGGGAGTCCTCCAAGTAGTTTTGTTTATTAGAATTACTTCTGTTCTTTCTTTCTCCCCATGACCTGTGTGTTTGGATCTCTGTTGTAACCTTTAGTACAATCTGCTTGTAGCCACCTATGTCTCCTCCTAGTGTGGGAACCCCTAAATAATGAGGACCTGATTTATTCATCCTTGTCTCTCATATAGGCTTAACATGGTACTTTGCACACCAGGAAATGCCCACTGTTTGTGAATCGAATTTAATTTCCAATGGAGAACTGCCTTGGTTTAGTTAGATAGTCGAGGGGCACACAGCTATATTCCAATTCAAGACCTTTGCTTAGAGGCAGACCCACTTTCCCCATTTCTAATTAGACAAAGCCTTGACCTTGACTCATGTCCCTTTTTGGCCTGGGAGAAACTCAGGACACCAGGTTTGACAAATGCATCAGTCCAAGAATCCATAAATATTGATTCATTGTTTGCAGAGTAATTTAAATGTCATTTATAAGCCCAAGGCAGATAAAGATCTGTATCAACAATAAAACTGGATACAAGCCACCAAGCCCTGGGGAAGCAGCTTTGGGTTAAGACGGAAATGGAATGCACAGGCCTTGGGGAGGGAGGGCATTGGAGGGGGAGACTGATCAATGGTTCTGGGGGACTTGGCTGCCAGTGATGCTTGGGTCAGGATGTGCTTGCTCATTACCATGTCTGCTGTTTATAGATGGAGGCAGTCCCCATCCATCCGTATATCCACCCATGTATCCATCCATCCATCCATCCATCCATCCATCCATCCATCCATCCATCCATCCATCCATCCATCCATCCATCTGTCCGCCCACCCACCCACCTATATATTGTGGACTTCTGTTTCTCAGCTATTCAGAGGGAGATAGAGCTAGGTAAATACATATACACACCCAAGATACAGGCACTGACATATTCACAGAGAAACAGTGATAAAAAGATGTAGGGAGAGAGAGATGGAGAAACAGAGACTCATGGAGAAGGAAATACAGGGAGAGACAGAGAGAGATGAAAAAAAAAACAGATATATTCCACAGCAGGAGGGCATTAGCATAAATAAGCAGGGTTTGGGTACAATTGTGCATTGGTGGAGGGGAATTTGGGCCCTGGTTTGAAACAGGGGACCTTGATTCTAACTCCAAAAATTAGTGTAACTCAGAGGTGGTATTTAATTCCACTTTAGGATTTAGATTGCAATGATCGGATGGAGTTCAAGTCCCAGCTTCCTCACATTAGTGGTTTATAATGTTGGAATGTTTAATTAAATCTGAGCCTCAGTTTCTCCATCTGTAAAATGGAGATCCTCATATAATACACAAGGGTAGGTACATATATGCCTCACAGGTTTGAGGGAGTATATGTATACTAAAGACTGAGTACACAGTGAGCACTCTATAAATGCTGGGTTTTATCATTCTAAGTCAGAGTCTTCACGTAAACTATGACATGACCTTGAGCAAGTTGATTTCTCTCTCTGTGCCCTGGTTTCCCCATGTCTGAAGGGAGGAGGGGTAGTTTCAAGGATTCTCAAGTTCCTACCTTCCTTTGCCACATTCTCTCCCCATGACTCTCTGTCTGCGATTCTTTGTGGCTGCCCCCCAGTGAATGGTTTCTCTCCTTGGCAGAGGTGCCCCCTCTGTCTTGCTTTCATTTAGCCACAGTCAGACTCAGTGAATGAATTGCTTCTCTCCTCTTGGCTGACACCGGGAAGCAGCCAGCCTGACAGCTCCCCAGGAGGAATCGATCGGAGGATGTCTGATTTTGAAATGAACTGGAGGACTGCTTTGGGACTTGGAACCTGACCTGCCATCGTTCTGGGTCAGGGCTGCTGGTCAGGAGCTGCTGCCTCACACATTGGTCTTGCTGCCGCTGTCAGGACTGGCGGAGGGCTGGCAGTTCCATGTGCTGTCAGGTGTCCCTACCGTCTACAGGAGGCCCCTGGGAACCATGAGTCCAGACTTCTCATAAGGCAGTGTCCCCCTCCCACCTTTTCCTAGGCTTCTTGATAAATATCCCCTGACCTTTGAGGTTTAGCTTGGATACTTCCGTGCCTGGGGGCTCATTACCTCTCCACTTTTGAACAGTCTTAGAGATAGAGAGCTGTTTAGCCTGTTACCACTGATAGACTGCCAGTGATGTACCCATTCACACACAAAACCCTTACTTTGGCACAAAATGTATTAAGAAGGTAATAAAGCTGTAAAGAAGATTTTAAGTTCTCTGTTGTTAAGAAACAGGTAAGTAGAAGAAATAAACCCAGAATTAGCATTACTTTGTCCTCAAAGCATTCCCAACTCTATGCTGCAGTGATATTGTGTCCTTGCATGCACTACAGGATCACGAACACTTAGTAGGCCTGTTTTCCCCAGTAGGCAGTTATCTGGGGGAGGTGGGAAGTGTGCCTTGTTCTATTGTCTTTGTAGGTAACTAACAACTGTTGCTTAATAAATATATATTGCACTGTATAATTTTAATACATATGCCCCTCAGTTGACTTTTTAAAATTTATTTAAATATTTTTTCACAGTAATACATATATACACTGTTCAAAAAGCTAACTGATATTACAAGGCTTCCAGCTGAAGAAAGCCATCCCCTATTCTAGTCCTCCTCAACCTGCTTCCTTGACACAATCATTTTAACTCTTCTCTCTGTGTTTTTTATCTCTATATTTTTAAATAATATTATTGCATCTCTATTTTCTGATTTAAGAAATTTTAAATATTATCTATTGCCTTTGTGTGATAGAATTTAACTTTCTGACACACACACGTACACACACG
>NW_011888791.1:3427472-3452694 GCF_000151845.1 Pteropus vampyrus
ACACAAAACCCTTACTTTGGCACAAAATGTATTAAGAAGGTAATAAAGCTGTAAAGAAGATTTTAAGTTCTCTGTTGTTAAGAAACAGGTAAGTAGAAGAAATAAACCCAGAATTAGCATTACTTTGTCCTCAAAGCATTCCCAACTCTATGCTGCAGTGATATTGTGTCCTTGCATGCACTACAGGATCACGAACACTTAGTAGGCCTGTTTTCCCCAGTAGGCAGTTATCTGGGGGAGGTGGGAAGTGTGCCTTGTTCTATTGTCTTTGTAGGTAACTAACAACTGTTGCTTAATAAATATATATTGCACTGTATAATTTTAATACATATGCCCCTCAGTTGACTTTTTAAAATTTATTTAAATATTTTTTCACAGTAATACATATATACACTGTTCAAAAAGCTAACTGATATTACAAGGCTTCCAGCTGAAGAAAGCCATTCCCTATTCTAGTCCTCCTCAACCTGCTTCCTTGACACAATCATTTTAACTCTTCTCTCTGTGTTTTTTATCTCTATATTTTTAAATAATATTATTGCATCTCTATTTTCTGATTTAAGAAATTTTAAATATTATCTATTGCCTTTGTGTGATAGAATTTAACTTTCTGACACACACACGTACACACACGCGCACATTTTCTTCTCACACTTTCCCAATATTATTCTATCACAAGTTTTGGTAATACATCAATATTCAGTGTTTGTGCTAAATAACAGTTTGAATGTTGTTCACTGCTGAGGCAGGTAGTGTTCTATGATTACATATCCTTTCTTTTACAACTTTAATTTTTCTTCCCATTAAAAATAACCTCTTATTTTGTTAGGTGCTTAGTTTTTTATATTTCTATCATTAATCCATCTCTAATTCTCCAAAAGAATCGTAAAACTCTAAATATGGTGAAACACTGGCTGGCTGTCAGCTGACCCAGGATGGTCTCATCTTTGGTAACATGCTCCTCATGTCTCTTATTTTCCAGCAGGCTAGCTTTGGCATCTGCTTATGCCAGTGACAGAGGCATAGGCTTCTTGAGGCTCTGACTTGAAGATGGCAAGATTACTCCTGCCACATTATACTGGCCAAACCAAGTCATAAAGCTAGCCCAGATTTAAGGATAGGGACATCATCTCCAGCTCTTTGGTGACAGGAACTACAAAGTCACCTGACAATGGCTGTTGACACACGCACACGCACGCACACGCGTGCACACGCGCGCGCGTGTGTGTGATCTACTATACCAACTAACATCAGGAATTCTCAAGAAGAAGTCTCTGCTGTTACAATGTAATAGGTTGCTTGACCTCATCATCTGGTTTCTCATGAACTCTTGCCTGTACCTGGTACCACTGAACTAGTATAACACATGATAAAATCCTGCTGGGACAGGGTAGGCTGACAGCCCTGACCTTCACCCTATATGCTGATCCTGGATGGTTTTGTAAAGGGGATTCCTCAGGATTTTTTAAAATTCAGACTATTGACTGGATTAAAAGAGCACCCCCTGCCCCGGCCAGGTCCTTCCCATAGTGGAGCTTCTCAGGCTTTTCTCATCAAGTCTCCACACTCCTGAGCCAGACCCTGCCATTTTTATCTGGACTCAACCCTAGGGCCCCAGAACTCTGCTAGAAGAGGACAAGCATGTATCTGACCACAAGAATAGTCAGTTATCCCCCTTCCTCTTATCTCCTTGAATTCTTACAGAGTCACTCAGTACTTTAACCCAAAGGAGTGACTATGATGGTGAGTACATCATAGTCAGGCTGGGCTTATGCCGACATTCCTGGTCTCTAAACTCCACTGTTCTGTCCTACCTTCAACAGAACACTCGGACAGGTTTTTCTTCTTTTAGACCAAGTGGGGCTGAATGATGTTTGAAATGGAACCAGAGTCTGTTGCCTTGACCCCAACGGTGAAGCGAGGATGATAAGGAGCATCCCTCATAGGGGTGCTCCAAAGGTGAGAGGAGTGATGCTCATTGTGAGCCCTTGAGAAGTCCTACCCTCTATTTTATTCCAATAGCTGTCAACTGACCCATCATTAGGCTGCTTCCCGGCTGCTCTCTAAAGAGGCCAGCTTGAATCCATTTCTCTCTTATTATTTGTTTTCTGGTGTCTGGCTCAGGCTGTCCCATCCAGCTTCTGCTCCTTAGGGCTGAACTCCAGCCTGACACACCTGTCCAGGGTCTTAGCTGCCCCTGGCCCCCTCCCTCGCATTTGCAGAGCCAACCTTATGCCTGCGAGGGAAAGCGCCCTGCTCATTCCCAGAGGGTCATCGTGCACTGTCCTGGGCAGGCTTGACTACCTGTTCCATGTTCTGTTCCAGCTTGACCCCAAGGTGAGTCCTTGGAAAGTTTCCTTTTCTTGAAGTTTCTCCTAGTTCAGGGACGAAAGACCTGAAAGTTATGCTTCTCTCATACAAGTGCATTTGTTAAGAAAGATGTGGACTCAGAAAGGGCAGTTGGTCTTTGAAAACAGAGAGGAAGAGGTTTAGCAGTGTCTCGGCGGCCACATCTATGCCAGATCCGGGGAGGAAATGCCATCATGCTCACCGCAGAACCCACAGGTCTGAGAGCTACAGCTCCGGGCTTGAGAGACCCCAAGCAGGCATCTCCTCCTTAGGGCCTGGCTTTCTTCTCCCAGGAGAGGAGAGTCAGGGCCAAATCGTCGTATCTTAACCCAAATAAGACTGCAGACCCTGAAATGCCTGTGGCCTTTGCTAAAGACCCAAGGGTGAAACGAGAAGGTTTGGGGCAGGCCTGAGGGCCAGAACGCAAGGGAGGCACAGCATGGCAGAGGGCCCAGTGGGTAGTAGACAGGACATGCCAGGGCCTGTAGTCCTGCAGAGGCCACCCAGGTCTAAGTGTTGTGAAGATATCTTCCAATCTCAATAGTGTTAACTTTTATTATGGTCCAAAATACTAATGATAACTATGATGTATTTATCACTAATAGATGCCAAGCAGTATGCTAAACACATTGTACCTGTCTCGTCCTTTTATTTTCATGCCTTTCCTATGAAGGCGTGATTCATATTCCCATTTTACTGGTGAGTAAACAGGATAGGTAAGTTACCTAGTGTCACACCCTAATTAGTATTGCCAGCAGAACTAGGAATCAAACCTAGGACATGTTTGCGTCTAGGGCCTTTAATACTAGTGGGATTTCCAATGAGTCAGCCTCTGGGCTAGGAAGCCCAGATAAGGGAAAACCCATCCACAACCCTGAAGATTGTCATTCAAGACCTGTTCTAAACACCATTAACAAGATAGCAATAGAGAGCTATGGGAATTCCAAACAGGGCTTGGGGGAGACTTTCTGGAGGAGAGGGCATTTAAACTGGACCTTGAAAGAAAAGGATTTCTATAGTGGAGAGGGGATTCTAAGCAGATGGCCTGGCTCTTTGGAATGCTAGGTGGGAAGGTAGCAGAAAGCAGGTGTGATTGGGCCACATGTGTTTTACGGCATATTCTTTTGGAACATGCTGAAAAGAGGAGAGTGGTGGGAGATAGTCTGGAAAGCTACACTGAGGCCATGGTGATGACAGCATTGAATGCCAGGGTAAGGAGCTAAGGACAAGGCAACAGAAAGGGGACAGGAGACTTGATAACAAGTTTCCAACTTTATTCTGTGCTATAGACAAAGTTGAAAAATGAACGGATACTGACAATACCCAACCACAGATAGTTCAAATAAGACTGAGAAAGCCTAAAAATATTGTGAAGATTTTTGTTTTGTTTTCGCGAAGGAGCTTCATGTCTTTAACCCAGAGATCTGAGCAAACCTCCACAAGCCAGGGTGGAAAGATAAATGACCAACTGCTTTCTAACTCGCTCAGACTTTCTACTTGCAAAATCTCACCAAACTACACTGAGAAAACATTCAGATTCTCAGCCTATGCAAAGCAGCTTAAAATGTTTATTCATGAATGAAGAGTCAGGTGCTCCAGGGTTCCTGGGTGGAGGGAGACAGCTCATCTTAAAATGACTCAGCCTTGGCCTCCACTGGCCACATGATCCCTTCTTTTTCAGTAATAGCTATTGACATTGCTGATTTGCTTAGTGGCACCTGCAAATGTCCTAGTTCCGATGCCACCATGACCTCAGCTTGAGCTTCAGAATCAGGTTTGCAGCTGGGCCATTGGCTCAGCTGCTCAGCCTGGGTGGTTACTGGGGAGGGAAGCTGCTGATCTAGATGGGGCTTTGTGCTCCAGTCCTGCCTTCGTCTTCACACTCTCATTGCGTGACCTTGGCAAGTCCCTCTCTCTGTCTGTGCAGCTGTCTCCTCACCGCAAGCCGATGAGGGCCTGCACTGGGTCAATACTTCTGAAAACAGTCATTCTCTTTCCTTCTTTGATGGCCTCATCATATCTGAGCACCCTTACTATTATTAGTCAGTGAATATTTCCTTTGAGTCGACTCACTTTTTAAGACATACCAATTCATATCAATTTACCATTTCTGTTAATGATGCATCATTTGCTGTAAATGAACAGTAAAGTTAGCTATTAGAAGAGTAAATGTTTGTTTTCATACAACCTAACATCAGTGTTCGTGTCACCTGGGGCGTGAGTACCGCCCCCCCCCCACGGGGAGCCCTCATCCTGGAGCTCAGGCGGCTTATCAAATACCACGCGCACTGGAAACCCCTGGGGGAACTTACTAAAGTGAAGATTTTGATTCTGGAGGTCTGGGGCATGGCCTGAGACTCTATATTTCTAATAAGCTCCCAAGAGACACCGATGCTGCTAGCTCAGACACCCCACTTTGAGGAACAAGGGTTTATAGGGCTTTCCAGCCCTCATGTTCTGGGGTAGGGCAAGAAAGCTGACAGAAACAGCCAACAACTCCTCTGGAAAACATTTGAAGTCAAATGCAGAGACCCACATCCAAACTTAGAAACATAGTCTTAAAAGAAGAGGAAAATGCAGAGAGGTGTTATTTCTTCTTTTCTCCTAGACATAATTTATTTCATCTTTAAGCACTTAGAACTTTTGTTATCTCTACTCACAGCCTCAGGAATTAAACAACTGTGACTCTCCTCACAGCACTCCCTCCACCCCACAAAAAAAACCCACTTAATTCAAAAACTTGAGCATAAAAAATGATTCCAACCTTGACCTTGATCATAAATCATGTGGGCCCTGCTTGTGGCCTGGGCCAGGCTATTGCTGAGAGACAGAGCCAAGAGCTCTGGTAAGCTGGGCTGTTTGGGGCTTTCCCTCCTCTGACCTCCTACTACACTCACAGTCAGAATCGCACACACCATCCACTGACTCACTGTGGCTCCATGTGTTCATGTTGTGTTTTCCCAGATTGTCATAAGCTATGGCTATAGACAGTAGAGGTGGTGGCAGGGGGGGTAGGGGGGGGAGTAGGGGGAGGGAGGGGGGTGGGGCTGAGGTGACTGGATGGGAGAGGGAGTGAGGCTACTTCTTAGAAACCCACACAGAACTGAAAACATGGAGGCCCCTGACCAAGCATTTCTGAGTTCAGGACAGGTAGAGCTGACTTTATGAGAGGTATGAAAGGGGGCTGTTCATGGTGGCTCTGTGCTTACCCTTGTGGTCCTTTTATGAAGAAAAAAAAATAGGCTCCAGTTGAATGCAAAGCCATTCCCCCCCCCACCCAGAGTCATTCTCAGAGTCCAAATGTCCTCCCTTCCTATCCAGCTATTGGCAGGTCACTGAGAGTCCACCACCCAGAAATTCTTGGCCTCCCTGATAGAATTCAGTGCAATCCATGTTGTGCCTCTACTGTGCCTGAGATGCTCTGGGGGAGGAGAGTAAAGCCAGGTACTGAAGGGGATCAGGGAGAATTACCGGAGGAGCATGAAGGTTCTGTGTTGAGTAGAAGCTTGACCCAGGGCTCTAGGGCAATGTTTTCTCTGAGCATGGAGTGGGGATTGGAAAGACCTCTCCCCTGCTTCACGCCTCCCTCTGATACTGCAATATTTTCCTGCCAGTCTCCAGCCTCCTGATCTCATTTAGCCTGTCCTGGACTGCACAGAGATGAGACGCAGTGCAGATTCCTTCCATCCTGAAAACCACAAGAAAGGATTGCCTTTTATTTTATTCCTGAGGCCGCGAACAGAGAGTTCACATACAGAGTTCAAGAGTTCACATACAGAAAAGCCCTAATCTTTAGGGGCAAAGAAGAACACAATCTTCTCCTAAACAAAGTCATTCTCTTAACAACCTGCCATGGCTCCCAATTGCTTGCAGAACAAAGTCTAAAGGTCATAAAATCTGTAGAGATTGATTCAGAATTTGAATCTGTTTCTGTCTGATTTCAGACTCCCAAGTGTGTCCCTGTCCCCATGGGTGAGGCTCCTGTATCTGTGAGGACCAAAAATGTATGGGTGCCTTCTGTACTTGGCCTGTGGAACGGCTATGTCAGAAGAGTAGTTCACTCATTAGTCCAGAGGCCTGCGGCATCTGGGAATTTGCATCCTGCTTCAGGGAGGCAGGAAAGATAGGAAGGGGGCAGGAGGGAAAGCCAGCCAAGGAATCACAAGACCCTGTTTAATGACGGAGACCGTCAACCTTCACAGAGTTTTCACGTAGTGAAGATGACTTCCACACTGAGTCCCTAGACCATGCTGAGTACTTGACATAACATTTCCTCACTTTAGTTCTCCAACAACCAAGTGAGGTGAGTTTTGCTAGTTCCAGTGTTCAGAGAAGTGGGCTGAATAATTGAACAAAGACTTGTGTAGGGTCCTGGTGTTTGATACCAGGACATGCTGCCTGTCTTATCTGAGGCTTAGAACAATCCTGGCAGGTAGACATCCTTAGTCCCATTTTATAGATGCTGAAAATAGATCTTAGAGAGGTTAAGTGACTTGTCCAGTAGGTAGGTGGCTGAGCCATTACCAAATGCCATTCTCTACACTCTGACCAGGATTTTGCCGTTGTACTTTGTCAGTAATTCTTCAGGAGTCTATGATTTATATGCTTTCTGATGGGCTTGCCCTTATGATTGAAACAAGCCTGGACTGGGCATTGACAGGCCAAAGTCTCAGGCTGATTCTATCACTGCTTGGATATGTGACAGTGACAAGCCAGCTTTCTGTGGACTGTGGTCATCTTCAAAGTTTCTGCCAGCACTAGAATTCTGCTCTTTCTTTACATTAAAAATATAATACATATGTGTTTAAACAAAAAAACTAAATCATCATTTTCTTGCTCTTGCTAGAGGCAGCAGATGTTAGTATTTTGGTGTGTTTCCTTCCAAATCTCTCTCTCTCTCTCTCTCTCTCTCTCTCTCTCTCTCTCTCTCTCCATAAATAAGCATATGCAAGTTTATTTATCATCTTACAATTTATTTTTTCACTTAAAATATATTTTAGCGATCTTTCTGTGCCATTATATACACATGTACTTTATTCGTTTTAAACAGTGTATAGTTGACATGCTTCTTCAACAGTAGATCGTTCTCCTTTTCAAAAGATAGCTTTTATATTATGAATAAGCATAATTCACTTGAGTATTTACATTTTTTTCTAGTTTTTTGATAAACAAAGCTGAAATAAATATCTTTGTACATATATCTTAACTCATGTGTGGATATAGTTTTCTAATGTGAATTCTTAGGAGTAGAAGTGCTAGATCAGAGAACATACACATTTTAAAAATTTCTAAGTGTTGCCAAAATTACTCTCCAAAGAATCAATTGGTGTTCTTGTTTACAGTGTTGGGGCATAGCCTGAGGATGTTTGCTTTTACCCCAGTTAAGCCTGGGTAGCAGGTGCAGGTATGCTGATGCTCATATCACAGATGAGTCAACAGAATTTCAAAGAGACAAGTAATTCTCAGTGTCACACAGGATATAGGTTCAGTGCTGAGATCAAAACCCTGTGCCCCAGACCCTGAGTCTAAATGCTCTACAGCCCTGAGATGGTAGCTGTTGTGGAAAGATCAGAACTCCTGAGTTCAAATTCCTGCCATACAACGTGCCACTTCTGTGACTTTGGCTAAAATATGTAATTGTCCCAATCTCAGTTTTTTCTCTATGAAATGGAGATGGCAACACCATCAAGGATAGACTGTTGTGAAGATTAAATGAGAATGTATGTAAGGATCTGGCCCCTGGAAAAGTGGACTCTGACATCTCCTTTCTTCTGGGGAATTTAGACTGGGAATTCTACCACACTCTAGAGCTCTTCTGCATTCATTCGAGAGGGCAACTAAGGCTTTATTGTCCAGTCATGCACAACTCAAAGACTTGGTGCTGAATATTATTGAAAAGCCTTGCAATCTAGAAGGTTTTCATTTATTTAGAAATGAAAAAAATAGTTCTTTTCTGAAGCAGCAAGACCCAGAAGTATGGCCCCGAATGTTAGAGGAAGGACTCAAAGAGACTTTTAATTGTTTCTGATACAATTATGAAAGTGATTTCGGCAGAGGCTAAGTGGGCTCTTGGCTTAGAAGAGCTCTGGGGCAAACTCATTCTGGGAGTTTACCAGAGAGTCATCTAATTATTTGTAGCCTTATAGTGCCTAAGGAGTGCAAGATAATGGGAGAAATGGCAGATTGTTTCTAAAAACCAGCCACAATCATTCCCCTTCCTGCGTCTGAGCTTTCGGAGAGTCCCTTCCCACCCTGGCTCAGAGCTTGTCCGTGTGATTTGCCTTGGACAATGAAACCTTAGCAAATGTAACAGAGACCTGAAAATAATTCAAGCATTGGAGCTTGCCTTCTTCTGTAAGCTTGGAGCACGGAGTCCACAATGCAAATAAGCCTGAACTCACATGCTAGAGAGACTGCAGAATAGGTAACTGAGATGCCTCAGCCAACAGCTTTTCAATAACCATGCATTTGAGTGAGACCATTCTAGATCATCCAGCTTCAGCCAAACTACCAGCTCACCACCGATCAATCAAAAAGGTCTAGGCAACCCACAGAATTATGAGAAATAATTAATGTTTTACTTTTAAGCCATTAAGTTTTGAGATTGTTCATTATAACAGCCAAAGGTAACTGACGAAGATATTTATTGAATGGATATCTAGATGAACCAACAGTATACCAGGGTTAGGAGAAATAGCCTTGCTCTAGAGCAAAAAAATAAAAAAATAAAAATTCAGCACCACGGACAGAGACGCAAGATGGCGGTGTATTTGAGCCAAGCTATGCATTTGCCAAGCCCTGGGGTGGGACAAGAACAGTGGCATGAGGTAGTGGTAGTGGAGGGGGACAGAAGTGTAAAACAACATAATACTGTTATGGGTGCTAGTGAGTCTTGCCAGGCAGCTATGAACTCAGAAAACTCAGTCTCAGACAAACCACATAGTTGCTCACTCTATGAGGATACGTGAAATGCTGTACTCCAATTGTCAGAGCCTGGCCCCAGTTGTTTCTCTCACCTACTACGTGATGCCAAACAGTGTCGAGGAGCATGTGCAGGGCTGATCCCGTGCCCCAGGAGAGCCCTCGTTTCCAGACAAACCAAGACTGTTGGTCAGTGGCTTGATTCCCCAAGTTCAGGCAACGGGAGGGCTGGGAGTAGAAAGTAAGGGAGGCAGAGAACTGAGCTGATGGCTGCCTGGCCAAGACTCATTAAGTGATTTTTCACTCAGTTTTCTAACCACCTTCTCCACCTCTTGTACACAGCCTAGTTTACCATTATTTCCCTGGGGGAAAATAAGGCTTTGTGTCAAGGGAATCTTAAGTCTGTAATTTCATAATAACAATAATCCCTTGTTTTTGAACAGTGCTTAGATGTTCATAAATCCTTTCATAGTCACATATTATATAATCTAGCCTGATCCTCATAACCCTTTCTGAGAAAAGCAGAGGATACAGGTGCATTCCCATTATCCAGTCATTTTCTCCCCTTTTATTCTCTGTGTGAGCCAGGGTAAGAGAAGGCAGCCAAACAAGCAGACTTCAGAGAGTCCAGAATTCTGAATTCCCTGTGTCCTGAGACTCTCTAACTAGGGGAGTGCCCTTAGGGTTCAACATCCAGGGACATGAAATGGATTCTCTCACCCTTATGCTAAAATGAGAGATAATGACTCCAGTCTTTAAATCCTTTCAAGCTCTGAATTTTTAGGAATTTATGAAGGCCAGGGACACTCAAGTCTTGTTTATTATATGGGATGCTGTTTGAGGAGCCTCCTTAGATCACTGGCTGTTTTCCTTGTATTTGTGCCCTCAAAGTGAGTGGCATGGGTAATAATTTCCATTTGCTACATGTTCAAGAAAATCTGGATCCTATGGACTGAATGGAGGAGCTGCCCAGGTGATTTACAGGTTCATGTGACCCACCCATGGGAAGGGCAGAGACATCAAGTCCTTAGGGTTGATTGCATCCCAGGCCTCAGCCTCAGATGCCTCCAGACCTCTCTCTCCCATCTCTGATTTGCTTCTCTCTGCACACCAGCTTTAATTTCTCAGGCCAACATTCTCCATAAGCCTGGAGTCATGCATTTTCGACTTTACTTCCAGAAAGGAAGGGGCTCTTCATTTAATTCATTTTAAAAATCATTATAGAAGAAGCCTCCGATTGGTTTGTCTGGTGACATGCCCACTCTTGTAGCCAGGCATATGGGAATGCTGTGACAGGATGCTTTCTTCAGAACTACATGGCTCAAGTAACAGTTCCCAAAAGATGGGGAGTCATTATCAGAAGAGGAGGGAGATGGAGAGCAGATAAAACAGATGGCACTCACTACAGGGTTTTCCTCCTCACTCTGGAGGTGAGGAGCAGATGCAGAGAGCTTGACCATGTGGTCTGAGGTTTGATGACCAGGAAGCTGGAGACAGGATTTGAATCTGGACAGTTTGACTTTAAAACTCCTGATCTTTCCATTGTAACTTTCTACCTATGTTCCATTCTCATATGGTGGCAGGGGAATGGACCACATGACTTCTTTGGGCCAGACCCTCCCTTGAGACTGTGGCAGGCAGAGGGGAGATACCCGTGTCTCAGGGCGTTCTTTGTAAGGTGGTGCTGTGCTCATGGGATAGTTCTGGGCTAGGGATCAAAAGGCATGTGCATTAGTTTATCGCTCCACTGACTTGTTGTGTGACCTTGAGAAAGTCACTTTCTTTTTCTGGCCTTCAGCATCTTCTCTGCCAAATGGAGATGATCATCCCTGAGTCCCTCACATAGGCATTGAGGGAACTAATGAGATAATTCTGTGAATGAGTTTTCAAAATCTGAAAAGCCCACACAGATGTGAGGATTATTCTTATGATCCTGGGCCCCACAGGATTAGCTTAAATTTATGGCAACAGGAGGGATGGGCTAACATAAATGTCCAGATGTCTAGCAGCCTTGCTCAAATAATGCTATACAACCTGCTTTGCAGGGTGGCCCCTTGGTTGATTTATTTATGGTTGGCAACTCATACTGGGCTCCTGACTCTTCCTTGAACTCTCTCATCTCTCTCTCAGCTGCCCTGGGTCAGGGGCCATGGGTTCCTTTTATGACACGGTACAAACCTGGCCACATGGTTCTGGTTTCCCCTTCTCTTTTTCCTCCCTCAGGCCAAGAAACGAGGACACTGAACCACTTCTCACTGCATCTTGCATATTTATTTTTTGTTTCCTGGGGGAGGAAGCACAGTCTGTTGGAACAAGGAAGGAAGGGAGGCTGTCATCTAATTTCATAGAAAGCCAGTTGAGAGAATCCCATGAAAAGAGGGATCTATTGGCAGAAATTCTTGGAGACCCCTGGGTAAAATGAAACTAAACAACTTTATTTTTATACTACAGGACCTCTCAGGGCTTTTAATCCACAATGAGTTTTGCTCACCATTAAGAAGAGAATACAGCAGCACATTTCTCTCTCTCTCTCTCTCTCTCTCTCTCTCTCTCTCTCTCTCTCTCTCTCTCTCTCTCTTTTTTGCCAGACAGTTTTCCTCTGACAGGGCATTTTTGGAATTGATCTCATGCTGAATACACCTTGGGAAAGAGTGATTCAGTGTCATCTCCTAGTTTTACAGATGGGACAGGGAGGCCCAGACAGCACAAATCAGGTGGAGCAGAAGACCCATTCCCTGTCCCCTGTCACCTGCTCCAGGGCTCTTTCCCTAGCACCAATCCCCTCACATTGACACCAAGAAAGTCTCTGCCTACAAGAGACTAGGTTGTTTTATAATTTGGAGATACCATTGGGACCTTGGAAAGCATAGAATTGCACTTTCTTGGTAAAATACCCCAAATTAAAAGGGAGTGTGTGTGTGAGTATGATTAGGAATACTGAGTGTGAGGAAAACCTTTGGTTTTCACCTTCACCGATGACCAGACAATAGGAAGCGAAGTAAGAAGACCACAGGGTAGAAACTGGGGTGCTGCTCATGGGCCAGAGGTTACAAATGGCTGTTCATTCAATAGCTCTTTGGTGAAGCCTGGCACGTCCTCCAGGAAACACAACCCATGCAGCACATGTCCAGTCGAAGAGCAACTCGGGAGCTGTCCAAGGTGTGTTCTGTGGCCTAAATGAGTTGCACTGGTGGGGAGGGTGCAGTGGTTCACAGTCAGGAGGGTGATGATGATCACAGCTACTATTATTGAGATGGGCCCCAGGGGCTGTTCTAGCAGTTTTGCACATATTTACTCATCTATTTCTCACTTCAGCTCTGTGATGTAGGTGCTGTTACTCTCATTGCAATATTTCAGAGGAGGAAAACAAAGCAAGGAAAGGTTAAGCAGGTTGTCCACCATCATAGGGCTCCCAAGTGGTAGAGCCAGAATGGATTTCTCCCCAACAGGCTGACTGCAAAACCCACACTATAAACCATAATACTCTACCACTGCTATGGAGTATTACAGAGTGTTGGGATATGCTGATGTGATTGTCTATGAAATCCATGGAGATGCTCATAAAATCCAATATTGGAGGTAGAATAAGCCTCATCAGTCATTTGGTCCACTCCCTTCATTATAACTGATAAAGGACAGACCCAGGTAGGACAACACTTAGACAAGGTTAACAACTTTCAGCCACACAAGAATCAATGGAATTGAACTTCCTGGCAACAGTAGGAACAGTGGGAGGCTCCTTGCCCTGGAGTCAAACTCCAACCACATTGCTTCCCTCTAACAGCACCTCTGAGCCCCACCTGGCCCCACATGCCCCATCTGGCAACTGGGATCCAACGTTCATTGAGTCTGACACCCAAATGGCCCCAGAGTCAGACTGCCCCCTACGCTGAAGAATGAAACTGACCCTCCAAGCCCCATCTCCTCCAACCATGCCCATCTGTTGATCCAATTTTAAAAAGAAAAAGAAAAATGACAATCAGAATTGAAACACTTTTAAATGATTTTTGAGATCAAATAACTTCCCCTAAACATCATAAAATATCAAAATACCTACATCGATACTGTTGATCCATTAAGGGTCTTCCTTAATTTAATAAACAGGATTTCAAGCCCTGCCCACCTCATTTCCCTTCCCCAACTCCGGGAGGACATGGGCTACTTCCAAAACAGCGCATTTTAAGCTGTGCAGGTTGACGGATCTTTAATCTTGCTGAACACATGTTGGAAAGAATAAAACCAATTTTGTTTAGGAAATCAAAGGACAAACTCATCTGGAAATTAACTCTTTGGATAATCTTGCCCCTTTTCTGACCAAGGAGGCCATGTGACTTTGCCAGGTAGGCCTTGAAAGACTTGGACTCATTGGGCCCAAAGTGAAAGAGAGGGATAGAGTCCTCATTGGGACTCCCTGCCCCAAATCCTTTTGATTCTCTCCTTTCAGCACAGAAAGCAGCTCCAGTGGAGGCTGCTTACGGATCAAAGCTAATCTGGATGTAATTCCCCGCCCAGCTCGCTGCATCCTTAGCAGCACATAAATACAGATTAAAGGGTTATATAAATGCAATTTTCTAATTAATCAGTGCAAATCCAGCTACTGCTGGACATAGATTTCGGCTTTTGTGTGAGGGGTTTTCTTCTTTGGATTCAGTTTACAAAATACCAGTCTTGTTTCTGTGATTTCTAATGCTGATGGTTGTAGGGTGATTGACCATAGGTCTCACAGTTCTCAGAAATGTGCCCATGGTGGCCCCAAGTCCTGAAATTCTCAGCAAAAGACTTCAGGCTATGGACAATGCACACCTTTATGGGGGATAGAAAGAGCCTGGGCTGGGGCCAGTTGGTTCAGGTTCAGTTCTGGCCTGGTCCATAACTGACTGTATGGACTTGGCCATGTTACTTAACCTCTCTGAACCCCAGTTTCCTTATTCTTCAAAAGATAATAAGACCTGGCTCAGGGTTTGCTGTGGTGATTAAGGGCCACATTTGAAAGTGTGTAGCATGGTTCCTGGTGAATTGCTAGCTACTGTCACTGCTTGCTGTTGAAGACAAAGATTCTAGGAGAAGACAGCCTGAGCCTCTATCATTTTCTGTGGGTTAGTATTTGTCCTGCACAGAGAACAGTACTCACATATCTAGGGAGAGCATGGTCTCCCTGGAGTTTCCAGCCCTCTTTTCCTCATTGTCTCACAGAACTGCCTCAAAGGTCTGGAGGAGACAAATCTGGTGTTTGATCATATGCAGGATCAGCAAGAAAGCACATTTCACAACGACATCAACCATGGTAATAATTATGGTGACAATGATAGACCAGACACACTGAAAACATTGTCTCACCGTATCTTTAATGACAAACCTACCTGGTAGATACCTGTCTATTCTCATTTTTTGGATGAGGAAACTAAGACGTTAAATGAGTTGAGTTACTTGCATTCCTCGGACTGGCTGCCGTTTTATTTTCCTCTCCTCACTGCTTAAATGCTTTTCCCCATGGCATATGTGTGTGTGTATGTGTGTGGGGGGGAGTACCTACTCAAATTCTCATGCACGCCCCCCCGCCCCCAAGTGCTCATGTAGCCACACATACACTGGTCAGTATGTCAAATGTACGCTCTGGCCCATCAACGCCCTCATGCCCCATATTTGCCTGCTCGTTGAGGGAAACCTTATTGAGAATGAGCCAAAAGAGGGAGAAGGCCAGCAAGGAAGAAGGAAAAGGGTAAGTTTGAGAATATTTTCTAAGATGAACGATTGTTGTTATTTCAGACCCATATTCTGTTACCAGTGAAGTTAGCCAGGGTCACAGGTGAGAGGGTCCTGAAGCTCCTGCTTTAATAAGTGACTGCAAGTTCAGCAATTTGTGCAGACAGAGACTCTCCAGGAATTAGAAATTGGTTTTCTCCAAATCATTCTCTAATTTTTTTTTAGGTCTAGGCTGTGACTTCTGATCTCATCTATGACCTTGGGAAACTCCTGGACATCTCTGGTCCTCAATGTCCTTATCTGAAGAAGTCAAATAACAACAACAACAACAACAAAAACAATAACAACAACAAAAAACTCCTCCAAAATTCTAAACCTTGCTTATCTATCTTAAAGCGTTATCATGAGGCTCAAATGAGAAAATACAGGAGAACTTGCTTTCAAACAAATCGTGGGATGAGTAGGGGTGGTGTTGAGAGGAAAGAGCTTACAGAGAACAAGCTCTTGAAAGTGAGGCTAGGCAAATTTAAGTTCTCTGTCTTGTCCATGACCCTCTGTCACAGTAGAAACACAAGGGCTGGGATTGCCCAAGCAGCCTGAGAACCACTGAGTGCTGTCACTTTAAAAGTAGAGTGAAGTGTTCATTAGCTGGGCTATTTTTTCAGGTGTGTTCTAATTGTACTAATTAACTCTAAGGTAGATTTTAGCACTCCAGCCTCCATCTCTGCCTTCAAATGCCAAAACAAATCTTGCCATAATTACCAGCAATCCTTTTCATTACCGGCTGCCTAATTATCCTATTAATAGCACATCCTAAGAGACAGTATTTGCTTGGCAGGCAAATATTTGTTTTTAAATGAGCAAACACAAAGACAAACTGCTCTGTTTGCAGAAGGATTCCAAATGCAAAATGGTGGATATTCATGCAAAAATAATAATCCGAGTAAAACCAAATGCTTACTCCATTTGAAGCATTTAAGCATTTATATATATATATACACACACACACACACATATACACAGACACACACACATACACACACACACACATAATGTCTTCTCTGCCTACAGTTCTTCCTTGCTGAAGGGGTTGGGTGCTAGGAGAGTTCTTTAAGATACACTTCTGTGACATGGAGTTGAATGTCTTATTGGGTTGGGGCTAAACTCAGTAAAAGAGGGAAAGATGAAAACAACAACAGACATGGAATAAAGTAACGTTAGAACTGGAAGGAAACATATGCAACCTTGGGGCCAGGGGTTCCCATACCTGGCTGACCATCAGAATCACCTGGGGAGGGACTGGTCAAAATGCAGTTTCCCAGGCCTCCTGATTTTCTTTTCTTTTCTTTTTTCTTTTCTTTTCTTTTTTCTTTTACAAAGGTCCCTGGGAGATTTTCATGTGTGTCTAGGTTTTGGACTCACTAATTTAACCCAACCCCCCAATTAACAAAAAAGGAGGTAAGTGACTGAGGTCATACATTGCTCAGTGACGAAACCAAGATCAGGACCAGGTCAGCCTTGAGGGTTAAAATGCACTTAATTCAACCTCCATATTTAATGAATTTTTCTTTTTTTCAAAAAATAACAATCACCATACTAATTGTGATGAATTTAAGCCATATAGAAGTATATCGTTACAGCAAATAAAAGCTCCAATTTACCCAACCCACCTCAATTCCATCCCACTGCAGCATCTCTTGTCCTCCTAGTAAACTTGAACATGCACACTTGCTTTTTCCTTTCTTTTTAAACAAGAACGAGAGACCACACTATATATTGGATTGAATCATATGAAATTGCTGATGTGTGGCTGCTTTATAGTGTACAAAATGGCAATTTTATATGGTTCAACTTAAGACAGTCCTACATTTGTTGCTGCATTCTTTCAAACATCTGCAGAGGTGGTTCCCTGATGTAACCAGTCTCCTGATGTAACCAGTTTCTATAGATGGCCAGTCCAGTAACCCTTACCTTTCATATTTACACCAGTGAGCACCACTGTGATGCAGGGCCCTCCCTGCTGCAGCTCTCCACATGCACATCTGGCTCCCGCTTCCCAGAGGAGCCTTTGTCCTACCTGGCCTGGGAGCCCTCCCTCTCTGCCAACTGTGCCACCTTCACCGATGGCCTTGTTCCTACAAGCCTCTCATTTTCCCCCACGCCACCCCCACTATTTATCATTTAACTAGAGATTTCAAAATGTTGTCAGTGATGTTCACTCTTTTCTCCTGGGTTTTAATACTCAAGAATACATCTTTGATCCCACCTCCACCTCATAAACCTTCATCAGCGTCCCACAGCCTCATGGGCACAGTTCTCTCAGGGCAGTCACAGCTCTCCACCGAATGGTCCTGACACTCCAGCTTTTGCCCCCTGCTGTGTTTACTGTTGCTTTCTCTGCCTAGAATGCTTGCCCCATCCAGCACAGAGAGACAGACACATAGTAGGAGCTCATGTAAAGACCCTCCTAGGAACTGGGTACATCCTCCATCATGTTTGTCTCTTCAAAAAGATTCGTGAATGTCTTCACATGGTCCTCATAAGCTCCAGTTTCATCATGTGTTCAATGCATTGACTCTGCAGAGTAGCTGTAGGATTAAAACAATTCTGTGGCAGCTACCAAGCACCTGCACATAGTAGGTGCTAATTCAGTGGAAGTTGTTGTCACCATTCTTAGAGCTGATTTTTATTTTTGGCTGGGTTTTTTAAGTCATAAGAGATACAGAGCATTATAGGTAGTCTGAGAAAGAAAGATAAAGAAAAATAATTCCTCAAATCCCTAAAATACATATAAAATTTACTATATTAACTATTTTAAGTGACAGTTCAATGGTATTTAATACATTCAGTAAAACTGTCACTACAATCCATCTCCATAACTCTTTTTATCTTATAAAACTGAAACTCCATACCCATTAAACAAATAATTCCCCATTCTCCACTTTTCTGCCCCTCTTTTTGCCCCAGCCCCTGGCAACAACCATTCGACTTTGTGTCTCCATAAATTTGACTCCTCTAGGTACTTTATATAAGTGGAATCATACAATATTTACCTTTTGGGACTGGATTATTTCACTTAGCATCATGTCCTCAAGTTTCACCCATATTATTGTATCCTAGAGCTGATTTTAATGGGTTGGCTGTGATTTGAGAAAGATAGTTTTTACCATGTTAGAAAAACATCTTTCTATTCTTAGTTTTCTCAGAGGTTTTAAATTAAGAATATGTTTAAATTTGTCAAATAATTATTAGCAAATATTGAGTTGATTTCTTAAAAATTAGACGTTGAAATGCTACATTACATCATTAGATTCCTCATAGAAATGATTCCTGTGTGTCTCGATGCCAGTCCTGGTCAATCATGCAGAATCGCTCTCTCCACAGACCATCAAATGCAGTGGGACATATCGTACATATCGTACATCTGTATTTATGTAATATATGTAAAAAATACATATATTTTTACATCTATATTTAGTTTTTAATTTGTTAACTTAATTAAAGTTTAATGATCCAGTATTTTTTCTGTTATTTTAAAAACATATGTATTCTGCCAACAAATATATGAAAAGATGCTCAACATCATTAGCTATTAGAAAAATGCAAATCAAAATCACAATATGATTCCATCTCATACCTGTTAGAATAGCTATAATCAACAGGACAAGTAATAACAAATGTTGGAGAGGATGTGGAGAAAAAGAAACCCTCAAATACTGCTGGTGGGACTGCAAATTGGTACGGCCGCTATGGAAAACAGTATGGAGGTTCCTCAAAAACCTAAGAATTGATCTACCATATGATTCAGCAATCCCTCTACTGGGTGTTTACCCCAAAGACTTGAAAACTCATATCCAAAAAGATATTTGTACACCAATGTTCATAGCAGCATTATTCACAGTGGTCAGGACATGGAAGCAACTGAAGTGTCCTACAATAGATGATTGGCTAAAGAAGCTGTGGTACATATATACAATGGAATATCATCAACCATAAGAAGAGATGAAATGCTGCCATTTGCAACAACATGGATGGACCTTGAAATAATCATACTAAGCGAAGTAAGCCAGACAGAAAAGGTTGGAAATGACATGATATCACTTAGATGTGGGATATAAACCTAAAAGCAACAAATGAGCAGAAGAAACAAACAGAGACTCATGGACATGGACAACGGACTAGTGGTTACCAAAGGGGAGGGAGGGGGCAGGTGGGGGGGAAAATAAAATAAAAAAAATGAAATTAATTAATTAATTGATTAATTTAAAAATTTTTAAAAAATGTATTCTATCTTTGAAGAATTATTTCTTACTTTTGCATTAATTTGGTAATTGTATTTTGATATTTTAATTGATTTTAATGTTTGTCCATAATCCTTTTGTATTGTTACATTTCCTTTCCTGAATTTATCATTTTGATGTATCTCTAAGATGATTAAAGCATGTCCTGAAATTTTTTTTTTCCCTAGGAAGGACATGTGGGTGATGTATTTTCTAAGGCTTACATATCTGAAACTGTCTTTTTGTTGCCTTCTTAGATGAAAAGCAAATTGTTTGGGTAGGAAGTTCTGGAACTTCACTTTTCTTCCCATCCAAAGTCTTAAAAAATAACTGTTCCATTTTCTCATGGTGTGTGGTGCTGTCAAGAAATTTGAGGAGAACCTGACTTTTTTTTTTTTTTTATCCTACATGTACATAAGACATATTTTTGTTTTTGAAATTTCAAAAACTGTCTCTAGGATAAGTCTTTGTTCATTAGATAGTGCTGTAACACAACAAAAAACAAAAAATTTCTTCTGTTTTGAATATGATTATTGACTTTACTCCATTCACTTAGTTTTATTCTTCAAGGTAAAATCAACAGGTAAAAATCTAGATTTGGAGCCAGAAATTGATAGGCATAATCCCTGGCCCAGTTTTCAAAATTTTTTCATTAAAGTTTTAAAAATTTATTTATTAGCTTTTAAATTTACATATAGTAAAATTCATTCTTAGATGTACAGTTCTATGAATTTTGACAAATGCTTAGTCATGTAACCACCATCACAATCACGATACAAAATATCTTTTTGTTTTTCTGCCACCCCCTCCACCCCAATTCCTTCCTGCTGATCCTTTGTAGTCAATCCCACTACCAACTCCTGGCAACCTTGATCTGTTTTATGTCATTCAGGTTACTTTTTTAAAAATGATTTTATTTTAAAATTTGTCATACACTAAAATTGCCCTCTTTTTCTTTTGTTGTACAGTTCTATGAATTTTAGCACATGTTTAGATTCTTGTAACACCATCACAGTCAGTTCCAACACTCGGAAAAAGACTCCTCGTATGGTCACCCACCCCTCACCCCTACTCATAACCCCTGGCGACCACCGGATCTCTTCTCCATCACCACAGTTTTATCTCTTGAAGAATGTCATATAAATGGAATCGTACAGTAACCTTTTGAGACTGGCTTTTCTCACTTCACATAATGTCTTTGAGATTCATTCAGGTTGTTTCATGTATCAATAATTTGGTCCTTTTTATTGCTGAGTAGCATGCCATTGTTTGCAGCTACCAGAGTTTGTTTATTTATTTCTCCTTGCCTGGTGTTTAGGGTCTCATGGGCATTTGTTTTTATCATTTCTTCTCTGATCTGCTCCTTCCCACTTGGTGCTGCCAGGATGTCTCTTCCTTTTGCCTCCACCAACCCTCTCCACCTCTTCCCATTACCCCTCTCATCCCACTGTGCCAAGTACCACCATCTGTCCTGGGAGTCCAGTTTCTAAATGCAGAAAGAGTTGGGGGTGGGTGGGGGAGTAGGGGGCAACTTGCTACTCCAGTCAGTGCAGCCTTGAGACAGATGCCATCGCTGGGGCGAGCCACATGCTTTTCTGACTTGCTTTCTGTCTCTCCAAGCTATTTCGATTCAAATGTGGAGTGGAAACAGCCCCCATTTGTGTTTCTCAGTTCAGCCCTGTAGAAGTTATGGCCAAGACTAACTCCCCACACATGGGCATGTGTTCACTACTTTTCTTAGAGTCCAAGGTGACATTTCTTTATCAATTGGGACATTTTAATTGTGAGTTGAGAGGGGATTATTGGGCCTTGCTAGCCTGCTGTTAAGTTCACTGGCAGCTCCCTTGTCCTGCATTTTCAACTACTTTGTCTCTACAGTACTTTCCTCACAGCCAGGTCAACTCTCTCTCATCACCTAAAAGATAAACACAAACAAAAAACAACAGCTAAAAAAAAAATCATAATTTTATCCTGAGAACTGGACCCCTCCATTACTCTATACTTATTATCTCCACTTTTCCACATATGTTCATTTTATTTTTTCCCAGCAGATAATTTTTAAACTTTTAAAATTTTATTATTTTTATAGTTATCAAAATAATGCGCTCAAAAAAAGAAACATGTGCTCTTTGTATAAAACATATAAAGTTCAGGAAAGAGTAAAAAAGTTTTAAAAAAGCATAAAATTCAATAGCAACAACCATATTCTTTTCCAGAGGCAGCTATGAATAACATACTGAACACATTTATTTTCTGTTTTACTTAAGAATATTTTTTTCCTACGTGATATTGTACTATACGCAATTTCGAGTATGGACTTATCATTATATCACAACAATTTTCCTATAAGACTCTTCAAAAACATACTTTTAATGGCGTCAGAATATTTTGTCATACAGATGTGTCATATTTTACTTAACCATTACCTAAATGTTGGACATTTAGGCTATATCCAATTTTTCAAAACTGTCATAATAGTGTGGTTTGCTTTATCCATTTTTAGACCATCTTAGGATGGATTTCTAGAAAGAGAATTATTCACTAAACAAACATAAACATTTGTAAGATTCTTAATAGATATGTAGTTTAATTGCTTTTCTGTAATATTTGACCAAGACACACCTGGCCCAGCAGAGATTTGAACACTTCTCTCTCAGGTGACTAGATGGCCCTAATGCCACCCTCACATCAGTTCCACCAATGTGAAAGATGGGCATGGCATTATGTGGTTTTATTTGCAGTTCTATTTTGCATTCTCTAAGTGCTTTGTGGCAACCCATGATCTGGACATGCCATAGTTTATTTAACTATTTCCTTTTTACTTGTCATCTAGGTTATTTCTAATTTCTCACTATCATAAAAAATGTTGCAACGAATATCCATGTATCTAAATAATTTCATCATTGATTCTGTTTTCTCTTCCCTTGCTGTATCCACAAGACATGCCCCTCAGTTTCCTCAGGTCTCTGCTGCCTGTTACTTCCCTGAGCGCCCCTACTAAATAACTTCTCTGCTATTTCTCTTTGACCTCCTCACCCTGCTTTGTTTTCCTTCTGGATTATCATCACCTGAACATGTGACTTATTTATTTATGGTCTGGTCCTTTCCATTGTGATGTAGCTCCACAAAGGCATGGAATTTCATCTGTTATTAAAAAAGTAACACATGTTCATGAAATCAAACTTATAAATAGAAAAATAGAATAAAGGATACCAAAACACAATGGTTCCTATTTTGATATGTTTCCTCTAGTCTTTTGTTGTTGTTTTGATTTTGACAAAATTAAAATCGTACTATATATATAATTCTGTAACAGCTTTGTTCAATTAACAGAGTATCATACATATTACGCCACAATCTTTGGAGTATGTGCGTGTGTGTGTGTGTGTTTGTGTGTGTGTGACCATTGACTGTTGTAACCCATTGTAATCAGGTTTCTGCTCCCACCACACCAGGCACCTCTAACTGGAAAGGTCACCTTTAGCTTCCCAATCTCTAAATCCATTGCTGCTTTTCAGTCTTCATTTACCTGACCTGCAGAACCCTTGAAATGTCTCTTGAAGTGTTCTCTTTGCTCGGGTTCTATGACACCAGCATCTTCTTTTCCTCCTTTCTGTCATATCAGCAGTAATTTGGTGATGTCGTATTAAATTTTGGAAGGTAACATTTTCACTTAATATAAATTCAAAGCTTTATGATTTATCACTTGTTTTTAAATCAATGTGGCTTGGAAGGAAGTTTGCTAAGAATTTTAGAGAAGAAGGTAAAGTGCTTTGGGTACTTTCCAAAGGACCCTAGGAAGTCACTTCCACCCTTAAAGCATCATCTGTCACAGGCTTGCTGCCCTAATTATCTTCCCCATTCAATTTTTTTTTGACTGATTTTTTTGTTGAGGTAAAATACACATAGCATAAGACCATTTTAACTATTTTTGAGTGTGCAGTTCAGTGGTATTAAGTACACTCACATCGTTGTACAGCCACCACCACCATCCATCTCAGAACATTTTCATCTTCCCTAACTGAAACTCTGTATCCATTAAATAATAACTTCCATTTCCTTATTCCCCCAGACTCTGGCAGCCATTGTTCTACTTTCTGTGTCTATGTTTTAGACTATTCCAGGTACCTCATATAAGTGGAAGCATATAGTATATGTCATTTTATGTCTGGCTTATTTCTTTTAGCCTAATGTCTTCAAGGCTTGTTTCTATTTCCTTGAATATTCATTGTGTACCTGCTCTATGCCAGTTTTATGCCTTGGCCTGGGTACCCTGAGGAGATATGGCTTGGGGCAGGTAAACACCATTGGCTGAGAAATCTGTCATTAAGTTCATAATATGAATTAGCCTATTATATATTTTCCAAGCTAATGATCAACAGAGAGAGAACTGGATAAAGGGAAGATTAAATGTAACAGAGAGAGTGGAGGAGGAAAGACCTGGAGCATTGGCTGGGGAGAGAGAGGCTTAGATGAAACGGAGCAGAGATCAACCTGATTCACCAAAGTGTCCTGGGAACCTCTTGAGAATAAACGGTTTTAGGGGGTGACAGTATCAAATCCAAACTTTATGTGTTTAGGATCAAAATATATCATGGCTGGAAGTGGGCTGAGAAAATGTGAATCGTCTCATTATGAGTGATATGAAGAAAAAATCTCTATTCTCACTTGAACCTCTAGGATGCAATCCTGTAGGCCTCTCCAGAAGTTACCACTGTTATCAGTTGGCATGTATCCTTTCAATTCTTTTTTCTATGCTTTTCCATAAATAAGTATAAACATATAGAAATCTATATGTATCTCTGTGCATGTGAGTTTGTGCATTGCTGGAACCTACATGAATTCTTGAAAAACATGTGTTTTTCTTTTTCATCCAACAATAGGTCCTGGAGATCATTTCCGAAAGGTACCTATGGAGCTACTTTGTTCTTTTTAATGTCCCCAGAGTATTCCATAGCATGAACACTAGTTTGGATATTGGTTTGGCTGCTTCAACAAAGACCAAATAGTAGAAGTTTAAACAAAGCAGAAGGCACGGTTTTCATGTGAGAATTCCAACAGGTGGTGATCCAGGGGCAGGCAGCTCAGCTCTACTGCCTCATCCAGTCACCCAGGCTGTTTTGTTCCTCTGCCTTTTCCCAATACATGTCCTCATTTGTGTGGCAGAAGCTAGCTCAGCACCCTCAGAAAGGAAAGTCTAGGCCCTGGGAAGAGGAAAGTGGAAGTAAAGGACAAGCAGCTCCCTCTTAAAGGTATGATCAGGAAAATGCACAGATCACTCTGCTCACAACTCCTTGGCTGCTTCTGTCCTGCAGCTTTTGCCTTTAGCTGCAAGGGAGGATGGGAAATGTAATTTACAGGTACAGGTGCATGAGCCCAGCTATTACTAAAAGAAAGGAGAGGATGGATATTGGGCTGCAACAACAGTCCTGTATGCTGTGTGATATATCTTTATTTCCTTCATCAGTTTCTATTAGTGAATCTTTAGATTTATAAATGAGGACCCTGAAGCTCAGATAAGGTAACGATCTACTTGTGTTCTCATAGTGAACTAGGCAGAACTCAGGTCTCCTTCCCCTCAGTACAGTATTTTCTTTCTCCAGCCTTGAGTATTTACTGGCCAAGTCTTCAGAGCCTAAGGCAGCTTACCCAAAATGTTCTCTCAGAGAGCAGTCTTTACATAGCTGGGGGAAGAGGTGGCCCCCTGGCAAGTGTGAACCAACCAGGCAGATGACTCCCTGACACAGTCAGAGGGTGCTTCAGCTTGCCCATCGACGTCTTGATGGCTGGGCCTGGGCTTTGTTTGAGGAAGCCTGTCTGGGTCAGAGTGACTGGCGTTTGGTTCAGCATGTGTCCAGCCCCTCAGCTTGTGTAGAGAGTGGAAACACCTTTTACAGCAAGTTAGAGCCCTCAGCAGGACTCAAGCCTCTCCCTGCTGTGGAGAGTGCCAAGGTGCTTTGTGACCCACG
>NW_011888791.1:3453484-3468108 GCF_000151845.1 Pteropus vampyrus
TTATGCATGAAGAAATTAGAAGAGGTTGTGCTCTGCCCTATTTGTCTCTCACCATTCAGCACTGCAGAATGGCTGGCTCTACCTCCACCTAACTGGGGAAAGAATTGCAACAGGGTTTGGCAGGCTTGGGGGTGAGGGTGAGGCCAACTGGAATCTCACCCCAGTTCTGACACTGCCTGCACAAGCAATGGAGCTCCTCCTGCTCTGAGCCTCAGTTTCCCCATCTGCACCAGGAGGAGGTTATGCCAGAACTCCGCTCTAAAGCTCTGCAGAGTTTGTGTGTGGTCAGTGAGCCAGGTCTTCAGCATCAACCGAAAGACAGACAGCTGAGACCCCAGGCTAACTGGTTTGGAGCTGCCCTCCCAGGGGACATGCCTACTGAGGAGAGTCGCTTCCCCTCACACACTTTCCTTGCATTTCCAGTAGACCCAAGTAACTTGCAGAGCTACAGAGCTGGAAGAGGTTGGACTTCAGGTGTCACGAACTAAAATGTGTTACCTGTTCTTAGAAGGTCAAGACTGAGAGTATGACCTCCGAAATCAGATGCCTTTGAATTTGAATTCCAGCTCTGCCACATCTTAACTGTGTGACTCCTGGCGACTGATTGAACCTGTCATAGCCTCGGCTTTCTCATCTGTAAATGGCAATGATAACAGTGCCCAAATCGTAAGGTTGTCATGATGATTAAATGAGATAATGCAAGTAAAGTGCATAGCACAGTGCTAAGCACATGGTAACTCCTCAATAAATGTTCTGTTTGTTATAAGGGTTAATAATGTGGATGTGAATCTATACATATATCGGACAAATCAATGAATAAGCATTTATGATAGCATGTCACAAATCTTGGACGGATCATAGAGGGATGAAGCATAAGCAAAAGTTTGCTTTCACCTTCCCTCTCCAGAAGTGCTAGTTGATAAGAGTTTGGATTCGTCTAGACTATCTTATAAGCATTTACATACGTGTGTTAATATAAAAACACATGGTTTGTTTTGTTTACAAAATAGGATATGTATTCTTCTACGACTTGCTTTTTTTTTCTTAACAATATGTTTTTACAGATACCTTCATTTTTTTTTTTTTTTTTACTTAGATCTATTTCTTTAAACAAAAATAAACCCAAAGTACTGTGAAGTGTTTTACAATGCAAATATGTCAGTTTAACATTCCTCTGTTGGTGAATGTTTAGTTTGGTCTTTATTTTTCTTGTTATGGCAATACAGCAATAAACATCTTGGACATGTTGCTTTTTATACATGTGTGCAAGTATTTCTCCAGGATGGCTACTCAAGAATTTCTTAGTTGAAGAGTATGCACATTAAAAAAATAAGATAGATTATGCCAAGTTGTTCTCCAACAATGTTCCAATTGATACACCTGCCAGCAACACATAAAACCATTTCTTCAATCCACCTCCAACACTACATTCCTCCAGCCTTCCCCAGTTTTTGCCTATCTGATAGGTGATGAGTGATTTCCCATTACTGCTTTAATTTGCATTTTCCTGATTACTTGTTAAGCACTGGCATCTTCTCATGGTTTGTTGGCATTTCTTTTTCTGTGAACATTTCTTCCACATTCTTTGTTCACTTTTCTACTGAATCATTGTCTATTTTCTAATTGATCTATACATGCAATTTGTATATGTGAAGTATTATTTCTTTGTCTTTTATTCATGTGGCAAATATTTACTCCTAGTCTGTCTCTTGTCTTTTGACTTTATTTTATCCTTCATCATTTTTATGACACTTTTATGTGGTCAAATTTATTAGTTGCCTTTGAGTTCTGAGTTTTTTAAATATTTATTCTTTCCCTAAGCTTATATTTTCTTCTAATAGTTTAATTGTTTCATTTATTATGTTTAGTTCTTTAATCCAACTGGAAATTTTTGTGTGGCACAGTGTGTGGTAAGCAATCTTAACTTTTTTTTGCCCCAGTGTTTATTGTTTTTTTTTAAAATACCATTTATCAAATAGTCTATACTTTTCTCACTGATACAATTTGCCACCTTTATCATAGAATCAAATACCATTTACATGTAGACTGAAAACTGGCAGCTCTCAGGCCAGACCTAACTGTCATTTTTTCACATTTAATTGTTTTTATTATTTTGAATGGTACAGTTACATGTTTCAAAATTTAAAAGATACAGAAGGCAGTTCAGTGGAGACTTGGTGGCTGTCCATCAAAAATCTGTTCAACCCTTCTCCTTGGGCATTTCTCAGCCTCCCTCGTGACTGTGGTCATGTGACTGGGCTTGAGCCAATAGAATGTAAACAGAGATCTGTGCTTCCTCCCAGTCCATGAAGACCTTCCTTGCATGCTCCCCGAGCTCTGTCCCCTGTCCCATGTTTTAGAATAATGATGAATATGCTTCAAATCCTGTGGTAAAGATGGAGAGTCACATCATCTAGGGCCACTGAATTATCCTGCTTGTGCAAATTGCCCACCCTGGATTACTAGATGAACAAGAAAAGATCCTCCATTGTGACTGAAACAGGAAATAGTGGAGTCTGCTTGTTACAGCAGTTCAGTTTATTCTTACCTATGCAGGTTCTCAGTGAAAGGTCTCTTTTCTCACTATGGCTTCAGCCCTTTAGTTTTTCTCCCTAGAAACAACTGGTATTATTAATCTCTTGTGTCCACTTTTAGAAATATTCTCGGCATTTACAATTACATATACACATGTGTATGTGTATGTGTGTGTATTATTTCTCCAACTGATCATACAAATAGTGGCCCACTGTACACACCATTCAGTGTCTCGCTTTTTTCAGGTAACAGTATGTTCTGGAGACCTCGCCATATTAGCACGTACAAAGCTTCCTTGTTGTTTAAATGCTGCATGGTATTCCAGTGCCAGTATGTCCTCCACTGTATGAAGATACCATCGTTTATTTAATCAGCCCACTACTGATAGACATTTGGGTTGTTTCCAGTCTTTTTCTACTACAAACAATGCTGCACTAATTGCATAACCTGTTTTGCAAGTATTTGAATGTATTCATAGGATAAATTTCTAGAAGTGGAATTTCTGGGTCAAGGATATGAACATTTATAATTTGGAAAGCATTATTAAACTGCCTGCCCCAGTGGTCTGGACAGGTTAATGGCCAAGCTATGAGAGGATCTGTTCTCTCACACCCTCACCAACACGGTGAAGAAGTAAAATATTCAATCTGTCCAATCTAATAGATGAAAACCAGTATCTCACTGAAGTTTTAATTTGCATTTTTTATGAGTAAGGATGAATACCTTTCAGTGAATTTCTATTCATATTCTTTCCCAATTTTTCTCTTGTGTTGTTGTCTTTTTTCTAAAGGAAATCTTGATATATTTGTCTATTATGTGAAATAAAAGTTTTTCTTTTACCATGAAGAAATTTTTTCTATGATCAATTTATCAATATTTTTTTGAAATTTTTTAATGCTTAGTATATTTACTGTAAGATTACAAAAATATTCTACAATGGTTTTCTTATGTTTAAAGGTTTTGTTATTAACATTTTCTCAACTCTTTTATCAAATATCTATCAACCATAGGCTATGTGCCAGACACTGTTCTGGCACTGAGGATAAACAGTGACCAAAACAATCAAAACCGCTGACTTCAGGGAACTTACATTTTAGAGGGGGAAAGCAGACAATAAACAATCTCTTTTTTTCAATTATATTTATTTTTAAATAATTTTTATTTTTGAATTATCTGACATGCAATATTATATTAGTTTCAGGTGTACAACATAGAGATTAGACATTTATATAACTTATAAAATAATCACCCCAATAAATCTAGTACCCACCTAATAACAGACATAGTTATTACAATATTATTGACTATATTCCTTATGCTATACTTTACATCTCCATGACTATTTTTTAACTACCAATTTGTAGTTCTTAACCTCTTCCTCTATTTCACCCACCTCTCCAAACCCACTCCCATCTGGCAACCATCAAAATGTTCTCTGTATCTATGAGTTTGTTTTTATTTTGTTTGTTCACTTATTTTGTTCTTTGGATTTCACATATAAGTGAAATCATATGGTATTTGTCTTTCTCTGTCTGACTTATTTCACTCAGCACAATACCTCCTAGCTCCATCTATGTTGTTGCAGATGGCAAGATTTCATTCTTTTTATGGCCGAGTAATATTCCATTGTATATATGTACCACTTCTTTATCTCTTCATCTGTTGATGGACACTTAGGTTGCTTCCATTTCTTGGCTATAGTGAATAATGCTACAATGAACATATGAATGCATATGTCTTTTCGAATTAGTGTTTTGGGTTTCTTTGGCTAAATACTAAGAAGTAGAATTGCTGGGTCCTTCTTTGTCTCTTGCTATAGCCTTTGTTTTAAAATCTATTTTGTCTGGTATAAGTATTGCTACTCTAGCTTTTTTTAATTTCTATTTTCATGAAATATCTTTTTCTATCTTTTTACTTTCAATTTGTGTGTGTCTTTCAATATGAAGTCTCTTATAGGCAGCATATGTAAGAGTCTTGTTTTCTTATCCATTTTGTCTTTTGATTGGAGCATTTAATCCATTTACATTCAAAGTAATTCTTGATATGTAGTTATTGCCATTTTATTATTCATATATTTTTTAAATCTTTTTTTCCTCTTCTTATAAAAGTCCCTTTAACATTTCTTGTAATACTGGTTTGGTGGTAATATACTCCTTTAGCTTTTTCTTGCCTGGGAAGCTTTTTCTGTCCTTTGATTCTAAATGATAGCTTTGCTGAGTAGAGTCATCTTGCTTGTAGGTCTCTGCTTTTTATCACTTTGTATATTTCCTGCCAATACCTTCGGGCTTACAGAGCTTCTGTTCAGAAATCAGCTGACAGTCTTATGGGAGCTCCTTTGTAGATAACTAATTGCTTTTCTCTTGCTGCTTAAGATTCTCCATCTTTAACCTTTGGCATTTTAATTATGATGAGTCTTGGTGTGGGCTTCTTTGGGTTCATCTTGTTTAGGATTCTCTGAACTTCCTGGAGTTGAATGTCTATTTGACCCGCCAGGTTAGGAAAATTTTCTGTTATTATTTCTTCAAATAGGTTTTCAGTTTCTTACTCTCTCTCTTCTCCTTCGGGTACCCCTATGATGTGAATGTTGGAATGCTTGATATTGTCCCAGAGCCCTCCTACTCCTAAGCTATCCTCATTTTTTAAAATTCTGTTTTTCTTTTTGCTGTTCTGATTGGGTGTTTTCTGCTACTTTATCTTCCAAATTACTAATTCTATACTCGGCTTCATCTAATTTACTGTTGATTTCCTCTAATGTATTCTTTATTTCAGTTGCTATATTCTTCATTTCTGACTGGTTCTTTTTTATGTTTTCTATTGGCATTTTTATGTTTCCTATCTCTTTGTTAAAGTTCTCACTGAGTTTACCTACTCTTCCCCTAAGTTCATTGGGTATCCTTATAAATAGTGTTTTGAACTCTGCATCTGGTAGATTGCTTGTCTCCATTTTGTTTAGTTCTTTTTCTGAAGCTTTGTTCAGTTCTTTCATTTGGGGTGTTTCTTTGTCTTCCCATTTTGGCTACCTCCCTGTTTGTTTCTATGTGTTAGGTAGAGCTACTATGTCTTCTGGTCTTAGTAGAGTGGCTGCCTTATGTAGTAAAGGTGTCCTGTGTAGCCCAGTGGCCCTGTCTCTATGGTCACCTGAGCTGGATGCTCCAAGTGGGTCCATTGTAGTGGTTGTGTGTACCCTCCTATTGTAGTTGAGCCTTGGTTGCTGTTTGCACGTCAGTGAGAAAGATTGTCTCTCAAGCTGATTGTTTGTGAGGACTAGCTGTGGCTGCAGTGGAGGAGCTTTTCTGTGAGGGCTGACTCTATGGAGCAAGATTCACTTTAGTGGGGCTCTGGTGCCTGCAGAGTCTACTCTTTGGGTGTTTTGTTTGTGGAGGTAGTTGGGTTGTGCTCTAGCGTGGTCTGAAGCTGGCCATCAAGTGTGTTGGTTCAGGGTCTCTTGGAAGGGGCTCTGGTGCAGGCTAGGGTCATCTGCTGTCTGTGCCCTTCCTGGTACCACTTGATATGAGCTACAAAGTGATTTTCAGATGGTTTTCCCTTGTGCTGGGCTTGGAGGTACCTGGGATTGGCTAAGCTGTGAACTGAGGCCAGCTTCCGCTAGTGCAAGGCTTCAGGCAGCTTGTTAAGAGGTATGGGGCATGCTGAGGCCAGATACTGCTTGTTTGGGGTTTGTGAACCTTTGAGATATGTTAGAAAAGTCCACAGTATGAGGCAAAACAGGCTGTTTGTATGGAAAAGCCACTGGAAGTGGCTCAGGTAGGCCCGCAAGGTGGGTGAGGCAGAGTCTCAGGGAATCACCTGGGTAGGGCGAATAGTATTAGCTAGGTTCATGAAGACTCAAATATGATACCCACCTATGCATGCAGGCTGGATGGGAGGGAGGGTTCAACAACAACAACAACAACAACAAAACAACAACAACAACAACATGGCTTCTGCCAGCACTTCTGTCTGGGAGAAAGCTGCTCTGCCAGCCTTTGCTGTGAAGGCATAAATGCCTGGAGCCTTTAGGCTGCTGCCCTAGAGCTGGAGCTCAGAGTTAGTGAGTCCCGAGTCCATCAGTGAGTAAGTCCATATGTGGGCACTTTAAGAGGAAGGCCTGGGACTCCAGTAGCCCTCTGTCTCACTCAGCCACAATCTCTGCTGGTTTTCACAGCCAGAAGTTATAGAGATTTCTCTTCCAAGCACTGGAATCCTGGGTTGGGGAGGATGGTGTGGGACTGGGACCTCGTCACTCCTCAGGAGGGACTTCCACACCTGACACATCCCTCCTGATTTTTAACCTCCACATGTGGGTGTAGGTCCAGCCCGTTCAGCAGCTCCACTCCTCTTATCAGTCTCAATGTGGCTTTTCTATATGTCCTTACTTATAGAACTTCTGTTCAGCTAGACTTCAGGTGGTTTTCAATGATCATTTTTCTGTAGTTTAGTTGTAGAGAATAAAAAATGTTAATGAGTAAAATAAATGGTATATTAGATTAGATGAAGATTATTTTTGTGTTAAATGTAGGCATAGATCTAACTTTATTTTTTTATAGATGTCTACTTGGTTATTACCAAATAACCAAATAAAACATGGCCTCATCTTGACATTTTATCTTTATCATATTTTAAGTTCCCTTATTATTTGCATCTGCTTATAGACTTTCCTTTTTGTTCCATCTTTCTCTCTGTTTATTCATGTGCCAGCACTACTGTTTTAACTGCTAAAACTTTATATTTTGTTTTCCTATATGATAAAGCTAGTCACTCTATCTTTTACTCTTCTTTTTCGGAATTTTCATATTATTGTTTATTTTTTTCTGTATGCCTTTTAGATGCACATGTTTATCTCTCCCAAATTGCTATTAAGTATTACTTTAAAAAGTATAGATTAATTCAGAGAGACTCGATATCCTTTTGATGTCATGTCTTCCTATTCAAAAACATGGTATGTCTTTCCATTTGGTCAAGTCATCTGTTATATCCTTCAGGAGCATTTTAAGTTTCTTAATTTTTTTGTAGTATATAGACATCTTTTCTCAATGCCTAATGACATTGAAAAATTGAGAAGAATATATATACATTTTAATCTGGACTTTTTTTTGCTTCTTGTGAAAAATAGGAAGATCTGGCAACACTGAACCATGTTCTAATAAGCAACAACTTGACAGAGACCCACTTGATAGAGGCTCACCTGTCACAGAGAATGTATGCTCCCCAGATCACCATTTCTGGTCATGTACTTGGCTCCCTTCTTGTGTTACTGTCTTGCTCTTACAGGAAATGGATTTGGAATTTCAATTCAGCAGCTTCTACAGTATCATGCACACAGACATTATGAGGTTCAATGCATGAGGTCCTCTAGGTCCACCTGCCTTACCTTCCTCTGGTCCCTGAGCTGCTTGCTCAGAGGGTCCCCTCAGTGCCATTCAGGCTTCATCTAGTCATAGCACTCTCTGTCTCAGCCTCCAATGGTTTGAGGGCCAGGTTCTGAATGACCCTGGTTCTGGCCATGGAGCTGATCTGTACAGAGCAGAGGCTCTGGTTCTCAGCACCATTTCTGGGCTCAGTGGACATGCCCAGCCACAGGCATAGTTTTGACACCCCCAGCAGAGTCTCACAGATGACACAGTCTGGAAGTTCTCAGAACTTAACTCCTTGTGTGAAAAACTGAAAGAAAGTGTAAAGGAGATAGTAAATCTCTTTTATTCCTTCCCTACTGACAGACTATACCAAGTAGTAGTTGTTCTAAATAGCCTCAATAGATACATCCAGTCTCTTTTTGTTCCTCAATTTTTAAAATTGTGGTAAAATACACATAACAGAAAATTTACCATCCAACTTTTTTTGTGTGTGTAAATATGTGCTCATCTCAGAACACACAACCTTGTATTTACTTTTTCTTTGTATTGGTTTTCTAGGGCTGCCATAACTAAGTACCACCAAAAGAGTGTCTTAAAACAACAGAAATGTGTTCTCTCACAGTTCTGGAAGCTAGAAGTCTGAAATCAAGGTGTCAACAGGACCATGCTCCCTCTGAAGTATCCTTTTTTGCTTCTTCTAGCTTCTGGTGGTCCAGGAAATACTTGACATTCCTTGGTTTGTAGACGCATCACTCTAATTTCTGCCTCACTCTTCACAAGGCCTTCTTCCCCATGTGCATCTGTGTGTCTCTGTATTTTCCTCCTGTAAGAGCACCAGTCACTGGATTTAAGTCCCACCTTAATCCAGTGTGACCTCATCTTAACTAACTATATTTTTAAAGACCCTATTTCCAAATTATGTTATATTCTGATGTTCTGGATGGACATGAGTTTGGGGGACATGATTAACCTAGTACAGCTTCCTTCCTTCCTTTCCTTTCTTTTGCCCTCGCCTTCACTGCCTTGGTATTGTACTTATTTCCAATAAGGCATCAGCATGCAAGCTTGGTCTCAGCCTTTCCTTTCTAGAGAAACTGGGGTAAGAAACCATCCATGATAACACATAGATTTGAATTCTAACAAAGAATTTGATAAACTTACTCACAGTGTCCTTTTCTTTCACAAACATTTATTAGCCATTTATTTTAAGTTATTTTCTGTGTAATCATAAGGAAACTCACAAGAGAAATTTGGGCTAGATTGGGGTTTCTCAAACTCACCCTGTGGACCTAAAAGCTATGTATATTTTTAAATAAAAACTGCAGTAATGAGCAAAATGAGGAGGTGGAGAGGCCTAGAAGGAAATTAAGGAAGGAAACTGAGTAGAGAAAATGGCAAAAAGTGATATAATCTTGTCTGTCCAGTCATTAGACAAAGGTTTGGGAAAAAATTCAGAGCTAGCTGAAGCTGGCATGCTGGTATGGTTAGAGGCACTTGTAACTGGTGAAGAAGACTGCTCGATAAGTATCAATTAAAAAGAGCATTGTCACCCTGATGGGTCTCCAGTGATTCGCCATGAGACTCTGTCTGAAATATTGACCAGTGTATGTTTCATTCAACTGGATGATAACAGAACAACTGTTTGCCAAATTTTCCAATGACCTGCATCTGGAAAGTACAATAAATACATTTGGAGGAAAGGTAGCATGCATGTACATCTTGACAGTATAGATTGAAGTGACAAATCCAATAAGAATAAACATTAAAACCTATATTTGGGACCACAAAACCAACTACACAAATCCGGGTGCACATTCAAAATAGGCTGCAGGGGTTGGGGGTAGCAATTAGTCAGTTAACTGTTAGCAGGAATAACTGTTAAGTGTTAGCAGTTAGCTTAGTATGTGGTATGGCTAAGAACAGAGGGGATATGGTAGGGCAGCATTAAAAAAGTGCAGCATCCAAAAATGGGAGTAGGGAAGCACATGAGGGTGTCCTGTTCAGCCGACATCTGGAGTAGCCCAGCCCAGTGCCTGCCCCATGGGAAACAGAGCAGGAGAGGAGGCCTGCCCCTGCGGCAGGGGCTGTCTTGCAGAGAGTCAGTTTCCTCAGGTTTGAGGTCAGAAATCTGAACACTTTCCACCTGGAGAGCTGGTTCTACAGCCTAGAATTAATTAACTAATTAATTATTTCAACAGATACTAATTGAACTGCACCCTGGGCTGTTTGTATGCTAAGTGTTGGGCCAACAAGGTAAACAAGACAAACAAGTCCAAGTCCCCGTGGAGTCGGAGTTGTGGTCTAGAGTGAATGGCAAATATGGAACGAGAAGTGCTGACTTTTACGAAGATATGCAGGGTGCTCTGAGGCGAACAACAGGGACCTATGCTGGGGCTTCACATGGTTTTTCCTGAGGCCACAATGAATAGTGTCACCTACATTCATCATGGTTCTCTGGAGGGTTACCTTGAGCTCATTGTTTTTCCAGGGAAATTATCCTGAATTCAAATAGTTGTTCAAACCCACCCTGTAATGCAGACATCCAAGGCTGGGAGTGGTCTTGCCTCTGGTGCTCCGAGTGGACAATGTTAGAAGCCAACAGTCAAGTACTTGGCTAGACCTAGCTCTGCTAAAAACTCTCTGTACAACTTCAGGCAAGTCCCTTCCCCTCTCTGGGCCTCAGTTTCCTTATCTTTAAAAAGAGGATCGTTAGACCTCATGATCCTGTGGACTTCAATTCTATACTTTTGAGATTCTATGTTGAACAGCCACACTCACATGTGTACTCATACACCCATGTTCGGCTGACATCTGGAGGGGTCTTGTGACCTTCCCACATTCCTTGTTTTCATTGAGTTAACCAAGTATTTACAAGGTCTGTGGCTCAAAGAGGCAAGACTCTGCTGGCTCCAGAAACCTTCTGGGTATTTGCCTGATGCTTAGGGAGCCACAGGGAGATGGGCCTAGAAGAGAAGTTTCCATGTGGTAATACCCAGATCTTACATGAAATGAAGCAAGCAGCCAAATTCGGGGCAGAGGGAGATAGTCTGGGGAGGAAGTGTTTTGCAATCCCACTCCTTCCGAGGGCTCGCCAAGTAGCTAAGATGTGTGTTGGAGAGTCACCCAGCACAGAGAAGGGCTGCTTGGCTTTCCAGACAACTGGCTTCTGAAGCTTAGTGCCCTTTAGAACCAACCATAACATATACTCACTGGATCCAGCAGCTGGAAACTTCTCTAAAAGCCATTTTGGGAGAGTCTGCTGGCTCCAGATGCTGCTGCAGAACCAAGGACAACAGAGGCTGCCCACCTACTCTCCTTATGAGTTATTGGTGAAGGATGTGGGACCTTCTGAAAGGAAGGATAGAGGGAAATATAGACCCTCTTCTTCCTGCCCCAGGTGGAAGCAGTGAGATCTGCTATGATACTCAGATTTCTTCCATCCTAAAAAAAATATAAATAAATAAATAAATAAATAAATAAATAAATAAATAAATTCCCAAACTGTCCATCTCCATATCTCTTTCCAGCTACCACCTTATTTCTCTTTCCTTCATAGTCAAACTTCTGTAGAGCTATGTGCACTAAAGTTCTCCATTATCATCCTTCCCACTCTCTCCTTGACCTACCACCGCCTGGCCACTATCCCCATTCATGGAAACTGCACCACCATAGTCACCAACAACTTCCTGTGGGAAGATCCATCAGAAGCTGTTCCATTCTCATTCCCATGGATCACTTAGCTGCATTTGCCCCTGTTGGTACCTCCCCGGTTCTAAAACCTTCTTCCCTTGGTTTTTATAACATCATGCTCCTTCTACCTCTCAGATCACTCTTCAATCTTTTTTTGCACGCTTTGTTTCCACAGACCAGTGCTTTCAACTCTGGTTTATATTACATCATATTGTCATTGTGCGCTATGTATTTGGCTCTGTCAGTGGACTATGTTCATCTCAACCTCCCCATTAATTACTATAAGGATTCAGAATGTTCTGTTTATTGAGTGAATGGATAGATGGATGAATGAACACATGAATGGATATATCTAGCATTACTCATGGAGTTTCGCTCAGTGAAAGAGGGTGGAATTCAGGGCCAGTATTGACAGTAACAACTCATTCACATGTGAAGTACTCTGGCACTTTTTTGACTGGCGTGAAAAATCTTCCAAGAGGAGGTGGTTGGAACCTGGGAGAGAAAAGTGGAGCCTGAGTAGAACTAGGCTGGTACATGGCTCAGTCCTGCTAGATTCCTGTTCTTTTCAGAATCTGAGTTTTCTATCACATCCAGTTAACCACAGTTAAGAAAGGAAGGAGAAAGATGGACACTAAGAGGATAATTAGGGCAAAGAGATATTAAAATGAAATTAAGCAGAGAAAATGTCACAGAGAGAGAATAAAGGAAGAGGAAGCATGGATTAGAGAGAGAAGAGTAAGACTATGTGTGCTAGACCTTGTTTGTACTGAAGTGTGTTCACAAATCTTAATTGTGACAATGAAATTGCCTAAGGGCATCTAAGGATTCTGGATATTATGACCACATGGTAGTTGGGCCACTCTTCACTGTTCTTTTTATCCTTACAGCAACAGAAACCCTGTTCCATATGGACTGGATATAGCCACCACCCAGGCAGAGTTGTTTACTCCCTCCTCTGGGCTTTTGACACCTTTCTTACCTCTGATAAAGCTCTGGCAATACTGTGTTACCCGTTTGCCCTTTGCTCATCTGTCTCCTTCTTCAGAATGTAACGCTATCTTTATCTGTGTACCTCTGACCACTGGCTCATACCTGGCACCTGATAAGTGCTCAGTTCAATAATTTTTTTTCTATAATGGTTAAAGGAATGAATGAATGAAAACTCACAGACTCTGCCCTCAAGGGACTTATAGTTTCCTTGGAGATATGAAACAAAACAACACGAGGTTGATTAGATCAGTTGCTGACTGTATTATCAAGCACGATGGCAGATGCCAGTAATGCTCAGCTTTCCTGTTTTACTTCTTATTAATTCCTCTGTCACAGAAGCTGGGTCATGAACAAAACCAAGAGGTCAAGAAACAGGCATTTCTAGGCTTAGCAGCCTTCGTAATTACATTTGTCATCTGCGGTAAGTTTAAGTCATGAAAAATTAGAGTTGGAATTAATGAAAATAAATGTTATATGAAGCTACAGCTTTTAAATGTTCAGTGCGTACTATTAGCATTTAACATAAGAATTCAAATGATCTGTTTATGGAGCTGCTTCTGCTATTGGACAGTAAATTTTTGACAGGATTTATATTTCCTTTTGCTAATATCGATTATGAGCATGTATCCTGGAACCAGATTTCTGAGGTTCAGAACCTGACTTTAACACTTACCAGCTGTGTGACCTCAGTTTCTCCATTGGTAAATTGGTAAAAATTAGGATAATAGTAGTACTAACCAATATGGCCGTTAGGAGAATTAAATGAATAAATGCTCAATAAGGATCATTATTCTTATTATTATCATCTTTGTGTCCCCAATCTCATGCCTTTCACCCAGTAGGTGTTCAATGTTTGTTGAGTTGGAGATGTAAGTAAAAATATTACTTGTATTTGGAATTGAAAATTATAATAATGCTATTAAACCTAGAATTTGCAAAATTTATGCAATAATACAACACAAAGACAATAAAAATAAAGTTAGTTGTCAAGGAATTGGGAATATATGTTATTGCTCTCATTACAACACAAACAAACAAGATTAATAATTCTAGGATCTGAAATAGATCCCAGGAATGATTATGACTGTGGATGGCTGACTAGGGAGTTCTGAGCGAGGTACATAATTGCAGTACTATTGCACCTACTTGGAATGCTACTGCACCCCTGTGCTCCAGTGCGTGCTCCTGGCCAGCAGTGGGAAGGAGATGTGCAAGGACAGGAGACCCTGGGGAGCCCTCTCAGAGAGGGCGGAGGTAAGCAGTAAGGGCTCGGAGCTTTAGGAAGCAAGGAACAGACCCTAGTCAGAGGGCTGACCTTAGGGATACCCGTGTGTATCATGGTGGTGAGGAAGACAAAGATGTCTCCACAGCCCAGTCATCTCTAGGGACCTGCTAATTTTATCTTCTCCCGTAGAAACAGAGTGGCAAATTTTTACTCCAAGCTCTCCCATTAAGTTCCGCTCTTTTTTTTTTCTGGCCTCACTTGGAAGATTCTCCAATGTGTCCCTATTCAAATTCCAGATGGGAAAGTCTGACTGACTACCCCAATCCTGACTTCATCCCTGGTCTGCCCATTTGGGGCACCTCAGTCAGGAGTCCTTTAACCCCTTCCTCTAGCCCTGAAGGTTCAATCAGGGCCGGGTCTTTGCTTCAACCACAGCCTGGTTTCTGCTCCCCTTGGGAGGGGTGATGGGTGGGGGCAGAGCTCCTGAAGATGATGTGCAGGGCAGTCCCGGTCGACACAGCTCGTCTAATAAGCATTACTGGTGGAGGGGGTCCTAGAGGAGACTGGGCAGAGGGTGGGAGGGCCACGAGTGGTGGAAGAAGGTCTGATATGAGCACTTTGTTGATCTTTCTCCAGTTCCCTGGTGTCTGCTGTCTGAGAGAAACACTCTTCACTGTTCCCAGTGTCACTCTTTGGAGAAGAGACTGCTCCTTGGCTCTGCCGTGTTTCTGCTTCCAGCTGCCTTTGTCTATCTTGTTCTGGAATTTTGGCTGTTGTCTCTAGCAGAGGGGCTGGAGGGTGGGCGGCTACCTGAGGATTTGTGCAGCCTC
>NW_011888791.1:3468158-3470068 GCF_000151845.1 Pteropus vampyrus
CCCCTTCCTCTAGCCCTGAAGGTTCAATCAGGGCCGGGTCTTTGCTTCAACCACAGCCTGGTTTCTGCTCCCCTTGGGAGGGGTGATGGGTGGGGGCAGAGCTCCTGAAGATGATGTGCAGGGCAGTCCCGGTCGACACAGCTCGTCTAATAAGCATTACTGGTGGAGGGGGTCCTAGAGGAGACTGGGCAGAGGGTGGGAGGGCCACGAGTGGTGGAAGAAGGTCTGATATGAGCACTTTGTTGATCTTTCTCCAGTTCCCTGGTGTCTGCTGTCTGAGAGAAACACTCTTCACTGTTCCCAGTGTCACTCTTTGGAGAAGAGACTGCTCCTTGGCTCTGCCGTGTTTCTGCTTCCAGCTGCCTTTGTCTATCTTGTTCTGGAATTTTGGCTGTTGTCTCTAGCAGAGGGGCTGGAGGGTGGGCGGCTACCTGAGGATTTGTGCAGCCTCAGCTCTCCCCAGTGACATGGTCTCTAATGGGCTTCAGTGGGGAGTTCCCGCCTGCCAATGGTAAGGCACGAGTATGCTGTCAGCAGCCTCCTCTCAGGTGGCCCTGACAGCAACCACTGGGGCAGGAGGGGTTCATTACCATTCTTGACAGGCTCCAGGAAGTATCTGCTTATGGCTCTGGCTGTTTCTTCACTCCCTCCAATCCCCAAAACACACACACACACACACACACACATACACACTATATGATCACACCTTCCCTCTCACCTTAAAAAGTAGGGAAAAAATCAGGAAACACTTTCATTTTAATTGTCACAGGGAGAGCTTGGCCTGCTGGTGATCCTGCCTGCCTGATTAGTGCGCATTCTTCTCCCAGCTCCTACCAGTGCTCTGGGGATATGGAGCTGGATTGTGGGAGAAGCAATTACAATGATACTTCCTCACTTGCCACAGCACAAGGGGGCATGTGACTACTTTACTTACAGTATGTGTGGCCAAGGTTTACCTTTGTCAGATAGGTCTCCTAGGCAGGGTCCACTTCTTGGATCTCAGAGTCCTCAGGGTAGGGGAGCCCCTGTGTAACACAGTAGATCTGAGCCCCCAGGTGCCCTGGCCCCACTATCACGGATGAGGCTGTTGGCTGAGAAGTGTCCAGGGAGCGAGCGGAGGAAGTGCCCTCCTTCCCACCCTGCACAACAGATCTATGGCTCAAGTCACCCCCAGCTAGGCAAGAAGGGCTGTCCCTGTCTGCCTTCCACACACACTTTCAGAATGCTATTCTGGCTAAGTTCCCTTCCAAGGGTATGGTTCCTGTTCTTTGAAACACGAAGTCCAAGATTCATTTATTCATCAAACATGAGCTAGATGTGGGGGAACAGAGATGAACAAGGTACAATGCTGCCCTCCCAAACTCACTGTTTAGCACAGGAGGGGGTGATGCCAACTAGCAATCACCACATGGGTGATAGGCTGGAATGAACATGGTGGAGTACTCTAGTCAGAAGCACCAGGGAGGGGATTGCCTCAGCCTCTGGTGGTAGCGATCATGGAGGCCTGCCTTACGAGCTTCCACAGGTTGAATCTTAATGATCTGGTCAAAGCTAAGGTATATACCAGGGTCCCGGAAACCGTCTGGCACTGGAGGCCCAAGGCCAGGCCCACCTGCTCCTCAAGAGCCTGCCGAAGCCCCTGAGATCCAGGAAGCCAATCTCCGTTGCCTCCAAAGGAAAAGAAAACTGTAAAATGAGTAAATGGTCTATTAAATGCCTACAAAATGTGCTCTGATGTCACCCAGCCAACTGTATCCCCACTCCACTTTTCCATGTTTATATATAAAATATACTTAATGTGGCTTTAATGTGGCCCGTGGGTAAACTGAATGAGGGTGATATATGGGGGAGAGGCCTCCAAAGAGCGCCTGAGGCCTACATCAATTCTAAAGCAGCTCTACGGGGGTGGG
>NW_011888791.1:3470233-3481332 GCF_000151845.1 Pteropus vampyrus
GTTCGGTAGATCCTGGAGGAAAGATATAGAGTGGGTGGGTTGTTTGGACAGGGGCTAAAGCAGCAGGAGAGGCAGGGAAACCACAAGAAGATCTGGAATGGCCCAGCCTGTGGCTTCCGGGGCACCCGCGTTTCCTGCCGCCCTGGCTTTGGGCATCCACCGCATTCCGGCGCCTCCTATGCGCCCTTCTGCAGCCACAGCCGGCGCCTCTGAAGATAAACACGCATCCCACAATTCACCGTGGTTTGTTTTCCCCTCCAACTCCAGATGGCCTATCTAGGGACAGCCTAGGCCCTTGGGTGCTGGCGGGTTTTCGGTTTTGATGAGCTGTGCACATATGGATACCCAAACATCTGGAGCGGCCATGTGCTGCTCAGGGCAGGCCAGCCCTGGCGAGCCAATCAGGGGCCCCCGGGCGCCGGGGTGCGCAGGCCCAGCCAGTGAGCACGGATAAATTATTCATGACCGAGTTATTTGTGGTGCAAGGGGTCCATCAGCTACTTTGATTAAAAATCCAATGAGTAATGAATATGCAAACGGCAGCGACTGCTCCGAGCAACAGATTTGTCAAATTGTCTATACTTCACCGAGATAAAGGAAAATCTCCTGGGGGTCCCGAAATTGAAAAACCGCGCCGTCAAATCACAGCATTATCTTAATTATCAAATCTCCTTGGCCGTGCAAATAGCCCGTGTGAAGCTGAGCAGGGCGATGGAAAAAATTGAGAGAGAGACGTATATTTGTCTCTGGAACCGGGGACCTGGCTAGTGAGAAACAGCCGGGTGGAGGAGAAGCGATTTTAATTCACATGGTGACTCCACAGCCATTTAATTATTTTAATTAGGCTTAATTAGTGGTAAATTTACAATGATATGCTTGATACCTGGCATTAAATCTTTCATGCATAAATGTTTTGTCAAAATGAGAAAAAGGCAAGTGGCATTTCGCCAGCAATTACTGCTGAATGTTCTAATGAAAGATTAGGCTCCGCGGTGATTCACTGAGACAGGCGGGCACCAAACTTGTTTGTGAGGCACCCGCGCACCCATAACTCACGTGCTCTCACCCGCATCACCACTGTCCTTGTCGCTTCAGGAAGCACCTGCTTTGGGTGATGGGAACAGTGAGAGCTTTGGGGATGCTGGCTCTGAGCCCTGAGGCCCTTTGTAAGGCATTCCAACTCACCCCCCAGAGGGGCTTTATCTGTAGTGCATCAAAAGCAACAGTGACAGAGGCTAAAGTATCGCTGAGCTGGTTGATTGTCTGTGGCCCTGGCTAGTTTGTGAGCACCCGGCTTTGCTCTGTGCCTGACCTGGGTCTGGCACAGAGCCGGCACACAGGATGGGTTGGCTGGAAGAGATGGGAGGCTTTGTAAGTCTTCGCTAAGCTGTTCTGTGGCCCAGCCTGGGACTAACTACTTGTGGTAACTACTACTTGCTTGCCAAAGAGGCAAAGCCTAAGGCATGCCCTGCTCAGATCTGCAATAGGTTGTACTTTGTGTGGAGTGGGTTTGGAGGTCCTGAATAGATGTCCCCGCCCCCCGCCGCCATCTCTTGCTCCTGTCCCCAGGCCCAGTGTCTGCCCTGCTCCTTCCAATCTGCTATATCTTTAACAAGGAATGAAGCCGACTTGGTCCCCGCATTTAGAAACCAGCTTCAGCTGTCTTCTTCCCCAGCAAAGAGGAAACAGACAACTCACATCTGGACCAAGATGGTGGTGCTGGAGTGAGCCATGCGGATAGAGGTGAGGGAGCAAGGACAGGAAGAGAGAAGGTGAAGCAAAGTACCAGTCATTCCATATAAACCTGTAACATCCTAACATTTGGCTGGCCCTGTCCCTGGCCACATGCTGGTTCAGTCCTTGCCAGAAGTGAGAAGTCCCGGATGTGTGACTCTGGGCCATTTGCAGGCCCTGCTTTACTTCTGAACTCCTGGCTCAGTCCTGCCGCTGCTGCTGCCCCTCCCACTGGAGGAGGAGCCGTGCTTAGCATAGCAATGATGCTATCTGCATGCTCCCGCCTCCTGCCTTGGTACTGTCAGTCCTGCACTTGATCCCTAGTCACCTTCCCTCCCCAGGCTCCTCACACTCTGCTCCCTTCTCATTAGCTCAAGCTCCTCTTAATTCAGTGCTAATGCCTTTGGCTCTGACTTAACCATTTCCCTGGAGAGTCCTGATGTTATGTTTCCTAAGCCCATTTTGAATCTCTAGTCTACAGGGTTAGTTTCCTGGTTTCAGCCTCTTAATGGGCTTTCAGAATTTTCTACCTCAGCTTCTCTTTCCTGTTACAAGAAAAGATGTGATAATTAACGATACTTTTTTAAAAAATTAGTTTTTCAATTTATTCATTCAAAGAAGTGCTTATGCAGCCAGGTAGGTGTTTCTCTCTTCAAAGTAGTCACTACTGATACACTAGAATGAACATTCTATGAGGGCAGGGATCTCATCAGTCTTGTTTTCCATTTATCTCTAGCCTACAATGGTGCTTGGCGTATATGGGGCAGGCTGTGAATCTTTGTTGAATCAAAGAATGGTTGGATCCTGCTCAGTATAGTATGTATAATCACTTTTCCAAGGAAAAAGTATTCAGGGCTCCATCTTTGAATGTGAGAATCTGTCTTTGATTGCTGCAGCGCTGGGACACAAAACATATTTGTTGGGTGGAAAAAACTTACATGCATACATGATTGTACTTGTTCCAACAGGAAAGACATTGACACTCCAAGATAATGCCCCATATTATCCTGTGGGTCTGTTTCTCCTGAAACAATGGCACACACTCCAAGATGTACTGTGCTCTTCTTTGAGAGGCAATGATTTGGGGGCTGACCCGGCTAGATCATACGGGGGCCAGAATGCAAAAACTCTAGGTTAGAGACAAAATGGAAAGGAGAAAACTTTTCAGATAAGGAAGAAGAGCTATGAGATAGTGGGCAGAGGGAATCAGACCCTACCCATGATGTAGCAATTTGGAGTTTTTGAGGGGTCATTTCAGTACAACAAGGAATAGTTTCACATACTCTCCTCCTCTTAGGAGGTCAGAAAATGTGGAACTGTGAAAAACCCCTCTCCTAGTGAAGGTGACAGGCAAGGTCTAACTGCAGAGAACCTTGCACCATAGATAAGGAAGGGTCAAGATTCACAGACTATGGGATGGAAGCTCTTGGAAGTACACAGAGGAAGGTTGCTGGGGAAAAGGGAGGACTCAGACCACTTGCCATTTAATACAATTGTAATGATGGACATTCAGTAAATCTGGCAGAGTGGGCACATGTTTACTTTCACTCCTTCCCCAAACCCTACTAAAATAACAATAAAGGAATAAAAACAGAGACATAAATCCAAACTGGGCAAGAGTAAGAGGGGATGACATGACAAGAAACTCCAATACAATTTTGGGGAAACTAAAGAACTAGTGGTAGATAACTCATCAGATGGAAGACAGGCAGGGACCCTATAAAGGCAAGGGAGTGGTGGATAGGTTGGGAAATGCAATGAGGCATTTCCCACTATAGAACCCCAGGAAGACTCAGGAGCTGGAGGCACCAAGGACTTCTAGAGGCCAAGGTCTGAAAACAGCAGAACTGGTAGAGAATGTGTGGTATGTGCCGTGCTATATCTCCCAGATCCCCTCTCAGAACCCGTTTCCCCAGCTTCTGGGAATGTTGTTGGCTGACAGCTCTCAGCAAAAGTCCCTCACCAAGAGTTACCCTCACCCAAAGAGAGCACCCTGCCCAAGGTCAAATCCTCTCCCTGGGGGAAGCCCATAGCCAGTGACTGGTCAATGCAAGGATTAAAAGGCCCTACTTTCTTTGTGAAGATAGAAAGACTTTGAAGGACCATCCCAGCTCCAAAATTCCTGTAGGATCAACTGAGGTCTTTGTTGCAACAGTATTATAATTCAGCTCTTCCCACTGCCAATATTATTTCCGTTACTCCCCCCCCAGGTATTGATACCAGATAAACCTCCTGAATATAAATTTCTGACTCAGAGTCCATTGCCCAGAGAACTCAGCCTAAGAGGGTTAGTGCCAGGAGGAGTTCAAGGGAGCAGTCTCTAAAATGGGATTCTGGAGCTGGATTACCTACTGCTGGCTGGCTAGTGATGAGAACTCCATCATTGGTGGTAATGGAGTATGGATATGGTGGTGGAGTATAGATAACTCCTGGCATGCTATCGTGGTGAAATTGTTACAGCTTTTAATAGCACGCTGGAATGGGATACCAGTGGAAGGCAGTACCCTGGTGGGGGCAATATCCAAGACATTTGAGAAGTTCTGGGGGAGTAGTAATTATAAAGGCTATCAAGTTAAATGGCTATTGCTAACGGCAATCAATACATTGGAGAAAGAAATGAAAGGCTGAGAGTGACTAATCACCAATTAAAGGCTAAGTCTGAAAGCCAGTGAGCCCAATTGGCAGCATATAAAAAGACTTCAACGCTTGTGGCTGGAGGGCAGGAAAAGCTGAGGATCAGATCTAGGACTTAATTATAAGGGTTGAGAACTCTAGAAGAGCTTGAATTCTTGACCTCAGAAAGTCTGTCATGCCAAGGTCTGCACCATGATTGGGAAGGCGTGGGACTCTGAGAACTGAACAGGGCCATCTGAGTTGATGTACTCAAAAGTCTTGAATCTCTAGATCCCTTTGAACTTTATGGGTTCACAGAAGTAGTAGTTTTCTTTCTGTTAAAAGATGGCATTCCTCTCTTGCTTGAAGGTGGTGCAAAGATCTCTCTTCTGCAAAGCAACACACACCTTTCTCAGTATCTAATCCCGTCTCCCCTCCTGATTGCCAGACTAATCTCACATTGTTGGAGTGCAGGCAGGTGACAAATAGAGTTTTGACCCAGGTAACTTACAATGGGTCAGCTAGGTCCACAGTCCTACCCATTGTTCATTTCCTGATCTTCGAATGTATAATAGTAATGAATATACACAGTAGTTGGCAGAACTACTCCTTGACATATGAGGTGAGAGTTACTGTAGTGGAGAAGTCCAAGTAGAAGCCTCTGAAACTGTCTCCCCACCCAGAGAAAAGATAAGAGGATGGAAGAGATTCATCTAGGTCTTTAGACCCAAAGGATGTGGGGATGAGGAAGGTGAGAGTGATTTGTTTCATTTCCCCTTTTAATTCAATGTTTCGACCCCCAACCCCCACCTAAACCAGATAGATCTTAGAGAATGACAGTGAAATACCTGCAAACTCCAATAGGTAGCATCTTCAATTTCAGCTGCTATGCCAGATGTGATTTTTGTTAGAGCAGATTAAGATAGCCTCACGTACATAACATACAGAGTGGCCATTGATTTCACAAAGGTCTTTTTTTCCAGCCATATCAGAATGAGGATCAGAAATACTTTACCTTCTTGTGGGATGGATAACAAAAAATATTTACAGTTTTACCCTAGAGCTATGGTAACTTTTCACCCTCTGTCACAATTTAGTCCAAAGGGACTTGGGCCATCTGGACATTCCATAGAACAACACCTGGACCACCTTGTTGGTAACACGATTCTAATCAGACTGGGTGAGCAAGACCTTTGGAGGCTTTGATACCACATGTGCTCCAAAGGTTGGAACATAAAGTTTACAAAGATTCAGGGCCTGGCCATGGCAGTTTTTAGAGTTTAATGGTATGGGACATTCTGGGACCTTCCCTCTAAAGTAAGGACTAGTTAGTCCTCTTGCACCTCTCATCACTAAGAAAGAAAACACTTGTTAAGATGTTTAGGATTCTGGAGTCAATATATGATGCACTTGGGAACACTGCTCTAACCTATCTGTCATATAACACAAAAGGTTGTTGTCTTCGAGTGGGTTCCAGAGTAGGAAAGGGTCCTGCAGCAGGTCCAGGCTATGGTGTAAGTGGCCCTACATTTTGGGCCACACTATGTGGCAGACCCTATGACATTAGAGGTATCAGTGATGGGACAAGATTCCATTGTCATGTGGAATTTGTGGAAAACACCCATAAGAGAATTACAAAGTGAACACATAAGGTTAGAGAGTAAAACCGCACCAACCACAGAAGAAAAGGACACGTCTTTTGAAATCCAGCTTTTGGTGTGTTCCTGGGTGTGGCAGAGATATAGCACCTGAACATAGAATGTCAAGTGACCATGTGACCAGAATTGCTTACGAAAAGCTGAGTTTTGTCAGACGTATGCAGTCATGATATTATGTGGGCCTAGCAGCAATCTATCACATGAGGGAAGTTGTACTTCTGGGATTGGTATGAGCAAGTCAGAGCGAGCAAGGAGCTGCATGAGTAGGTGGCTCACTGTCGTACTGGCCCCTCTCACTAAGCTCGCACCCGTGGTTGCACCTATGACTAGTACCTATGACTAGCTGATGGAGAAGGAGAAAGCCTCAGTTTGATTCGTGGATGGATTGGCTTGGAATATGGATGTAGCTGAGAATGAACTGCTGTTGCACTGAAGCCCCACCATAATTTAGCTGTGAGTGTTAGTCTTCCTTGAGTAGAGCTTCAGACTATACATCTGGCCATCTACTTTGTGTAGAGAGAGAAGTGACCTGAGGCAAGAAGAGATAAGGGTTCATTCATGGGCAGTGGCCATATCCCCAGAAGGTAGCACTGGTTGTTCTGAGAACTCAGGAGTGGCAGGAGCAGGGGCCCTGCCTACCATCACTCCTAGTAATCCACATGTGGAGTTTATGCTTCTTTTCCCTGCAACTTTAGGCTTAGTGGGTCTCAAGGTCTTGGATTCCAAGGGGAGCATGTTTCTACTGGGAACACAGCAAGAATTCCCCCGAGCTTTCATGGACGACCGTTGCCTGATCACTTTTAACTCCTTGTGCCAAGAGACCAGTAGGCAAAGAAAAGGGTCACCGTCTGGCAGGAGGGGTGGACCCAATCATCGGGAGGCATAAGGCTACCCTTATAAAATGGGGCAAGGAGGACTATAGTTAGCACCCAGGTGACTTCGGGTGTCTCTCGATGCTTCGTTGCTCAGTTTCCACAGATAATTGACATGTGTAACATCCACAGCTAGAGAAGGGCATGATGACAAGTTCTTGGGTCTCTCAGGGATGAAGGTCTAGGTCAGTCCCTTAAGTTACCCCTCTGGTCCAGTATAAACATTCTCTAAGTTAAACTAAATCTAGAATGGGGAGTAGTAGAACAAGACAAAGTTGAAATCTGAAAACTTGGGCTGAATCTAGGCTTTGCCCTCTATGCCCTGGGTAACCTTAGGTAAGTGTCTCAGTTTCCTCATTTATAAAATGAAAACCAGACTGCTCGCTTTTTCAGGCTGTTCTGAGAATTCTGTCAGATCGTTAATATAGAAGCAAGATCTCACCTGGAAAACTCCATACAAGCAAAGGTAACATGGTTATGAACATTTAACCTGCTGCTGAATTTGGCCAGTGAAATAGGCTGTAGTGGTTGTGCTTTTTTGGATGGCAGTGTTCAAAAAGGCAAATCCCTTTTGGTTGTAAAGGCTTTAAATGTCTCATTCTGAGACAGATTGTCTCATCAGAAATACTAACATATCTAGAGGATTTGATCTGGATGATTTGCAAACCAGCCACCAGCTAAATTTGCTGCCTTCTAAAATAGTTTTGGGATATCTCTAGGACAGGCCCAGTCCCAAACACATTCATGAAGGCCGCCAAGCCTGTCTTTGGCACAACCACTCTTTCCTGGCCTGCAGCCTCTCTAGCCCTCGCCCCAGATACCTAGTACCTCTGTCCTTGTCCCCGCTTCCCCAGTCATCTTTCTCCAAACAAAAAACCTGCTCTCTGGGAGGAACTGAGTACCTAACCACACTGCAGGGATACAACTGGCCAATGGTAGATTACATCAAATTATCTCTTTCCCAAGAGAATATGCATTTCAACATGGATTACACTATTAAGCTAAAGAAATAAAGCTCTAATCATGAATTAATGCAGAAACTAGACATTAAAGAATAATAAAATATAAAGTATATTTTGGGAAATGAGACATCTTAGTCCTTCTAAAATTATATCACACACATAAATAGAGTTCTAATCCCTATTTCTACATACTAGTGGCTCCTTATCTGATGGTCTCTGTTCCCAAGCCCCAGAGAGAGTCTATGCACTTAAAATTAATAGAATCTTGGAACTTCAGAGGTAGTTCTTGGAAGGAATCTTCTCTGCATTCCTGGTGCAACTCTTGATGTAGAAACATTCACTCTCTATGCCAATGGCCACCTTTTTCTTTTAAGATATAGCCTTATGTTACTGTGAGATAGACTTATTATTAGAAAGTACTTCTTACAATTTGAATGTCTTCTCTTATTTTAACTCACTGTTCTCATTCCCACCCTATGAAACAAAAGACAACACAAAGTGGAACCTCCTCTTCAGTGATGGCCCTTTGTTTATGTGAAGACATTGCTTTGGTTGGCATTTTCCAAAGGGTGCCCCATTGCACACTAGTTTCAAGGGATGCTGCTAAGAGGTATGTGATGAAATGGTTGGGCAGCCAAACAGGTTTGGAGAATGCTGAGCTAATTGAAGTTACACAGATTTCTTTACTGCTGGACTTTTGGGGCCTTTAATAAGCTAATGCACCTAAACATGCTCTGAGAATGAGATTTAGAATGCTATGCTTTCCAAACTCGTGTAACTTCAGAATGCTCCTTTAATGGGTGTCTTCTGGGATTAGTGGTGGGGAATGACTGGTCCTGCAGAATGAGCTTTGTATTGGTGATCACTGGTGTACAGGAACCAGCTTCTACCAACTCACAATAGCTGACTATGGACATCTCTCTCCAACTCTGAGTTCAATGATGATACAGTGAGAGCTTGAACTTGGCCACAGTGGGAGTTTACACCACAGAAACTGGCAAATGCTACAAATCAGGGCTCTGTATTCCCAGAGAGCTGATTGTTAAACACTTACTGACTGACATACTACTCAATCAGAAGCCTTGAGTTGCAGCCACCAGATACAAGGTCTGGGATAAGACATTCCTCCTCTTTGGCTATTTGCCTCCATCCATCTGAATTTGTGAACTCAATAGTCCTTTCTGCTCTGAGACCCTCTGACTCCTCTTGGAAGGCCCTTCTAGGTTTGACATCCCCAGTCAATTTGCCTTTTCTTCATATGTCATGATTTCCAAATCTCTCACTACTCTGGCTGGTGGAACTGCTCAAGGTGAAACTGCTCAAGACCAAATGGCCTCCATGTGGTCAGTTTCCCTTTAAAATGGAAGTTTCTGGAAGGAGACACCATTCTCCAGATGTGTCCTGGACTGTGTGAGCTGGTACTATAGAGCACTCAGCTAAGGGCCAACGGGCATCTGGAGGGAGAAGACTCCTAGACTAGGCAGTCCATTGTCTTCAAATGCTGCAGTCTGACCACTGTTGTGGCCACTCCTGCCTCTCACACTCATACCAGGCATCATTAAGTGGTGATATGTTCGGGTTCTAGAGTGCAGTGTGAACCTCATCTACTGCATGACCTTGAGTAATTAGACTCTCTGTGGTTCACTCAGTTTCCTTAGTCATAATCTTGGGAAATAATAGTATTTAGCTATTTATCAGGATTAAATGAGAACACATGTAAAGTGCTAAGGATAGTGTCTGGCTCAACAAGGGCAAGCTTTTGTAACTGGTTATTGTTATTAGTCAATTACCACACTCTCCCACTGTCCTAGATGTTATTCAGGCCCTGCCCAGACCCTCTCGGCCTGGCCAGATCTCCCACCTTCCAGTTGTTGTGTTTGATGCTGATAGCGCACAGCTTCCCTCTTCTCTGGAGCGTCTGCCTTAGTAGGTGCAGTCCCCTCTCCAGTAGATACCTAGGAGGTCACAGTCTCCTTCCACCTACCCTTAAGGTTGCCCACAACCAATGACTGACTAACGCAGGGATACAAAAGACTTACTTCACTGGGTGACAGCTCTGTGGTACCATTTACACTTCAGAATTCCATATAGATCAGGCTCCAGCTAGGCTTCAGCTAAAACCATGTTTTAATTTAGCTACTTATCCTGCATCCCACACTTTCTTACAGGTTTCTCTGGAGACCACTCCCTCCATCAAAGAAGTGTGTAAGAATACCTGTTTCAGGCTCTGATTCTAGGAACCAGACCTAAGATACACACTGAGCCTGTATACAACCTTAATATAGTGTCTTATGTAGATCCTGCCTGTAATCAGAGTTGGCATGAGAAGAGAAAGCTATCGCTCACTCCTGTTCACTCCTATTGCTCACTCTTGAAGAAGAGGTTCTTGGCTTGGTTGGAAGATGTGTGGGAACATCACAGGTACAGAAATGGTATTAACGAAGCACAAAGTTGAAACTGAACAGTTTAGCTAGTAGAGAAATAATGAGAGATGAGGCTAGAAAGACAAAGCAGGATTGAGGAATACATGGACCAAAGTTGTAAGCTAAGATGTTTAGTCTCGATTTAAAATGTCCAAGATTTGAGTCAGGTGACTAACATTCCCGTGCCAGCTCTGTTCCTTAGTAGCTGTATGAATGAGAGAGATGATTATAAATCTTACCTCACAGGATAAGGATTATATGATATAACCCTTTGTATATTTTTAAATGACTGTGTTTGACACCTGTTGTTTTTGCTTCTCAAGTGCCTGTTTTCCCCTTTCCTGATATTGGCACTCATGTGGTCCGGGTGGGCTTATGCCAATCTCTCCCTTGAAGGGTGGCCAAGTCATTATGATTGGTCTAGAGATGGGCATGTAACCCAAATCAGGCCAGTGATAGTTATTCCTCTTTCAAGAATGAGCAATTCTCTCCTCGTGGTCTCTCTGTCTCTGAGGCTGATGTAGCCTAAAATTTCTAGAGGCCATTGATGTCACCAAGTTGCTCTGGGAATGAAGCCAACATGAAGAAAAACAGAGACCTCTGTTCCTGGCAACATTTACATAGATAATCTGAAATCCTTCCCTCTGAAAGTTCCTTTAAAAAGTATATATAAGTTAAAAAAAATATGTATAAGATACCTAACTGAGCTTGCAAAATATATAGGGAGTCATAAGGAGTCCGAAATGAAGATGAGACAAAAATCAGAGACATATAAACTGAAGCTGCAGCTGCCTGAGGGTGGAGGTGGGCAGTGTCATTTCTATAACCTGGACTTGA
>NW_011888791.1:3481382-3491518 GCF_000151845.1 Pteropus vampyrus
AGACAAAGCAGGATTGAGGAATACATGGACCAAAGTTGTAAGCTAAGATGTTTAGTCTCGATTTAAAATGTCCAAGATTTGAGTCAGGTGACTAACATTCCCGTGCCAGCTCTGTTCCTTAGTAGCTGTATGAATGAGAGAGATGATTATAAATCTTACCTCACAGGATAAGGATTATATGATATAACCCTTTGTATATTTTTAAATGACTGTGTTTGACACCTGTTGTTTTTGCTTCTCAAGTGCCTCTTTTCCCCTTTCCTGATATTGGCACTCATGTGGTCCGGGTGGGCTTATGCCAATCTCTCCCTTGAAGGGTGGCCAAGTCATTATGATTGGTCTAGAGATGGGCATATAACCCAAATCAGGCCAGTGATAGTTATTCCTCTTTCAAGAATGAGCAATTCTCTCCTCGTGGTCTCTCTGTCTCTGAGGCTGATGTAGCCTAAAATTTCTAGAGGCCATTGATGTCACCAAGTTGCTCTGGGAATGAAGCCAACATGAAGAAAAGCAGAGACCTCTGTTCCTGGCAACATTTACATAGATAATCTGAAATCCTTCCCTCTGAAAGTTCCTTTAAAAAGTATATATAAGTTATAAAAAATATGTATAAGATACCTAACTGAGCTTGCAAAATATATAGGGAGTCATAAGGAGTCCGAAATGAAGATGAGACAAAAATCAGAGACATATAAACTGAAGCTGCAGCTGCCTGAGGGTGGAGGTGGGCAGTGTCATTTCTATAACCTGGACTTGAAATTGGATCCTCACATGGAGCAGAAGACAAGCCTTTGAACCTGTGCTGAGTTTAAAATGAGAACCCTGCATGAAGATGGAATCCTTCAAGCATTGTGCTTGGAGCAAGAGGGTAAGCTAGAAAAGTAGCTTACAAAGGGAGAAACAGAAAAGCTGTGTCTTGGCCTGAGCTCTGGAGATGGAAGAATCTCCTCCTGATAATTTATAATGCAAGCCTATGTCTTGCGAGGGGTTAAAGTATGCCATGGGACTACCTTCATGGTCTGGGGATCCTCGAGTCCATAAATAACATAAAAATGATGCCAGGATGGATAGGGATGCCCCTCAGGGATTGGATGAAAGCAAACTCAGACTCTTTGGCAACATACTGTCAACCCAAGATTCTCCACAGATAAACTCCACTGAAAATAGCCTTATAATTCAACATAACTAAACACACAAGGAATCTATCCACCTGGAATGAGAGTCTGGAGATTCAACAAAAAGCAATATTAGATCCTAACACTTTCCACTCACAAAAACTCCATGTGGCAGAACTACTAGGCTTGAAATGAATAAATATATAAAAGGAAGAATCAATAACATAAGAAAAACATGACAATATAGGACAATAGCTTACAAATTGTACAAAGAACCTTATAGACGTACTAGAAGTGAAAAAAAATAGTCATTGATATAAAACAGGTAGATGAGTTAATGACTGGATTAGATACATTTGAAGGGAAGATTAGTGAATTTGAAAATAGATCTAAGGAAATACTTAGCATGCAGAGAGTGAAAGAGACAGAGACACAAAGGAGTAGTTAAGTGATATGGAGGACAAGATAAGAAGCCCCGCACACACCTAATGAGAGTTACATAAGAATAGAGAGAATAAGAGAGGGGCAATATTAAACAAGATAATGGATATGAATGTTTCAGAATTACCAATAAGCATTAATCTTCAAACCTGGGAATCCCAGACAGTCCCAATCAGGATAAATAAAAATAAACCCACTCTTTGAACATCACACTTTGTACTAAAACTGTAGGTCTCCAAAGACAAAGTCTTAAGATAGATAACAGAGAAAAGATAGATTATTATAAAAGAATGAGATTTAGCAACTAGAAAAGCAATAGCAACTTTCAATAGCAATGATAGAAACAAGGAAAAAATAAAATGTCTTCGAAGAGTTGAGAAAAGAAAAACTCTGATGAGTTAAAATTCTAATTAAGACTCAGATAGAAAGAAAAGGTGAAGGCATTTCAGAAAACAAGATTTCTTATTAACAGAACCTCTTTGAAAGATCTATGGCAAGATTGCTTTAGGAAAAAGAAAATTCTACTTAGGAATAAGGACTGAGATGCAAGAAGAACTGGTAAGCAAATAAAATGATAAATATGTGAATGAATCCAATAAAACATATCCTGTATAGAATACAGTCATGCACTGCATAATTGTGCTTTGATCAACGATGGACCACATATACGATGGTGGTCCCGTAAGACTATAACAGAGCTGAAAAATTCCTATCGCCTAGTGACATCACAATGCCATAGCAAACAGTATTATTCACAGCTATTAATGTAGGATAAGGATATAAAGAAGGAAATATTTCTCTACGGCTATATAATGTCTTCGTGTTTTAAGCTGTGTGATTATAAAAGAGTTGAAAAGTTAAATAAAATAAAGTTTATAAAGTAAAAATGTTACAGTAAGCTAGAGTTAACTTGTATTGAAGAATGAAAAATACTTTTTATAAATTTAATGCGGCCTAAGTGTAGTGTTTATAAAGTCTACAGTACTGTACAGTAGTGTCCTAGGCCTTTACATTCACTCACCACCGACTCACTGACCCACCCAGAACAACTTCCAGTCCTGCAAGCTCCATACATGTGAGTGCCCTATTCAGGTGGACCACTTTCTATCTTTTTTACCATATTCTCACTGTATCTTTTCTATATTTAGATATGTTTAGATACATAAATACTTACCCTTGTGTTAAAATCGCCTATAATATTCAATACAGTAACATGCTGTACAAGTTTGTAGCCTAGGAACAATAGGCTACACTGTCTAGTCTAGGTGCGTGGTAGGCTATACCATCTAGATTTGTGTGAGTGCACTCTATGATGTTCACACAATGATGAAGTTACCTAACAATGCATTTCTTGTGACATTCCTGTCTTTAAGTGACTCATGACTGTATTGTGATAATATTAAATAATTATGGGATATAAAACAATGAGGATCTAAAGTACTGAATAAGAATAATATGTAAGATAAAAAGGATCTGATAGTGGTTAAAGTATTCTATGGTCTTACATTGTTTGATGATATGGCTTTTTATAAAATTCAGACTTCATTTAGTCAAGTATACATGTTAAAAGAAATAAGGAAAACACTAAAACAATGTATAAACTACAAACCAGTAAAAGGGAAAGAAGGGAAAGAAGAAAAAAGATCACTCAATTAAATAGAAGGAAGAAAAAGAAGAGTAGAAAAAGCTGAGTAAAAAAATACAAAAAACTAAAATGGTATCAATACGCCCAAATAGATTAGTAATCACGATATATTTCAATGGATTTAAATTTCTGTTTAAAATACAGAGATTATCAGATTGGATTACAAAAATTTCAGCTCTATATTGTTTATAAGACATATGTAAATTGTAAGGTCACTGAAAAGTTGAAAATGAAAGGATCAAAACAGTTGTCATGAAGGAAAGCGGAGTTGAGAGACAGAAGAAAAGAGGTGTTCTTGAGGCCATCGGTTAAACCTCGGAATCCAGGCTCTAGTCCTTGAACATCCAGTTATGTGAACTTGAACATATTTCACTCCTCTCTGCCATTTTGTAAATTTGTTCTCGTTGGATGCTTTCGCCTGCAGCTAGTAAAGGACTAATCAATGCAGAGGTGGATATATGCAGCTTGGGATCCTGATTGCTCTGAGAAGGGCCAGACAAGAGTCATGTTTTAGAAAAATTTAGTCTGATGGTGAGAGGAAGAGAGGGTTGGAGAGAGAAGAGACTGAAAATAGGCAGTGGACAAAGCAGGAGATGAGAGGAGCGGGATAAAGGAAGTACCAGTTAAAACTAGAGAAGAAATGTGCAAATTCTTAGACATCTGAGTTGGAAGTTTGACTTATTTCACCTTAAAAGTCTTCTTTCACACGGCCCCCACAAAACATGCTAGAGTTTGTAAGACATTCATTGTGGTGCTTCTCTGTCCTAAGGTCAGACTTTTGAACATATTTCCAGGTGCTCAGCTATCTTATTAAAGGTCATTGAAAAAGGGAACAAAAGAATAACCAAAAAAAAAAGCAAAAGCAAGCATATTTCAGTCACACCTCAGATCGCAGTGATGAGGATGTCTGAAAATCATTAACTCAGTAACAAGAGCTAAACAAACATAAATAATGTTCTGCATCTAAGATTAGTTGATTTATATATTTCTAGGCAGAAACCCAGGAACACGGAATATGTAGGGGTATCAGCTACCTATCTGAGCTTTATTTTTCTTATATGTTAAGTGAGGCAATTGGACCAGTTCTCCAACATTCCTTTTCACTTTAAAATTCTGTACGTTTATTTTTTTCCTTTTATTTTTTCAAGCATGAGCCATCTGAGTAGAGAAGTGTGTGTGGTTCTTTCTGTGCCTCCAAATGTGTATGTGTGATAACAACCATGTGTGGGTCTCTGTTTTCCTCTCAGTGTCTCCCCATGGCTCCGAATGCCTACCTGTGTGTGTGTACACAATCGTTTGCTTCTTCCTCCCTCTTCTCCTCCTCTCACTCTCCCCCGCCTTTTCCTCTCCCCATAACTCTGTGAGACGCATGAACATTTCTCAGTTATGTGATGTTCTCAGCAGGAGGATGGAGCCAAATAATGGTGTTTCTAGTTATTACTCTGATGAATCACAGGGGAACAGCCTTCACCAAGGTAGAACGGCTTGCATAAAATATGTTCATTCAATTAAAAAAAAAGAAATTGAAAAATAAGATACTGCCAACATGGGGCTCTGAGTTATGTAGGGTTTATGCAGTGATTCCATTTGCAATTCAAGCAAGAAACACACTAGAGAGACACCTGGGAGCAAGCTCCCTGGAATGGGGGAAGGGTTCCAACTGCCAACTAAAAATCTTGTGCCTCAGACGAAGTTTCTGGAACAGGGAAAGGATAGTCGTTGGCCTTCCCCAGCCTAGTCTGAACAAGAGGTTCTATGCTAGAGATTCTGTGGACCCTAATAGAAAGACTGATTGGCCTGTGACCTCTACTGCCCCATTGCTTCAGTCGATTGGCTCAGGCCTGGACACCCGACTCAAAGATAGCAGACTGACCTATGAGGTGGCCAGGCATAAAAAGATGAGCTGAGCCAATTGGATTCTGTTTGTCTCTGGCCCTGGAACTATGCTTGGACCTGGTACCAAGAAGCATTGAGAGAACAAAGCAGTTAACAGTGGAGGCCACAAAGGAGAGCTGGGCCATGGTGGCCATGTATGAATTGAAATTATGATGGAGCAGAGAATCAAAAGGACAAGGGATGGAAGTCAGGAGATAGCAGAGGTACCACGTGACAAGCAAGACCACACTGCTCACAAGGGATGTGGTCAAAGGAGCTATGTGCCAGGCATTTTTCTAGAGGCTGGGAAAGAAGCAAAAGTCTCTCTCTTCATGTAGCTCATGTTTTAGTGGATCATCCCTGAGGGGCCACTGTGGTTGGCACTTCTGACCTACGTGACCAAATTTTGTATCATTCTCTATCAATTTCATTTTTCCCAAGCTCCAGACAATTGTACTTTGTGAATACCAGCTCCCATTGCATGGCAGGATTTTGGTTGCAAGCAACAGAACTGAACCTTGGGTGACTTAAGCAAAAGTGCAGTTTTAAGGCTCATGGAGATAGGCAAGCTGGGAGGATAACTCCATAGAATTGAAGAAGGAGCTTTAGGAATCAGACCTCTTTCGCTCTCTCCTTCTCTCCTCTCTGCTGATTGTGCTTGACTGCTTCTGAAGATAGGACACAGATGGCAGGGAAAATGGCTATTGTCAACTCACATTCACTCTCTCAACTCAGGCTCCTCAGTATGAAGAGAGCAATCCCAGGGAAGATTCTGATTGACTCGGCTGGGTCAGGTGTGCCCCCAGACCAATCGCTGTTGCCAGGGAACATGGCAACATGACTAGCCAGGCTCATCTACATAGCTACCTTATGGCCAGAAGGGTAGGTAGGTATCTTTACAAGTTAAGGGAGATAGAGGAAGAAATGTGAGAGGAAACAATAGTTACCATAGTCTAATGGACTGTTTCAAAAGAAAACCCCAAATGGTCAAGGCAAGATTTTGGTCCCAGGCCTCTAACTCACTGCAGGCCTTTCCCAGAGCTGGAGCAGCCCTTGGAGAAAGCATTTTGTACCATGTAACTTTGAGTCTATTTACTAATCGCCTCTGAGAAGATGGCTGCTGGAATACATTAGGATAACTCGATTATAAGATTTTAATGACATAACATTGAGACCTCAGGAGGCCTGAGCCCTGCAGTCGATCAATTCACATACCTTTCACTCAGACCCAAGTGACTGAAAATCATTTTGCTTCCCGAGCTCTTAAAGGTCATGAGTTGAATGCTTCAAGAAAATCTCTTTCTCTATCATAGGAAACCTCTTGCATTTAGCGTCCTGTCAATCAGGAGCACCCCAGGAGGCCTCAGAAGGGGAGTGTAGAGAAAATGTGGCCTGTGTTCCTCTCTTCCTTTTTCTTTTTTGGCTAGGCTGGTGTGTGTGTGTGTGTGTGTGTGTGTGTGTGTGTGTGTGTGTGTGGTGTGTGTGTGTGTGCGCGCGCGCATGCACGTGCACGGCATGGGGATGCTGGCTGAGGGGAGCCCAGATAAGCCTGGGTTGTTAGAATTTACTTGTCTTCTCCCAAGCCATTATGCGGTGCCAAGCTGGAACTCTCAGAGCAGTTAAAGCCCTTCCCTGCCGCCCCTGCTCCCCCACGCCAGACAATTCTGTTCAAGCTTGTGTCACAGTTTGGGAGGGAGACAGGAAGAAGCTGGGGTTGCCACCGAGATGCGGGCACCCCCCTCCCCTATCCACCCCAGACCCCCAGTCATCTCTTCAAGAAAATCTTTTTTTTTCAAATCCACTCCTATGGCTCAGGGCAGATGTCCAAAATGCAAATGAAGCCCCAGAGCCTCTGTGCCCCAGCTTGGCAGGGAATCTGAAGCTATGTGTCCCCCTCTGCTAACTGGACCACAGCTTAATGACATGCAAATGGGAGGGACACTGTCTGTCAAATGGGGCCTAATCCCTTTGTTCCTACCTGCCAGCCGGGCAGGCTTTTCTGAACCAGTTTTGGCTGCGAGGACTGCTGTGAGGTGCTAATAGGAAGCGCCGGGCAACACAGTGCTGGTTGCTTGGAAACTGCAGCGGCTCCCAGGTGCCTCAGGGGCAGATGGGCCCTCAGAACTCGCTCTGCAGGAGTGGGGTTCTCCTGCCTCTGTGCTCACATCCAGGAAGCATCCAGGATTTGGGGGTTTGTGGAGAGCATGTGACCTTGAGCAGCAGGCCTTCTCTGGGCCTCAGTTTCCTCACCTCTGAAATGAGGCAGTTGTTTTTCAAGCAGAGTTTCACCAAGGAGGAAGCCTGAAGGCCATCCCTTATGTCCAGTCAGCCTGAGCTACTGCTCAGTTTTCTCTGTCATTTAAGCTAGGGTTCTGAATAAAAAAAAAAAAAATTAAAGATTCATCTATAAAATAAATATTTGAAAGGCATTAAATGCGATGATCTGCCATGCCTTTCCCATCTCTCTTAGATTGTGGTTTGCCTCACAGAGACCCTATTCGACAGATAAACCCGGGTAGCTTCGTCTCTCCATTTCACAGATGGTAAAACTGAAGCTCAGAGGGTGAAGTGAGTTTCTCAGAATCACACAGTTGGTTAGTGCTGGGCTCAGAGCGCAGTCTGCAAATCCTAGATAAGAGTTCTTTCTACTGAAATGCACTGCATTCGAGGCAGGGTAGGGTTAAGAGAATGATCTGGGCCCTCAGTCGATTCCAGCCCTAACATTGCATGGGTTTAAGATTGTCAGAGAGTTTGGTACTTAGATTCAGTCAGCAACTGGATGAAGACTATTAGGCCACTACTGACCTTGGCTTCTTGGCCAATAATGTGTGTGCATGCGTGCGTGCATGCGTGCGTCGTGTGTGTGTGTGTGTGTGTGTGTGTGTGTGTGTGTGTGAGTGACTGGGCAATTCCCCATCCAACTGCTTTCTGATGTAACAGCATTGTGTGGACCAAACGCCATCTCACCATGCTAACCAGACTCTGCCTTGTGCATGAGTGCATTCAGCAAATGTTTGTGAGCACCTGCGTGGAGCTTGGCACCCCAGCGGGGGACTCCAGGGAGTTCCCGATTTCATCCTTGCCAGGACCCTCAGTCAGTGGGGGAGTCGACACACATCTGACACACTCTGGGCAGGCACAGTCCTTGCCAGTCTTGGGTATAAATTCAGGTTCACTCCCAGGTCAGCCTATTCCCAACTCAAGTGTCAAGACTCTAGGCTGAGCAGAGTTGGTGTCTGTTAACGAGGCCAGAGCCTCACTCATATTCAAGGGGATTCCCACTAATTTTGTGTGGGCTCTGGTTGAGGACTTTCACTTACAACTCATTTAATCCTCATGACAATCCTTTCAGACAGGGATAATTATCATTACCATCGTGCAGCTGAGAAAACTGAGGATCAGGAAGAAGGGCAAGTGTCATGACCAAAGTCAACCAGCTGTTAAAGGCAGAGGAAGGGGAATGAGGGAAATAGCTTTTACAATTATAAATTCATTGCTTCCTCTACTACATTCAAGCCTTCTTTTAAAAAGATCTCTGGAGACAGGTTAACCGAATGACTACAATTCCCTTGTTCTATTAATAACCTGATGGAGGAGGTTCATTTGAGTGAAAAGATCAACAGAAAGATGGGGTTGGTGTTCCCACTCCCTTCGCGGCCATCGTGGGCCTCTCTGGTCCTTGATCCTCCCACTTGGACAAGGATAGGTCGGGCCAGCAACTCTGAGTTCCCTCCCAGCTCTGGCCCTCCAGGTCACATGAATTTCTTATGCCCCAACCAGGTCCTTGGCTGAATTATTGTTCATCAGGTCCTGCAGAAAATGAGAAATCTCCTAAAATTTGCAGAGATCCGTGAATTTGACTGTTTTCTAACCAAAGCCAAGGATGCCAGAGGGGATATTAACTATCTATGAGATTTATCGATCTCTCAGTCCCAGGCTACCTGAGAAACAATTAGAGGTCAACACGCAACACGCAATGAAATTTGCAGCTGTCAGATCAACCATTTGGAAATATTCCCTTGACCTTTTACCTCCATTCTCTGTCAAGAGAAATCATTGTTGGGAATAGAACCGACATGGGGCTGGGGAGCCAGGCGTTGTGCATGCAGGGAGGGCAGCCAGGAGACTCCAGTTAGTTTGGTGCTGCCCATAGAACATTGGCCTGGGAGCCTGGAGGCTGTCCCAGCCTGCTGCTTACTCCTCGTGGGATCTGGGGCATGTCACCCCATTCTCTGGGCTTAGTTGAGATTTTTCCTCATCTGAAAAATCCTATCCTGGGTATAAAAGTCTCTACCTTTCTCATTTGACTGCAGCCACAAATGACTCTATGTGAAATCTCCCTTCTTAGAAACACTCAAGAGTTGCTAAATGACAAATATAGGTCTTCACTGGCTCCTTCTTCCCTTACTAAGCCATCTTCCATCTCCTGGCACGCTATTCTGCCCTTCACCCCAGGCCTAGCTTGTACCCAGCCAACTGTTAGTTAAGTCCTAGCCAAAATGCCAACTCATAATGGCTTGATGTTACTCCATCTAACAGAACTTATATGTTTTAATGGGGAGTCTGGGAGACCAAACGCCACAATGAACCTGTGAAGGTAGGATTTCAGATGCTGTAGCATCTGGAAGCTATTCTTAGATGGAGTAAGGAAGTGATATTCAGAGCTCCTCACTCAAACCCACCATCAAATACTTGGGGAAATTCTAAATTGAGCAAAGATCAACAGCTTTCTTTACTCTAGGACTCAGAGCCCTTCTATCTCAGGGAGGCTAATATAGGATTCAACATATCCCCAACTTTTTTCAAAGTGTTCAGAGAAAAACATTTTGGGCATTCTGAGCTAGTCTCTCCCTTTCATTTTAGAGCCAAAGAATCTAAAGCTGAGGTAGCTTGTGAGAGGAGGAGATGGGGCCAAGGCTTGGGTCTCTGCTTTCAAGCCCAGGTTTTTAAGCCACCTTCCTGCTTTGTAAGGATGACACTGCTTAGTCAGGTCTTGCCAAGGCCCACTTTGCTGAGAGCTTCTAGAAAGCCACTCTCCTGGACTCGCATCTCCAGGCATA
>NW_011888791.1:3492688-3494517 GCF_000151845.1 Pteropus vampyrus
GAGAGAAACTTCCTGGGCACCTCCTCTGTTTATTGCAGTGTTTCTCAAACTCTTCTGCCAAAGCACCCTTAATAGCAGAGGAGAGGGCACAGTACCTCCGGTCTGGAAGTGGCCTGAAATTGCCTGTCTCAATTATTTGTTCACTCTTCGTTCATTCATTGAGTATTTATTGTGCATTTTCCATGTGTTAGAAATGCAATAATAATCAAAACAGGTGTAAGCTGACCCACATGCCACTTAGTTAAACAGAAAATTTCTTCAAAGTTTCATGATTTAATTTAAACCTGCATGTGCATTTTGAGTTCTAGTCAATAATATGTCTATGATCATTTTCATGTAACATATCTTTCCTAAACTCTTCAGCTGATGTTGTTGCTCTGAGAAGATGCTCTTTGCTGGCCCAGAGCTTCATGTACCCTCTGCCCCATCACCAGGTTCCGATCTTAAGCTGTACAGGTTTACTCCCCAATATCTTGCCCACTCGATCTCCTTGTGTAGCAGCTTGAATTTGGTGTGCTTGCCCTCAGCCCAGAGGGAGTGCTTGATTGGTATAAGGGCATATCTTTTGTCCTTGACAATGATTGGTTCAGGAAAGGACATGTGATCCAATTCTGGCCAATAAGACATTAGGCTAGATGTTTCTCAGGAACCCCTCCTTGCTCTCAAGCAAGAGCTATGGGAAACTGCACCCTCTTTCTCTCTTGCTGGAACTGAAAATGGAAACTCTTTGTTCTAACTGCTGTTTGCAGAACTTTGTTTTTTTTTTCCATGAAAACCAAACATGTAGACAGGAAAGCTATCTGAAAAAAATCACCAGAAATGATTGAGCTGGACCCCTGATAGAACTGGACCTGAAGCTCGCACAGTTGTGTGATTCAACATAAAGTAAGTTGAATTTGTGACACCATGTACTGCAAGCACTTTCATGACTGGAAAAGAACTAAAGTCAAACTTCAAAGCCAGGTTTTTGAGCCTTCTATAATCTGTAACCAGCTCCCTACCCACCCTCTCAAAAAGATGGGCTTAGCACCTCCTTTAACAGCTCCTCATTGTGCCGTGCCTCCAGATTTCTCACTGTATCCTGAACCTACAGTATTTTTTCATATCTGCCTTTTTTTTTTTGCTTGCCCCTTCTGTATCCAGGGGCATATGTGAGAATAGTGGGATCCTCGAAATACAAGCAGCTGCCCAGAGTAGGGACTGGTTATTGGGACTGGGCTATGTCTGCCTTTCTCTGAAGAGAAGCTTGGGACATCCCATTGAGCCTCAATGAACAGACCGGGTCCCAAATATGCAGACACTGGGGGGACAGTGAGGAGGCAGAGAGGTGGGAGCAGCGGGGAGGGAAATGGGAGAGATGCAGACAGGCCTTGGATGAGAGGAGGAGGGACATTAGAAGGAAAGTTAGAGAAAAGAGAGGGTAGGAAAAAAAGAGAGGTAGGGAAAAGGGAGAATGAGCAAGAGGAAGGGGTGGAAGGAGGAGAAGAAGGAGAAGGGAAAAAGCCAGGAGATGAGAGGAAGCCACAGGGAAGGAGTGGGGAGGTGGCAGGATGAGTGGGCTGCAAGAGCAGAGCAGTGTGGAGCCAACAGCGCACTGCACGAGTGCACGGCTAAGTTCCGGGGGGAGCAATTTGATCAACAGCACTTTACCATACAAGTGATTCTCATCACAGCTGGTGCTAGGTGGGCTGGGAACAGCAATAAAAAAACAGTTTTATTAAAAAAAAAATCATCCAGTTTGTTTGAAAACACTGTACACACACGCCCCCTCAGGCCCTAGTGGGAGAAACCAGGGTGTGCAGACAGTTCTACAGGAACTAGGGGCATGG
>NW_011888791.1:3494567-3505308 GCF_000151845.1 Pteropus vampyrus
TGGAAAAGAACTAAAGTCAAACTTCAAAGCCAGGTTTTTGAGCCTTCTATAATCTGTAACCAGCTCCCTACCCACCCTCTCAAAAAGATGGGCTTAGCACCTCCTTTAACAGCTCCTCATTGTGCCGTGCCTCCAGATTTCTCACTGTATCCTGAACCTACAGTATTTTTTCATATCTGCCTTTTTTTTTTTGCTTGCCCCTTCTGTATCCAGGGGCATATGTGAGAATAGTGGGATCCTCGAAATACAAGCAGCTGCCCAGAGTAGGGACTGGTTATTGGGACTGGGCTATGTCTGCCTTTCTCTGAAGAGAAGCTTGGGACATCCCATTGAGCCTCAATGAACAGACCGGGTCCCAAATATGCAGACACTGGGGGGACAGTGAGGAGGCAGAGAGAGGTGGGAGCAGCGGGGAGGGAAATGGGAGAGATGCAGACAGGCCTTGGATGAGAGGAGGAGGGACATTAGAAGGAAAGTTAGAGAAAAGAGAGGGTAGGAAAAAAAGAGAGGTAGGGAAAAGGGAGAATGAGCAAGAGGAAGGGGTGGAAGGAGGAGAAGAAGGAGAAGGGAAAAAGCCAGGAGATGAGAGGAAGCCACAGGGAAGGAGTGGGGAGGTGGCAGGATGAGTGGGCTGCAAGAGCAGAGCAGTGTGGAGCCAACAGCGCACTGCACGAGTGCACGGCTAAGTTCCGGGGGGAGCAATTTGATCAACAGCACTTTACCATACAAGTGATTCTCATCACAGCTGGTGCTAGGTGGGCTGGGAACAGCAATAAAAAAACAGTTTTATTAAAAAAAAAATCATCCAGTTTGTTTGAAAACACTGTACACACACGCCCCCTCAGGCCCTAGTGGGAGAAACCAGGGTGTGCAGACAGTTCTACAGGAACTAGGGGCATGGACCCCGCATAGTAGTGATGGGGACAGACCTCCCCACCCCCCCACACACACGTTCATGCACACATGTGCAAACATGCTCTTTTGCATGTGCACACACGTGTATTCATGCACACACACACACACACACACACAGATACACACAGGCCACAGCGGGAAGTGCACAGTTGTTAAGGTCTCCATGGAAAGGGACTGATCTGAACTCTTGGTGGAGCCCGGCTGGCAGGGATGGAGGTCTGGAGGTCGACACCCCTGGCAGAGCTTGGGGCCAGAAGGAGAGGAGGCTCCCCAGGGGCCCTGCTAGACACAGGGCCCTGTGCCAGGAACATTCACATATGTGACCCCATATCATCAGAGGCACTTTTTAGCCTAGACAGAGCTTGTCTGGCACACACGGCCTCAGGAAATAAGGCCACATGTCACAGAGGACCAAAGAAGGCTGGAAGAATCAAAGAATGTCAAAAGAATTGTAAAATCACAGAAAGTCACACCTTAAAGTGTCTCCAAAGATCATCTGAAGAGCAGTTTGGAACTGCATTGTTTGGAGCCCTGGGGTTCTGGGGAGCTGCCATTTTGGGGAAGTGGCAGGGAGCAGGTCGTCATGGCTCTGGCTCCACCTCGCTTTGATGTCAGTCAGAGCAATTTTGTTTTTATTTTCTGTGTTGTTTAATATCAAGGTCTTACCCGTTTGCTTTTAACAATATGTAAAATAAATTCATATGATGGGGGAAAAATTCTGATTTAGGCCAACCCATTTTGTGGATGGAGAAACTGAGGCCCTGAGAGGACTCTCGGCTTCCTGGTAACAAAGTCAGAATCTGCGCCTCTCTTCAAGGGGTTGTTTCCACAAGCTGTTTTCCTTCCATTTATTTAATGAGAATGTGTGGTTACTGGGGGCTGGTGGGAGCTGGGGTGCGGGAGTCTGTCATTCACACTGAGATGGCACTGATGCAAACCCTAGGCTTACGGTTTTTCCATTTCCCATCTTATCCTCTAGCTATCAGGAGTCTTCTGGCAGAGAAGCAGCCCTTGCATGGCTAATGTATTATTTCCATAACATATTTATTGATTCGAAATATTTGAGAGGGGAAGTTTTATTTTCTCCTGTCTCCTTGTCTTTTTTTTTTTTTTTTAACCATTTGACTCTCCATGGTGGTTTACTTAGAGCTGGAGTATTTCATATACCAGAGTGGATTTAAACTTTATCACTTCTCAGTTTTATTGCTTCTGCCAGGTGATAGTGTAAATATTTCCAGGGTTGTTAATATTCCCTCCTTAATGTGAACAGGGAGTAGAGGTCCATGAACAAATGGTTTTGTGCTAACGGGTTGGAACATGCAATTTTGAGATCTTTCACTGAAACTAAACAGAACAGCACCTTGTGTTTGGATATTGAGGGATATTTCTCAAAGCCTGGTTTACCAGGCATCACGTAGTGAAACTGCCAACATCTCTGTGAAGTAGGAAGAGCAGGAATTCCCACTTTCCAGAAGAGAAAAGAAAGCCCCAATAAAGACAATGCACACAATGCTGGAGCCATAATTAATGCTTACTTCAGGGAAGCTGTGTTGAACAAGCCAACTTTGTGCAACTCCAGCTAGAGGCTTTATTTCTACTTATTCTCTCCAGCTTGAGAGGAGCTGCTATCTTCAGGATATGGATAAGGGAGTTGAAACTCATGGAGACTGAGTGTCTTCCCAAAGGTTGAAGGTTCTTAGGCTGGAAAGTGAAGGAGCAAGGCTGGAGCCCTGACAATGCCAGGCTCCCCAGCACTAAGCATTAAATGCAGGGCAATTTGACACGTGTCAAGTTCCCAGGAACACACCAGAGGAGAAACAAGTGCCCCAGTCCCCCAAATTCCCCAATGAAAGGGGTCAGGCAAGGTCAAAGAACTCTTTTTCCATCTGCTTGGAGGGAAGAGCTTTCCCACGCCCCTGGAGCATGTGTGAAGAGGCATGACCCAAGATGTGTGGCGCATCCCAGCCACTGGGGACCCACTGGACACAGTAGCAGTGAGGATGTGGGAGGCCTCTCACCTCACTCACCCTCCAGGCCAAGACAGGCCCAGCTTACCCAGTAGGAGAGGAACATTTTTGCTTTGTGGCCTTCTGTTTACCTTGGTAATGATTTGTTGGTCAGGTTAACACACACTGAGCATCTACTATGTGCTCCAACACACCAGCTGCTTCTAGTTGTTCAGTGTCCTCTATTATAGTTCCCCTTCTGAAGGGTACCCACATTCTGGACTTTTTCTGATCTCTGAATTCCACAAACCTTATCTTCCCTGTGTCCTATGTCCTTGATACACAATCGCCTACCATCAAATCTAGTAAATTAATTTAAACTAAGCCCTGATTAAAAGACTGATAATTAATATGTATGTTCCCTCTTCCTGAAAAGAAGTAAGAGCCTTTTGAAGTAATCAGATCCACAAAGACATTGGTCAGTCCCATGCTATCACTTACTGATTATGTGATCTGAAGCAAGTTCATTAACCTCTCTGAGCCTCAACTTTGTCTTCCACAAAACAAAAAACAAAAAACAAAAAACAAAAAAGGGAGCATTCTACCGCATGATTGTTATATAAAAAAAATCCCCTTTATTTGCCCTTTTGATGCCTTTGTGGAAAAGACAGGCTAATGGTGGGGCTTCTCCTCTACCCTGAAGCATGCTTTTCCTGCTCCAGAACTGAGGGCTGTTTCTTGCTCTGCACTCTGGAAGCATTTACTCCCAGAGACTTCCTGGACTAAACTTGAGGTGCTTTTGCCCTTAGCCCAGAATCACCCATGAAAGATTGTGAAAGAAATTGCAGGTACTTTTATTTTTCCTGGGTTTTCTGCAAAGTAAGCCATGTTAGTTACTAGCTGATTGATTGATTGGATTTGGGCCCTGTCTGGACACTAGAAGAACTATTTCTAGTCACGAACCTCATTCAGTGAGCTTTAAGTTTTACGTCTTGACAACTACCAATTCAGGCTACTAATCCTCAAAGGCCAGTTCACATCCCATCCCTTCCCAAACATTCCCCGAAGTCCACTTTTGTATTGGAGTGTATCTCATTGTTTCAGAAGGATTTGTTTTCCTATTTCCACCCATCCAGTTCTCTCACTCATTCCCCGACTAAACCAGGGTCTACACTGAGCACAGGTGTGCTAGTGAAGTAATGAAAAGCATCAACTCTAAACAGGGAGAGAAATGTCAAATTAGTGTCTACAGAATTGGTAACCAACTTAGCCATAGGTAAGAATTAGCTCTCGTGAGGACACCACCTGTTTTTGTGTATTTCTATGTCAGGAAATACCATACCAACTGTGCTTGAGAACAGTTGGTATTCTTAAAGTGATTACATATGCCCTTTGTAATCACTTCTCTTCACTTTTCTTGAATTAATGGATAGATGAATGAACAAATGGTTGAATATCAGTGGATAGCACCCGTGAGATTTTACTTGACCTTGAAATCCTAATAGATCTAATCCATGGTGGATGGTAGAAACAGAAGGACAGCATGGTTCCTGAGAGATGGGGTCAACTATTGTTGATAAAGGCTATTGGGTCTCTACTCTGAGGAAAGAGTATATTCTTGAGAGAAACAAAGAGATGCAGAGTTTTACAGATGCAAACTCACACAGAGTTCGAGAGACAAAGGCCAAGACTGTGAGAAAAATGAAGAGGTAGAGTCAGAGACAAGTCACAATCTAAGGAAAGACCCGCAAAGTGTAGGTTGGGCCCCAAATGATTAGAATGAGATGCACGTGACTTTGGGGGGTGGGAAACACAGTCCTGTCCTTAGAGACCTTTGAATTTAGCCATGGGGCAGGATGCTTGCCTATGTGAAGGCACAGTCTTTACCTACCCACCAACACACACTCACAACCGGCAGAGGGAAGCCTTGATGGCATGGAACAGACCTCTCTGTCTCTTCAGATAAGCCGAAGCATCGAACCTAATTTCTGTCCCTTCACCCAAGCCTTCTGTGATTTCTTGACTTCCTTTCTCTGATCACACAACCAAGCAATTAATTATTTTCGTGGTAAATTGTTTTGAGTCATTTCTTTTCTGGCTGGGCTGCAAGCCTGGCAAGCTGGGACCATAGTTTAGCTGTTGATGCATCTTCTGCAGCTCTTTGCAAGGGGTTAGTGCCCAGAAAGTGGTCAGTATAGACCAACTAAAAAGAGAAAGAGTAGAGCTGGTTGTTTGGGAAAGGACCCAGTGTAGAAGGTAGAGGTATGAGAAGGTAATTCATGTTTCACTCTTTCCCTCTGGTGGTTTGTGTTTGGGTGGGAGTAGGAGAAAAGAAGCAAGTGGGGAAGAGGAAAACAATCAATGTAGAGGGACGTTTGTCTGTCCATCTTCTCTTTAGGGAAACCCCCTTCTCATTCTACAGGTCTGTGGTTCAGGTGGGCATGTGCTGCATCTAAGCGTTCTTGTGACCGAGCCTGATCAGTCTGAGTTTTCCTCCCCTCTGTCCCCAATGCTTGGGTCAGAGCTGGGAAACTGAGCCAGTCAGAAGCCCCTCATGGTTTTTCTTGGATCCTGAAGAAAGAGTCTCCTTCTGTCCTCAGGAAGAGCCAGTGATGACTATGATTCAAGGCTATCAGTGACTGGTTTTGCCAGTATAGGGATGCCTGCCTAAGAAAGACACCAACACAGAAAAGCAGAGTCAGAGGATGGAGGAAGGAGCCCATTCCTGCTGTCATGGTGGAACCTGTGATTCAGCAGTGCTTGAAGCCAGCTTGCATCTTGAATCTTCCAGTTTTATCATCCAATAAAACATCTCTTCTGCTTTCTTTCTTTTTTTTTTCTTTCCTTCCTTCCTTCTCTCCTTCCTTCTCTCCTTCCTTCCTTCCTTCCTTCCTTCCTTCCTTCCTTCCTTCCTTCCTTCCTTCCTTCCTTCCTTCCTTCCTTCCTTCCTTTCTTCCTTCTTTCCTTTAAATTAAGGCCTATAATTTGTAATAGAAATAATTCTGACAAATATAAGGAGTGAATAGTCAGTGTGATTTACTCAAATCCTGGTTTTAAAAAATAGCCACAAGTACTATGGTTAAAATGGGTCATCTACTAGCTCCTGGGTTAGAAGGGAGGGGGGGAGCGGGGAGGGGCTTCTTTAAATTGGGAACAGAGAAGCCTTCTGAGTAGTAGAAAGGAGCCAGCCACGGGAAGATCTGAAAGATGGTATTTTAGGCTGAGACATCAGCAAAGTCTCTGAGGACAGAAGGGGCTTGAACTACCGAGGCATAGAATGACGTCCACCATGGCTGAAGCCAAATGAGCAAGGAGATTGACAGAACTAGATAGAGATCAAGGCCTGGAGGGCCTTGAAAAAAGACGCCGAGTTAGATTTTATTCCGGGATGGATATTACTAAGGAGCAAAGTGATCTAATCAGCTTTGGCTGCTATGAGGAGAAGGACTCATAGAGGAGCAGGGCTAGAAGCAGGAAGGCCCAGTGAGGAGGCTAATGGAATAGGCAGATGAGTGGTAAATGGTGGCTTGGACCATGGTGGGTGGAGGAGCTCTAGAGAAGAGGGTGGATTTTGCATGTACCTTGGAAGAGGAGCCCATAGGAGTTATTGGTACACTGAATGTAGGAAATAAAAAGGTGAGAAATCAGATATTTCCTGAGATGACAAAGACTGGGGGAGTAAAAAGTTTGATGCATGTATGTGAACTACCGATGTAAATGGACTTTGGAAAGTTTAAAGTGCCAAATGCTGTCTCTAGGCTGTCATCTTTGGAAGGCAGGAGCTGTGCTCAGCCTGGAGACTGCCTCAGAGTGGGCTAGATGACTAGGTGGGTGGCTGAGTTGGTGAGTGCCTGGGTAGATGGATTTTGGGATGGAGGAGTATGGCTGGTTGGATGGATGGATAAATGGACGGATGGACAGATGGGTGGATGGATAGATTAATGGGGATAAGTGGGTGAATATTTGCATGAGTGTATGGGTTAATAACAGGCTACATCCACTTTGGATGTCAAGACCACATCAGAATCTTCCACTGCAGGAAGTGAGAGACCTTATTGGACTGACAGTCTGTCTCAAGCAAACACTGACTTCCCAGGAGGCTCGGTGGAGACTGACTTAAAAGGCAGCTGGGTTTGGGTACCTTAGCCTGGAGAGAAGTAAGGCAAAGACTGGGGCACTACATGTCTTTGAGCCTGGAAATCAGAAATACAGCTTCCTACCTGCACCTATCACCACCTGGGGATAGAAGGGATGAGTGAGATCTTGTCTATCCTAGCTCTTGCCTCCTCCTGGCCTGTCCTGTGAACTTATCTGGGAGGCTGCCATTGCCTCTCTCTCACAGGCCCAGGGAGGGAACAGGTGGCACCACACTGAGAACAAGCAAACGGAAATACTCTTTCCAATTAGACATCCCAAACAAACTCTGTGAAGACCAGAGGATGGTCCTACCTGGGAATCTAAGGGGTCTGGATTCCAGCCTCATGCAATTCTTCACTCCTCTATTAGCTTATATCAGCCACAGCCTTTCTCTGGGCCTTCTGTAAAACTGGATTCAGCAGTCTCTAAGATTTTTTACATAAAGATTTTATGAAATATCAATTTCTTGGTTGTTTTAAAGACTTGCACTTTTTTTTTTAGAAAAACAACTATTGAAGTATGATTTACATAGCATAACATTCATCCATTTTGTGTATAATTCAATGATTTTTAGTAAATTTACTGAATTATATAATCATCACAACAATCCAATTTTAGAACATTTTTATCACCTCAAAAAGATCTCTGTGTCTGTTTACAGCTAATCCCCAGCCTCAGGCAACCACTGATCTGCTTTTTGTCTGTATAGATTTGCCTCTTCTGGACATTTCATATGATTATGTGATCTTTTGCACCTGACATCTTTTACTTAGCAAAATGTTTTTAAGGTTCTTCCATGTCATGATACTTTTTTAAACAATAGAAATAATTATGTCTTTAAATAAAAGTATAATCTTACTTTTCTATATAACCTCCCAAATTCTAAAATTTATTTTAGATACACTGGATTTGGAATGAGGTTCATTCCAACTTTCAAGGCTCAAATTTTCAATGTAAACTTTGGAAAAGTCTGGATTCTTAGTTATATATAGCACATGGCTTTTTGGCTGGCTGCGTCTTCTTGGGCCAAATGATTGGCCACTTCTGCTTATCATTCCTTTAAAAAATGGTTTGCTCATCACTTTACCCTTGAAAATGCTCGTTGTCCTCCCTTCAACTAATTAGCAATGGGTTGCATCAGCAGCCACAGGGTTTTATTTGTTTAAAAGTCACATCATAGCATTTTATCTAGGGACAAGTCTAGGAAAGAGGCCATTTTTGAGCAAAGGGTGATCCAAGATACACTTACAGCAGTCCACAGGCCAGCCTTGAAACATTTTCCTGGCAGAATTGGGCTGCATTTGTCTACGTGTATTTTCACCCAATAGTCATTGGCAACCCATTGTGTCCCAAGTGTGTACTAGGCTTTGAGAACACAGAGGCAAACAAAATTGACATAGATCTGCTTTCCTCAGTGTGTCGCTTTGGACAAATTAGTATGTAACTTTTCTGGGCCTTAGTTTACTCCTCTATAAAATGGAAAAATAGAAGTACCTGCCCTTTTAGACTTACATAAAGAGATGGTACCTACATAATACTTAGAACAGTGCCTGGCACTAAATAAGTGCTCAGTAAATGGCAGCTATATTATTATTATAATTGACATTATTATGGCACACCCTTACATACAGACAATTAACATTTGTTACAGTGACACTGGTCTACAGTTAAATAACCATAAAATAATCTAATGAGTGTTAAGTCGGAGTTTGCTCAGGTTACTATGGGCACACAGAGGAAGGAGTGTTGGGCCTTACCTAGAGTTGGATGGGGAAGACTGGCCAGTCATGGACACTATTTCAAACATTAACATGTCCACTATATATTTTGAAGAACTCTGATTACATATCATTCACACAAAGAGATTATCACCCAGTTTGACTTGAACTGTCCCCAGCACAGACCCTCTATATCCTACGTGATGAGTTCCACGGCTAGTCTTGGAACCTGCCCTGCTCTTTCCCATTGCCACACCTGGTGTGTGCTATGACTCTTGGCCATTTTTCCCTCTTTCGTCTTGCTTATCCATCTGAATGCTGCTTATATCTGACCTGTTCCTAAAGTTTTTTGCAACTCCTCCAGCTGACCTGAGCCCTTCCTTCATAACTCTAAGGGACTTAGATGCAGTAGGAAATAATCCAGCTTCCTTTTCTTACAGATCTAGAAACAAAGGCCCAGGGAGATGCGACCTGACAAAGGACAGCAATAGTACCTCCCAGACTTAGCTGTCCAAACTCTAGGAGTCACCTGGACTCCTCCCTCCCTCTAACTGACCCTGACCCATCCCCAAGGCCTGTGATACCTGGGTCCTAACACCTCTCCTGTCCATCCTCCTAAGCCTGATCCACAGCCCTCAGCCACAGGATTGTGGCCTGACCCACAATCATCTCTCAGCTTCTGCCCTGATCTTCCCACCCCATTCTGGTGTACCTAGCACAGCACGAATGATCCTTCTGTAATGTAAATCTTCCCCACTTAGAACTTCAGTGGCATCCCATTAGCTCCAGAAAATATTCCACTCTCTTTAGCGACAATTTCCAGACCAGCGTTGCTGCTTTCTCAATACCACTGCAGCCTCGGACCTCCTCACATTTCACAGAGGCACCCTAGAGAGCTACCATTGAGCCTTGAACCTGCCATACCCCTTATCGCCCCAGAGTCTTCTCAAAAGCTCTTACTTCTGCCTAGAATTATTCCCACCCTTCCTTTCTCTCCCAGTCACACTTCCTTTTACCTGGATGATACCTACACATCTTTCAGGGTCACTCAGGAAGGTCTTCCTGGGGTCCTGTGATTCTTCACCCCAGAATTATAATTGCTATTATAACCAGTCTTCCCCACCATGTGCACTCTCAGTTCAGCGAATGCTGGTCCACAGCAGATCTCCAGCTCTGAGCACAGTGTCCCACAGATAAGGCAGCTAACGTGCATTTGGATTGTGCCGTACTTGTCATTCCTTTTACTTTATTGTAGAAGTCACATGAATTGCTCTGAGACTTGCCTTTGCCACCTAACTGTGTTGGGGCTTGAGGGGGCCTAGAAATAACTTTCCTCCCTTCCAAACAGGCAGGGATCAAGATGTCATTTTTATTGCTGGTGAGAGCTGGGCTGGAGCATTCACCCCTCGCAGCTCATCACTCCTTGGGCCTGCAGAAGGACACGCTCTCCAGGGATTGCTCTCTCCTTCTGGGAGAAGGAGGAAAAGAAAGTTTGGAGGGACTGGGTCTCTCGCTGGATTGGAAGGAACTAGGAGCCCAGCCCTGACCCAATCAACTGTGGCTAAGTGGCAGGACCTCTAAGAACAGGGAGCTGCCTTTCAAGCCCTGGTTGATCTTAGGGAAGGTGTACTTCTCAGAATTAGAGGAAGATGCTGGATAAATAGAATAATAGTTTCTACTTCCCACGCCTTCTCAGATTCACTCTTTCAGCTCCAGACACTGTCTCTTAAGATAAATATTCTAATATGACATCATGGTTCCCAAGCTTTGTGGTGAGGTCTTGTTTATAATGTAAAAAAAATATTTCTGCCTCCCTCCCTGCCACCTACCATGATAATGCTACCCTAATAAAAGCTTGGAGGTTATAGAAGAGATTCTAAAATAATTACCAAATATTCATCCTGCCCTTTTTCCTTAATTAACAGAAACTCAAGTTTTGGCTGAGCATTGTACAGCCAGGATAAAAGATTATATTTATTTCTCTTCCTCCCTTGTAGAGAGGGTATAACCCCATGGTCAAGTTCT
>NW_011888791.1:3506253-3529469 GCF_000151845.1 Pteropus vampyrus
TTAGTGGTGTAATTCTAGTCCAAACTTGAAGACCTGAGAACCAGGGGAGCTAATGGTGTAAGTCTCAGTCTGAGTCCGAAGATTGGAGAACCAGGAGCTCTAACGTCCACAGGCAGGAGAAGATGGATGTCCCAGCTCAAGCAGAGAGAGAGAATTTTCTCTTCTTCCACCTTTTTCTTCTATTCAGACTCTCAACCTATTGAATGACATCCACCGCACTGGTGAGCGTGCTTTTCCTTACTCGGTCTCCTGATTCAAATGCTAATCTCTTTCAGAAACATCCTCACAGACACATCCGGAAAGAATGTGTTACCAGCTATTGGGGCCCAGTCAAATTGACACATAAAATTAACCATCTCAGGTGGCCATCAGTTTTTGAATTGGCTAATATTTAATTAAATGATGTGATGTTAAGAAAAATTAGGGAAGGCATCCACCAAAAGTTGGGACATTGGACTAGAATTTCTGATTTCCACTCTATCTCACAGAAGCCTCGAATAGGGCAAGGCACATATAGGTGCCTAGTACATCTTGGCTAAATGAATAGATGAATGAACACACAGGGTAACTCTCCAACAACCTTTGGAGGAACCCTGCCCTTACCCCTCCAAGGCCTGGACTTGCTTCAGGATGGAGCCCCTTCCCTTCCAGACAGTTGGAGGGACATTATAATTCCCCAGCTCTGCCTTCCCCAAAGCCTGAGACATCTAATTTAAAGGACACTGAACTGAAATTGGGTGGACAGGTTGGGGACAGAAGGACAGTCTAAGGTGGTCCTGGTGCTCCAAAGTAGGCTCTGTTCTAGGGCTCCCTGCCTCCCCATTTTCCTAACCACACAGTGCATGAGTGCAGACACACACACGCACACACACACACGCACACATGCACACACGCACACACGCACACACCACTCCCAAAGACCAACAGTAATCTCCAGGGATATCAGAGTTCAGAACCATTGAAAGATAGGAAAACCTCTCCCTAAATATGTTATCTGCCATCTGGGGAGAGAACTGAGTGGTATCCATTTCCCCTTTTTTCATCCTTACAGTTGTAAACCATCCTGGGAGAACCACCACAGCATAGGAAACAGCCTCATTACCTTTGCTGCCTTCAAACAGCAGAGGTACCATCCCTGATGGGTCCTTTGGCTCCATAGAAGGTAGCAGAAGCTTTGAAACCCCTGCTTTTCCCTGGCCAGGTGCCCCCACACTAACCTCTGAAAACAGAAGGAAGGCAAATGAGGATTTATGGCCTCCTTGCACACTGCAAACCCCCTGGGTGAGCGAGAGTGTTGGTTCTTCCTGTTACAGATGCATGATGTATATCAGGGTCATGATTTATGGGACCACAGCAAGATTTCATCTGGAATAAAGTTTCCTTGTATTCAGAGAAGGGAAAGTAGCTGACCCGTGCCTTCCTGCAGTTCTTCCCTAATTCCAGCACAGCCATTCTGGGAGAAAATGATCAATTTTTTCACAAAGACCCTTTCCTGTGGCAGACAGAGCTTTAGCAGGCTTGGAGCATCGCAAGAAGCATCTGTTTTTTTCCTTTCCGTTATTCAAGCACTCACTGTATTGTGGAAGGTTGAATAAGGCAAAATCATAATGCACATGCTTTTATCTCAAGGGCTGATAGTTTTAGTATGAAAGCCAAGCTAAATGAAATTAAAATCCAAAATAAATAAATAAATAATAGTAAAAAGGAAAGGAAAATATATTGAGGCTTAGATCATTGGTTGAGATTACACAAGCATTCTTCAGTTCTGAATCTCCATGGAATGATTCTTGTGTGGGGATAGGGGGGCTTATTTCAGGGCAGAGAGCAAGGTGAAGGTAAGGAGGGAGCCATGGTGACAGAGCTGCCTCTGTATCCTTGAGAAAAGGCAGGCTGCCAAGTCTGGTCTTACTCATCTCAGCAGGCAGGAGAGTAGAGACCTGTAGTTTCTGAGCACCCACTGTGTGTCCTGGGCATGGCCCTGGGCAGAGTCTCCTTAACTGTCTGGAGGACTGTATGAGGCGGGTCCCATCGCTCCCATTTTACAGGTGATAAGACTGAAGCCCAGAAGCACACCTTGACTTGCCCAGGTCACTTGGCTGGGAGCAGCAAAGCCAGGAGTCCAGCTCCAGTCTGTCTGATGCCAAAGTCCTCGCTCCTTCCCCATACCTGTCACTGCTACTAAGGGAGATTTGTTTCTGGCCTCAGGAATGTGGACAGTTGAAACGTACCCGCCCCTATGCCTTAAACCTGTTTCTCTGGATTAAGAAGAAGCCTTAGTCCAGTCCAGGCAGGCCTTAGAAAATAATAAAAGAGTGCTGACAGGCCCCTGACGGGGGTAGCCCTTATGAGTAGCTGGGTCAGTGCAGTCTGGGACTGGTTGATGCTCCTAAACTCAGACCACAAGACAACAATGAAACAGTCTGCAGGAACCTAGGCAGGCAGCCTTCTCATTGCCCAAATGGTCCTAGTTTCCAGTCACCCTGGAGGGGGGCTTGGTCTAGCTGACAGTGGCATCGGGCTGCTGATCAGAGCATAGTCACTGCCTCCCAGCTGTGCTGAGGTGACCATCGTGCCAGGCCCCCAGGCCATGAGGAGAGCTCAGAAACTCAGTCCAGAACCTATTCAGTCTTGCCCAGTTGAAGCGGGCAGGTCTGTGACCCAGAGACCTGTGCCATGTGCCGTCTTCCTGCTAGGAGACAAGGTTAAACTTCTCAGAGATGCAATGTGGAAGAGAAGGAATTCTTTGTACTTTAGAGGCAGACAGACAAATCTCTATGCTACTACTTATTGGTTATGTGATCTAGGACAAGTTACTTAACCTCTCTGGCCCATCAGGAGAGTAACTATAACAACCTCATGGAATTATTGCTAAATGAGATGGGCACTTAGCCCAGCACTCTCCTGAGATTAAGGCCCTGTTTTATCTTTGCAGCAGGTGTAAGGGACCGTATGGAGTGAGTCCTGTGTTCTCTCCTTCTAGGGAACAATGCCAATAGCACGAGCTACAACCCAGGCAAAGGCTGAGCGCTCATGCAAGCATTATCTCTTTCGGTTGCCACAACAAGCAGGTACTGTTACCAGGCTTGCTTTACTGTGAAGAAGCTTAGACTGTAACGTGCTCAAGGTGGCACAGATAGTACATGACAGCAGGGATTCCAATTATGGCACGTCAGACTCCAAGAGAGCATGATGAATTATAATGCTTTATATTCCAATAGATACCACATAGCGTGGCCCAGTGTTTGTGTTGTCTTTCTAGAGCCCATTTTGTATGGACCCAGAGGTGTGTGTGTACACATGCATGTGTATGTGTGTGTGTCCCATGTCAAGAGTAAGGGATGAGGTGCTGGGTGGGCCTTGAAGGTGCAACAGGCACATCACTGTTCCATCAGAATTTACACTAGCTTTCTATTTGTCCTTTCTTAGACAATTCATTGAATTCTTTCAGGTCTTCCTGTTCCTGGCTTTGAAATGGACAGGTGAGTGGCTTCCACTCACCTCTGCTCTCAGATGATCACTCTGAGGCTGTGAGATACTTTCCTTCCAGCCCAAGTGACAACTGACTCTGTAATTGTCCTCACCGTCTGTGAGAATGTGCTTCTGCTCTTCCAACCAGCCCAAATTCTTCCATGGAGGGGAAGCCATGTCTGGGATCTCTCTGGGTCCCCAGTACTATCCTGGGGAAACAGCAGAGTATTTAAAGAATCTCTACTAGATCTTAAAGCAAAACCGTATGTGCCCATGTGCATGCAAGAGCATGGGTGCATTCCGATATTCTTCTTTGAGAAAGAGCATGCTTTCTATTTACAACAACCTGCTGTCCAGAGTATCTTCTAACTGATAGCCTTCTTTGACCTTCATGCCTCCCCTACCAGGTGAGCAAGAGCAGGCATGATTATCCTCATTGTACAGGTGAGCCTCCTGAGGCTCCAAGAGTCTAAGCAACTTGCCAAAAGTTGCAGATTCTCATTCCAGACTAGCCACCTCTCGCCCACCTACCCTTGGGAGAAGACAGGCCTGGCTGTGTGGTGCAGGCCTCCCTTTCCTGGCAGAAGGTGAGGACTATCAGGGAGCCCCACCTCCTCACTTCTGCTGCACAGAAGCCTGAGGTGCTGCCAGGCAGGGGCAGGGCAGATAGGCACACTGGCTCCTCTAGCCTCTTCTTCTCTGCCCTCTCCCCAGGCTGGCCTCACCACCTTGTGAGATGAAGAGCCTCTGGGTGGGCTTCTTTCCCCACAGCACAGACTGGGCAAGGGGAGAGAAAACCCCTACCCGGTGTGCGTAAGGATGGGTGGCCCTGATGTGAGGGCAAGGTGGGAGGGAGTATGTGTGTGTGGGAGGTGGGGAGTGCACATAAGGCTGCAATTGAGTGTCCTGCTTTGTTAGGGTGGCCTCAGGGAAGGGGCAATAGGCCCTGAAGTGACACAGTGGGTGGTGGTGATATGTGTGTGCATGTGTGTGACAGAGAGAGACACACAGAGAGAGGAAGAGGGAGACTGATGGGCCCTACACAAGAGTTGGAAGAGCCATGGGGAAATGCAGCAGAGGTGACTCCATAGATCTGGCATCTCCAAAATGTCTCACCCCACAGTGCCACGTAAAACACTAGACAGACTGTGGAAACCTCACAGCGCAGGGCAGGCCAGCTGGCATCCTGGTTCTGAATCCCTTCCTAGCTCCTGTCTGACACAGCTGGTACACTACGCCTCTGGGCCCGAGTATCCTCATCTGGAAAACAGGGTGAGAGTCCTGTGCTACACAAGTTGTGTGGCTTCAAAGAGATGCTATGTGTGGCAAAACTGTCAACAATGATGCAAGGAGTTTAGCTGTACCAAGAGGATTCTGGGCTTGGGGAATTATGGGAAAGGTGAGCCTGCACTCTCAAATTGATCATTATTTCCACTCTGACTACAAGGTGTCCAGAGGCCAACCTGTAAATGAGACCTCTGAGGGAAGAGAAGCTGTGTGGCTGGCTGGGGAAGGCAGGCTGTCATCTTCTCAGTGGAGCTAATGGTCACTGGCAGCGCAGGCAGTACTGGACATCCAGGTGGTCCCTGCAGTGCACCATAACCTGGCAGGTGGCTGTGTGAAGCCTCCCTCCTAGGCAGAGGGCACAGACAGTTAACAGGTCTTATGCAGGCCAGGCTGGACAGCTGCTTAACGACTTGCCTAGTCCGCTGCCTATCCCATGCTTGGACCCCTCTAAACATTCCCTAGAGCTGCCCAGCTGTCCCAGGATATGGGCTGTTTGACCTGGGCCTGTGTGTGCCCAGACCTGTAGAAATCTGGTTCCATGAAGCAAGTACTGGTCTTGCAGTCAGGGAGACCTAATCTGAATTCAGCTCTATCACTGGACAAGTTAATCCTCTCCTGAAGCTCAGTTTCTTTATCTATAAAATGGGAATAACAATAGTGCCGACCTCACAGCGTTGTTGAGATAGCTAAATGTGAAAAATTATATAACCAATATATAATATATAACAAGGTAACTTGCATATGTTCAGTTAATGCTAACCATCATTTCTTTGTTGTTATTGTTTAGATAATTGTTTCTTCTAAAGGAGACTTTAAGTTCTTTGAGGACAGAAACCATGTTTAATTCATTTTTGTATTCCTCACTATATGCAACACAGTACCTGTTAAGGAAATTCAACCTTTTTGTGCAATAAGCACATATTACATGCTTACATCATGCTAGACCATCATCAGGATCTTGCTTGTGATGAACTGCGAGGTGCGGGAAAAGCTGGTCCCTAACTCATTGTATGGTACACAGGTGTCTTCAGGGCCAGTATGCTCTCTTTCTCTCATCTGGTCTCTCCTCTCCCTGCATCCCAGCCACCAGGGTCCTTAGGGCTCTCAACTCCTCCTCTTGGTCCAAATCAAAAGGATAGAGCTCTAGAGATATATGCACACACATTCAGGTATACATAACAGACAAACACTTTGTGTGTTGCTTTTCCACGGGATGATTTTAATCTAAGAAAGTGTTAAACTTAGAGCAGACGTTCTTAACCTGGGTTCATCGAAGATCTGAGTATGAGTATAGTCAATGCATTCACACTTTTTTTCCTGGGGTGAAAATCAGATTTGCCACTGATCTGTAAACCAAAAAAGATTTAAGAAAGTAAAAACGTTCTGTGATGAAGAAAATTTTCCATCTTTGTGCTGTCCATTATGAAAAACATTTGAAATGTAGTTGGTACAAGTGAAGAACTGAATTTTTAATTTTATTTATCTTAGTTAATTTAGATTTAAATTTAAATAACCATGTGTGGCTGGTGGCTACCATATTGGACCATGCAGCCTAAAATGATAAAATTCAAGATTAAAATTCATACATATTGGAGAGGTGGCATTTTAGAATACACAGGAGAATTATTATTGGCAGGAATTTCTCGAGGCCTCTAAAATTTAAAAACTCATTTATTCATTCATCCACCTATTCATTTATTTGTGCATGCATGTACATACACGTGAATCAGCACTGACATCTGCTGAGCAACCACCATGCATACAGCACTGAGGGGAGAGAACAAACGTTGACTAGGAGAGAGGCTTCCATTCACTAGGGACCAGAAGATCAGCTCAGAACGCTTAGGTGGGTCTCTCCTGGGGCAGCTTGTGTTTAGAACAGCACCACCCTTTTTGGTAGTCCAGTCCTCGTGACATTTGGCAATCTCATGAATAAGAGCATCTTTCTTTCTCTTGGAGATGTTTGGTCCAAAAGGATGAGGAGGGAGCGAGGGAGGTGTTACAAAGTGGAAGAGACTGGAGATATCTCCTGGACGATTGAGTTGAGTTTATAGATGGAGAATTCATAGTTAAATTTTTATGGCTGTTGATGAGGCAAACTTTGGGAAACAAGGGAACTTAGCATCTGGCTTTCATTGATTTTCAGACTTCTTTTCTTATACGTTATCACTATCTCATCTACTCCTCAGGCTGTGACGAGGATTAATTAGCTTTTGTGGATAAGGCTCTTATAGCAGTGCCTGTTGCACAGTGAACACTGTGTCAGTTATTATTATTGTTGAGAGAATGCCCAGTAAATGTAGCGGTGGTAAGAGCTCAATACATATTTGCTGAATAAATGACCGAGGTTGCCAAGCACATAACTTAAAAAGCACCAGGCAGAACCAAACAAAAGCTGAATTTCAAGATCTGCAACAGCCTTTGCTGCCTACAAAACGGCCCAGTGCCAGTGGCCAAGACAATCACAGTATCTGCAGGGACAACAAAAGAAGACTTCAATGACAGGCTTTGTGAATGTGCCCATGATGGTTTGCCACCATGGCTTCATGACCCCTATCTTAGGGCCACGGTTTCTCAAGTGAGAATAAACTAGACATTGCCTAAGACCTGCTCCAGCTGCAGTGATCTAAGAGCATGCCACCTGTCTCTAGCTGTGCCTTTTCAATGCCGGAGGCATAATGACAACATCCACATCTTCTCCAGCCAAGGGGCTTCCAATAATCCACCATATGAACATACTCAAAGACTGGGTTTTGGTTCCAAATGACCCATTTTGCAACAGCTCAAGAATTTCCAGTTGTGTCTGCTAATAAACATAAAATCCAGAAGTGGGATGGCACTTTGGGACATCTGCAAGTAAACTATGGAGGCGCTCTTGGCTCTGCCAAAGGAAGGGGTAGGCCAGCATCCATAGAAATAGACAAAACAACCCCAACAAGGTCCAAATTACACACTATAGAATTTTTAAAAGTTAGTTTGGGTGAGTAACCTCTTTTGTGCCTGGCTGCCATTAAATTGGACACATTCATAACCCCTTTCTGTTAACTGCCTGCAGCTCTCCATGTGATCTTTGTCTTGTCAACACAGAGCCCTTTGGCCTTTAATTCCATTGTTCTGATTAAAATGCCAAAACTGGTCTCCAGATCATTATTGGCTTTATATTCTCTTAGAAGAGGAGGGAAAAATGGAAGGTGAGCGGGCTAGCTAGCCAAGGTGTGAGGCACAGAAAACGTTTCAGAGTGAGAAAGTGTGGGAGAAGGACGGTCCATGATGGGGTTGTGAGAAGACTCTCTCCTGCATAGTTCCGGGCGAATGAGCTCTTCATCCTTGAGTGGGGAGCCAGGCTGCAAAGAGGAATACGTATTGGCGTCTCTTGGAATGACCTCAGTCTCTGAAGAAATTCTTCCAAGCTGGACATTTCTGAAGAGTGATAAACCCAGATCTGTCTGTTCCACCAATGGTGAGGTATTTTTCATTCTCTCTCTTCTCCTCTGGCTGGTATAGCAATGAGTAGGGAGGTGAGGGAACTCAAGACTTGAGTTGGCTGAACCTGGCTGGCTCAGTCATTTCCTAGTTATGGAACATTAGTCAAGTTTGTTCATCTCTCCAAGCCTTAACTATACAATGGGATTACTAAATCTACCTTGCAGAATCACTAGAGGATGAAATGACTATATATGAAAGAAGTTACATTAAGAAAGGTGAAGTTTTTGTTGTCATTAGTTAACATCTTCATTCAGAATTGATGTGTCCAAGGACATTGGCTAGGATGCCTTGGCCATCTCATGGGTACCACTGCTTTCTCCCCAACAAGCCTAAATCACACCCTCACTGGTATTCCTTCTCTGTTCCATGAGGCCAGAGTCTAGATGGGGCTGGAGATGCTCATATCCCCCACTCCGTGCTGAGCTCTGTCTCTTGGAGATCTTGCAGCTTTATTAGTTTAGGGCCAGGCTTCTCACACTGGAACAGAGGTTACCTGTTGGTACACTAAGTATGTCAGGGAGTATACAGCATCACAAAATAAACACGGTACATATTATTGGAGCATCAATTTTCCTCATCGATATCTAATTAAAAATATTTTTGAATAGTAAAAGAACGATTATATTGAAGAATATGATACAAAACTAGCATACAATTTTAAGTCAAACCCAAGATACATCCACAATAGTTATCATTTGTGACTGTGTCACGGATCTCCCCAAGAACCTTCCATCATCTTTCAGTTGACAGTTAATTATGAAATTTTGAAAAGTCCTGGGATGCTGTCCGGGGCGGCAGGGAGGAAAGTAGGAGAAAGAAACTCGGAGTGTTTGTTAACTTTTAAGTCTTTTGGTTGACTGATTAAATTAGCAAGGTACCTATGAGAACCCAAGGAAACAAGACAGCAGAGTGAGATGGTAAAAGACATTTTGGAGAGAAAAACCATGATTTGGTGTGATGGGGTCATAACTTCTTCTTTCTCTCTGTCTCTGTATCTGAGTTTCTGGAGTCACACAAGCCTGAAACCAAAGCCAGACTCGACCATAGATAGTTTGATGTTTCAGGATGATGGTGCCTGAAAAGGCAAAGTTAGCATCTCTCAAAATCAGGGAGGCAGGGAAGGCACTGTCTTAACCAAAGAGAACCTCCCACCAGAATCTCACACTAGAGAACTGTATGTCAGATGTACCACATAGGGGATGTTGAAACAGGAACCATGGAGGAGGAGATGTCCCAGGATTTCTAGGGAGACACAGCTGGGAAGAGTCCATGCTCACCTCTCTCCAACCAAGCGACCCACACTTCCCGGATGCAGTGAACAATCATGTGATCTACAAGCACTAGCTGAGTTCTAGACAATTGGTTCCAAATGATGGTGTATATGAGAACTGTGATGCCTATTAAATATATTCCTCTCTAGGCACCTCTTCCAGAACTTCTGAATCACAATCTAATAAAATATGGTTTTACAAAGGCCTCTAAGGGCTTCCAGGTTAAGTCCCACCTCATCCCAAGTGTCCCATGTTGACCCTGGTTCGGTCTTTGATAATCACCGAGTATCTACTCAGCGCCAGGGATGGGCTGTATCCTGGGGGAGAGTACAGAACTGTTTAAATGTGGGCTCTGCCCTCAAATACCTCAAAGACATGAAACCAAAAAGGCAAATTATAACTTCATGAGTGAATTCAAGGCAATGAAATTATGGCTCTCACGAGACAATGCTCCTGAGAACCCCATGCATGCTACACACTGGAAAGACGATGAGATCACAGGAAGGCTTGTGCCAGTCTCTGTCATTAGCTGGCCAAGAGAATTGCAAAATATGGGGCAGACCCAGAGTGAGAACTCCAGCTAGGCTTAATGGGGAGTCAGCGATTCACTCTGTCTTCTGTCCTGGCAGGCTGGCACCATCTCTAGGGAGACCTTGCTGCACGATGGGGAGGGTGTTGGGAAGAAGTCTGTACACAGATGTTGGGAGCAGATGTAAGGAGCCATGGATAAAGAGAGCATGATCCTTCTCCTAGTATGTCTGCATGCTGTGACGTGAAGGCTGCAGGAAGGAACTGAGGTGGCTATTTTTACGGGGGCTCAAACAGTGTTGTTTGGGATCCTAGGTGACAGAGTGTCCTACAGAGTGGAAGAAGCAAGTATTCCCTCTTGCCTGGGTCCTAGGAACTCCAGGGCAGCGTGGTAGTTGTCCATGGTGGTTGTGAGCAGTGGGCGGTCAGGGGGCCTTGACACTAGGCTATGGATGTAACTCTTGGTGGAAACGTAGTGGAAGAGAGCTGATGTTTGGTAGTCATGGCTGATCCTTTTAAGTGGCAACAGGATGGACTTCTGGGGAATCCACATGAGACCTTCCTAGTGAATTCCTGGGAGGAGATGCCTGAGGTGGGGCATCCTGCATCAGCAGATGAATGTGATGAGTCAGAAGCATCTGAATTAACACTATTGAGTGCTAGGTCTTTTGTGTACCAATGAACTGATGATGCCAGGAAAAGTATGTACTACAAAATGACCAGAACTTTTTGGGGGCTGAGAGCTTAGGTTAGGAGTAAGTAAAGAGGTCTGTGTGGGCTCTTATTTGTGGGAATGTGATTTTCCAAGAATGATGGAAATAGAAGTCTTAACCCAGTGGTTCCTAGAGAAATATTCTTTGGTTACTTGAGGTCTGAAAGTCCATATGAAGCAGGAGGCACTCAGAGAAGACCAGAGTGGGCGGAGCACATGTGGAAACTGGCCCTAATCGTATTTCTTGTCCAAGGTAGTGGGTGAGGCTAGACCCCTCCAGGAGGGTGACCACAGATCGAGACCATCTGGAGATGAAGATGAGGAAACCCAAACCAAGAATCTCGAGACTTCCCTGAAGAGGGTTCCCTCAGAAGTTGGAACTAAGAGCTCACTGGCCTCCCTCAGCCAACAGTGGGGGCCTCCTAACAGGCATCTTGGGTGCTCGCTCTGGGTTAGGCATAGGGGCACACCCTAGTAAGCGGTCCTATTGCCCAGCATTCACCACAAAATTTACAATTGTGCATAACCTTATCATTTATTCCAGACTCTCCCTCTCCCATCTTAGGTGACTCCTCTCAGTCCTTGCAAGGAAGGTCCTGTGTGCCAAAGGAGCCGCTCACCCAGGAGACAGGAAGCAAACTGGGCTTCAGAGAAAAATTCCAGAGCCATTAATGATTCCATTTCCTCTCCATTCTGTGACCAAGAGCACAATTGGCAGGCTACCTCATCCCCCCAAATCCTGACAGAAGCTGCGATCTGTGGGTGAGATTATATGACACCGCCAAATTCGTTCTGAGCTCCCTGAAAGCTGCAGGGAAGACATTAGAATTGCAGTTTCCTCTGAAATACGAAAATAAAGTAAAATAAAACGTTGTGACAGGGATTTAAATGAGAATAAAATGCCAATTAACTCAGAGGTATTGGATGATAATCTTTTTCTCAGAAGAATCCCAGGTCTCACTTGGTGGATTACTTTCAATTTTCCCCAAAGTGCCAAACGACCACACTGGGGAAGAAGACCTCGAAACAATCCCGAACTTGGTGCCAGACCCACTACTTATCACTTTAATTGACACTTACTCCATATGATGTTCATATATTCACCGAATGAGTTCGGTTTAATTTGAAATGGGGATTTTTTTCTTTCCCCTATTGAAATATTTAATGCAGCGGGCTTTAAAGCCAAACAGCTTCAATCCTAGCATTCTATCACTCTTCCATGTAGCTTTAAAGGATACAAAAGACTCCTCCAGCAGTGATTTATTTTGAAAATATTGTTTTTCCCAACTCTATAATTAGACAGCCTAGTGATCTATATGTTTTCTTTCAGTAGGGCGATGGGACAGGTGGCAAAAAACAAAATCCCTCTTTTGCTATCTATCCTGTAGTCCTCAAATTTAAATTAACAAGCACACATCTATTGGAGAGAAGCCATCCTCAGAATCAGGTACTCTTCTACCATGGAGCATGTGTTCTGCCCCCACCCCCTCCTCCACCCCCAATGGGAAGTGGGTGAGGAAGGAGGCAGCATCTTTGCCGAGGAGAAGGATGGAATGCTCCAGATCTTGGCTGATTGCAGGAAAGCAGGTGGGTTCTCCCCCCCCGCCCTGTGTTTATTAGCACTGACAGACGGAGTGCAAGAGCATCGCTCACCCTGAGGTGTTACATACTGATACACTGACAGGCAATTATCTTTGGAGACAGTGGTAAAACACAATAATTAATTGGAAGAGCAAGCGAAAGAATGGTGGCCCCAGGCCGAGGCAGAATGGTATTTCTAAAAACGCTCCGTGAGGCTGGTAATTTAGCCTCAATGGGTCATTTGATTTCACCACCTCCCTGTCCTGAAACCTTCCCGTGCTTTGTTTTTCAAAAGCATTAGCCTTGAATGTGTCTCAGATGTCATTAAAGTGCAGACCAACCTCCCATAGCAACTTTCCAAAATGGTGCCTGGCAATAGAGGAAAATCACTGCCTTAGCAAAGATGTCTCACAGAGCCCTGCTTTTGTGATGGTACATGCTGGCAGAGTGTCTTTGTTTCAAACCAAGGCTGACACATGTCTGCTTAAATAAAACATTCTCACTTCAGCTGACTGATTTGGTGGGAACAAGAAGTTCACATGCCAAAGCATGGGCTGACCTTCACGACCCCCACCCCCACCACCAGCAGGGGGGAAGCCTGCATTGTTGTATCCTTTTACTAACAAGCATTGAGAAGTGTGAGCTTTTCTTTTGCTTGTTTTACCATGGTGACATCCATTGACCTATATTTGATATTCTGCATAATGTACATGTGTCAGTGATCACACATTTGATTGAGAAGGGGGAAAGAGGACAAGGAAGAGAAGGATGGAGGAAGCATTTTACAGTTTAGCAAGAATGAATGTACTATAGAGGATTCTTTGGTTTTAAGGGGCAGAAACCATCTGGATTTAACTTAAAAGGACAAAGGGCAGATTTATTTTTAGGACACAGGATGTCTAACAGAATTCAAAGGAAAGTAGGTTTCCTGACTTTGGGAAAAGGTCAGAAAAAGAAGCCATTTGCTCTCCATCCATCTCTCATCCCTTCTAAGGGCTTCTCTTGCTATTCAAACTGGACCCTCTTCCTCTCTGGTCCACCTGGTGATAGACAATACTGAGCCCCCGGAGCCAGGCTACTTATTGAAGGTATGACATATGAAGAGTGTCTCACTCATGCCGTATCATGAATAAAATTCCCAAGTCCTAGACAAGGATTTGGACTGGTCTGGCTGAAGTTAGGTGCCCACCCCTTGTCTAAGCAACTTCATCTCCAAAAATTCTGTCAGAAGCCTGAGGGTCTGGTGATTCATGGGTAAGATTATATGACACAACCTAATTTTCAGCAGAGAAGTTATTGGAATTGTAAAAACAAGAATAAAATATAATAAAATAGAAGACTGTGATTTACTCTAGAGGGTAAGTCACTTTGAACAAAATGGTTGTATATATGTTGTGGCACTCAGGGGTTCAATGTAAGCAGGGAAGCTATCCCAAAAAGTCATACTATGAAGAGAATAGCTAAAGAATTAACTAAAGAAAATGTTGGGGGATATTTAGTCTTAATCTTGCTGAGTTATTTAGAGAAAGATTTGAGAACAGAAGTCAGAATTTAGTGGTTGTTTGTAACCTGTCCTAGACTGTGTCGCCCTTTTTTTCATTCTCCTGGAGAGGCATTTTGCATTTCCTTTTCTGGACACCTATACGACCCTCTGGTGAAAAAATGTTTAGGGCAGCTAAACTCTTTTACCTTTCTTTTATTAGCTATGAAGGAATTATTTAATTTGGGCAATGTAGAAGTCATAACTCTGAGTTCTGTGTGATAGAAACCGACTCAGACTGGCTGTAAAAAATAAAAGAGAACCTGTCATGGCACATTGTAACTGGGAAGTGCTTTGGAGACTCACGGCAGGCGAGGCTGAAACCAGAGGAAATTGAGTCTTGATAAGGGCTCTCTTTCACCTCCTTCTCTCAGCTATATCCCCCTGTGCGTTGTCTCTATTCACTCTTCCTGAGATTTATCTTTTTCCCTGTGGTCAAAGAAGATGACTGCTAGCAGTCTGAACTTCACATTTGTCTGGCATCAGGACTTGGGCAAAAAACAGCTCCAGCAGACAAGTCCTTGTAAGACTATAATTGGCTTCACTTGAGCCATGTACGTACGCATCCCTGAACCGCTAGCCCTGGTCAGAGTCTACCTCCATGGAGTGGGAGGGTACCTCCTGGACTACATGGTGTTTGAAAGGGATGGTTCTCCCAAAGGAAGAGCTGTGTGTACCCAAACAATACTTGACCACCATGAGTATTCATCTTATATATTCATGTCAGACATTGACGAGGCACATATAGTACCAATAAATAGCTTTAGTGCCAAGATGCGGGGACTCCAAGGATCTATCTGGTCATGCTTCCAGTGCTCATGGGCTCTTGGCATTCTGCCACAAGATGTTAAGAGCTCAGAGGATGTGGGATTACTAAATAGATTTTCTGATAGTAAACCTCCAAGGTGACAGTTAATGTCCCTTTTATAGGCTCTTTCCTCTGATCTCTCCTGAAAATATCTTCACCTTTTGTCACAGGATCTGGTTTGTTGTGGTGATGGAAAAATGAAAAGGAGGGGACTAATAGGGGAAATGTTTCAGTAGGGAAGATTTTTTGCTTGTTTTTTTTTTTTTTTGACTTTTTATTTTGAGATAACTTTAGATTCACATGCCATTATAAGAAATAATACAGAGCGATCTTTATGCCCTTCACCTAGTCTCCCCAAAGGTAACATCCTGCATAGCCATAGTGTAGTATCACCACCAGGAAATTGATCACTGATGAAACTCATGGCTCTAGTTCAGATTTCACCAGTTTTACATGCATGTTTTTGAAGACTGGGTTTTAATATGTATAACATTTTCTCAAAAGTCACTTTTTTTGAGTTTCCGTATCCAGATACCTTCCTGTAATGCTCGGGGATCCGATAAGATCATGTCTTGAAGGAAAAGTGGAGATGATTTATATGACTGAATATAAATAGGTTTATCATTTCTGTAAATTACAGAAAGTTTTAAATTCCCAACTGAGAAATCTGGGCTGTACCAAATAGACATTGGAGGCACATGGGAAGTATTTTGGCACTTTGCAGCTAAGCGTAGTATGGCTTGGGAGGGAGAGATATTAGGAGGAGGGAGATACCTAGGTAGCTAAAATTATACTTGATATGAGATATATCAAATGACTGAGGCAAAGCTGTGGAAATTAAGGAATGGGGGCACACTGGGGAGATACAGGAGTTGGAGAATGGGCAGACCTTTGCACGTGTGTGAGTGTGTGTGTGTGTGTGTGTGTGTGTGCGTGTGTGTACATATCCACTAATGGCCTTTAGCTGTTCTAAGGAACAATCCAAGATCCCACATTGCATGTAGATGAGCTTTATTTTAGAACGACCAAGTGGAATTGTCTCTTCAAAGCATAGATGATCTTATTTCTGGGCTTGGCTCAATTTGGAAGAAGGCAGGGGTGGGTTGAAAAGAATCAAACTGCCTAAAATTTTCATTTCATTTTATAAAATTTTTAAATATTATATTTCTTCAACTATCTGAGGAGGTTTTCAGGGGATCCTGCATGGAATCAGGCTATGCATCATGTGATTCTCCAAGTCCCTTGCTCTCTGCTTAGATGCAGAATAGACTGCTCAGAGAAGCCGCACTGTGGCCGAAGACACATGACTGTGAGGGCTGGCGGTGAGATCCCACCCAGGTCTGTGGGTCTCCAATGTCTGCTCCCATTCTAGAGGGAAAATGTGCCTGCCCTGATTATCTTCCCTACCGAAAAAAAAAAATGATTGTTTTAGACAAGAATTGTGACAGTCTTTGGATCTCTAGCTATGTCTGCACAGTAGCTGACATAAAGAAGCTGTTCATTACAAAGTTGTGGAGGAAGGGAGGATAGGAGGAGAAAAAGATAGTCTGAATCTATATACTCAAATCATAAGCATTAGGGGGCTAAATTAATTGCTCAAGTTAGGATTTAATTAGGGATTATAATAACAGCTGTTTTATCTTGAGAACCAACTGCATATGACAGCACATGATCCACAGTTAACTACCTGAGACATTGTGCCCATTTAAGCTTCCATAAACTGAAGGAAAACCATGAAACGTATTTAAATAGCAGGAGTAATCTATGCAATCTCACACCTCTGGACAGGGCTGAAGATGGATAATACAACAGAGGCAAAAAACGCTAAGACTGGGAGTTAGGAGACCCGGGATTGGTCTTGGTGGTTTATTAACCTCATGACCTTGAGCAAGGCCCCCTTCCATGGTTTCCATGGCCTCATCTGAGAAATAATGATCTAGATCTCTTCCAGCTAGAAAGTCGTGCAAACCCCTGATCATACTGTGTTTTCAATGTTTTGCCTGAGAAAGAATAAACAGTGTCAGAATTCCTCTTGTTCAAAGCCACAGGAACTCCCCAAAGCAGTCTTTGCTTATCCTCTCCAGTCTCTCTTCTGCCGCTCTGGGTTTTATGGGTCAAGGAGGGAGAGGCCCAAACTGGCTGGTGTGTCTGCCTCTGCCTCATGTTCAGGATTCCATGAGGACAGGCCTACATGGGGTTGGGTCCTCCGTGACCAGTGCCTATTGAGGGCTGGCAGGGAATGGGTCTCTAAGGAGAGATGATGAATGAGTGGAAGGATGAACGAATGAGCAAAGCAACAAACAAGTGTTCATCACTCTCTGGAAGAGGCCCAAACCCTAGACGGCCCAGCAGATCTGCCTTTTCCTGGGAATAAGTGCCCGTGTGCATGAACCAGGCACTGGTCTCAGCTTTTTTCAGGAACCATGATTCTTCCAATAGCTCTCTAGAGTACATGCAGTTATTCTTTCTCTCTCCACAGAAGAGGGGCTGAGACGCCAAGTGCCCATGGTCACAGAGCTGGGTTCGAATCCCGATCTGCCAGAGGTCTGAGCCAGTGTCTTGATTTTTCCACCAGGAGAGATCACTGCCCCTTCTTTGCAGCAGCAACAGCTTCCTTTCTGTCGACGTGGCACCGAGAGCCCCTTCCCATATGGACAGCCATTGAGCAGAAATGAGTGAGGGGCTATCTCGACACCCTCAGGGAAGAGGGCAAGGTACTTGCTTTTGAATGGGATAAAACTGGGTCTCATTTCCGACCCTGCCACTTACCAGCTGTGTGATCTTGGCCAAGTCACTTAACCTCTCTGAGTCTCAGTTTCCTCCTGTGTAAAATGAGGATAATGCCATCTATCTCTTGGGGCTGCTAGGAGTATTAGAGATCAGCCATGGACAATGTGTCATACGGATCTCGCCACCTAGCTGGTAACAGCAGCACCTGTGTAGTTTGGAATAGTTGGTTTTTATATTCTCCTCACGGAGGTAAGTATGGCAGTTGCCCTTAGATACCTTTTCACAAATGGGGCAACTAAGGGACAAAGGGGTAGAATGACAAGGCCAATGGGTAGAGCTGCGATTGCAATCCAGATGCCACCCTCCCTTTGTCTTCAGTGTTCTGCATTTCCACTGCTCTGTGGTATGACTATCTCTTTAGTTTTCCTCTCGGCCCAGAGTGAAATGAATCCCCTGGTCTGAGGCCATTAGTGATGCATATCACCCACTTGGGCAAAGACGCCACCCTTGGGTCTTGATATGGGGAAGCAAGGCCATGGGCACTTGCTAAAGTCAGTGTGAGTGTTGGTCCCTCTGCGTGGTAGAGTGAGGAAACAGAACAGCCAGGAGCAAAGCAGCGTGTGAAATTAGGTAAGCACGCACAGAGACCAAGTCCAGACACATCCCAGGGACGGAGGTCCGATCCTTTCTGCTCAGCATCTGGAGGTTGGGAGAGAGGAGGTCTGTGTGAGACAAATCTCAGAATGTTGTCCCCCAGGCCCCCAGCATCTTCAAGGGGACACTCTGACCTGGAGCAGGGCCCCAGACCCTAAGAGGTCAGAGCAGAGGACAGCCTCAGAGAGCAATGGGACAGTCAATGGGACATTCAAAGAGGCTGAGCACAGGCTCCCAGTCCCAGTGCTCCTCCCACTGCATCCCACCTTCCTCTGAGTGTGTAACAGAGTTCCTTGCATGTCAGACTTCATGTGGGAGAGAACATGGGATTCACCTGCTTTTAAAAGTTCACAATTTAACTTTGTGACATTTCACGGGAATATCAGGAGCCAGGGAGACCAAGGAGGCCAAGCACACTGTCCCAGGGCACCCTACTGAAGAGGAGAGAAGTGGGGCCAGCATGGCTGCACCAGCGTGAAGAGCTCCGTGGCAGGCAAAGCCCTTTATTTTCTGACTGGTCTGTGCAAGTGAGGGTCTCACTTGCTCCAGGTTACACCAGCACTTAGAGTCACAGGAAGAATTTGGGGCTCTTCCAGAGATGACATTCTTGCTCTACCCCCTCAGTCCCAAAAAGCCTCTAGTTCTGACTTTCAGCTCCATCTCCAGTTGAGGTTAAACAGAGAGGTACAGATGGGACAGGAAGAAAACATCTGTCACATCACTCTCAATGAACCACTGTTTCCCATAATCATATCTTCATTTGAATACATCCGGAGACCCTCTAGGTGAACCTAGTCTCAGCCTCTAGGGAGCATCAACACTCAGGGTGCAGTCAGGTAGCCCAGGCCTGTCCTGGTGACAGACAGCGATGCTCCTCATCCTGCTTGTCCCCCTTCTCGGGGCCCCTCAGGCGTGGAGACAGGCACCAAATGAAGCCACAGCAGGCTGGGCAGGCACTGCCCTCAATGCTGAAAAACACCCAGCTGCTTTCAAAGCGCCTTTCTCTCCTCTCCTTTCTAATGAAAACCCTCATGTAATCTGTTAGTGCGTGTCTGCTGAAGCATGAATTATTCAGAGAAGTCTCTGTTCCGTTATCTCCCCTCCCCTGGGACGCCCCTACCATTGTCCGCCCTGATGGGTCATTATGCACTCTGTGAATTTAATCTTTCAGGCTATCCGGCCCCACAGAAAAAATGTATGAATAACAATTTTTCTGTAATAACCTTCAACTAACCTTTCGACCAGAGTGAGTCATTCCAATCCCATTTTCACATCAAGAGTAGTCAAAGGCAGGCAATTACCTCTTATCTGTTTCAGGAGCTGCCCCCACCTCTGCAGCACCCTTGATTTTTAAAGGGGTGTTGAAGAATGTTGGAGGAGCCAGAAGAGGAGGTAGAAAGGATTGGGTGATAAGGGGTGGGCCCTGGAGTCCCAACACTAGGTCCGGACCAGGGGTCCCAAGCTTCAGCCTTCCTCTGTGAACGGCGGACTGGATGGCCCTGCCTCTCTCCTAGGACCACTGCATCTGGCTGTCATCTACCAGCAGCCTGGTTCTCTTGCCCCTAATGTCTTCTCTTGCCCCCGAATAAGGTAACTGTCTCTTCTGCCCAGAGTGTTCTTCAAAACCCTTCTCTGGATGGCAATTTCATATCAATTTTCATTCCCAGTGAGAACTTGCAGCTGACGTAATAGAGGATGGGAGAGGTTTGGAGGCCTTGCTATGCTCAGGAGCCCTAACTTTCTCTCTGGTCCCTACTGTGCAGAGAGATCCGGAAGGAGCCTGGAATTTGGGGTCAAGTAAAACTGATTTGAAGACTTGGAGCCTCCAGCTGTGTGACTTTGGCTAAGTCACTTCCCCTCTCTGAGCTTTTGAAGGGCTTCATGGGTAAAATGGGGATAATAAAATTTTGCAGTGTTTTGAGGATCAGATGGGACATTGAAGCAGTCTGTCTGATGCAAAGCCCTGAGCCTGAGTCAGTTCCCCTCTTAAGTCTGAGGCATCCCCACCCACACTTTTCCCATCTTCTTTTTCCATTCCTGAGTTCAGCCTAATTCTGAACCCACCTCCCTTTCTTTTCCCCCAGGCTTCTTGGCTCAGAGGCAGGGTCTGACATACTCATCCACACTCCAGTCTGAGAACAGCGCCTCCCAGTGGCTCAACGAATCTAAATAGGAAGCTGGGACAATGCTGATCCCAAGGGGGTCTTGGCCCCTTGGTGTCTTGCAGAATTGAGTTGCCTTTGACTACAAAACCACATCTTTGATTCTGCTTTTCTGGTTTGACTCATACCAACCTTCTTCTTGTTTCTTAATCAAACGAAAAATGCAAACCTAGAGTACGAAATGACTACTCCAGGTCGTAATTCAGAGGGTCAAAAACAGATCCTGGACTAGGGTCCAGGTGTCCTGACTCCTTTCTCGGTGTTCAGACCATCACAACTGCCTCTTAGAGTGCTTGAAGGTGGCAGAACAGGGAGCATGGCCTCAGGCAAGGATTGGGACCCTTGATCCTCAAGTTATACCAGGCCCTGCTGGCCTACCTTGGTGAATTTCTTCTCTCGGGTCACAAAACGGTTAGGGATCGGCTCCTGAAGATCTGACAGAGTTCTCAGTGGGTAAAACCACTCTGGAAATCTCAGGAGGCATATCTGAATGACTGGATCTGCTCGGAGAGAGCAAACTAGAGATAGGATGGGAGGTGCCAGGTGAGTGAGAATGAGAAAGAAAGCGGGCACACAAGTATTTACCAGGATCCCCTTGCCGTTAGTTTTCAGACTGAATTAGCAGCATGCCATGTTCCTGGCCAGCTGTCCCGGCTCACACAGGGCAGCAAAGGTACGGGTCCTGTCCCACATCTGTCCTGCTCTCCCTCCCTGAACCCACCCAGGACCCCGCTCACCCTTGTTCCTCTGCACCGTGAATCTAGACTCTTGCTTTGACACTCTGAGAAGTGTCCCGTCTCTCGCTCTTGACCTCTCCTCCTCCAGGAAGTTCCCCCACCACTCTCGGTCTGTCTTTGAGGACGGAGGGAGGCAGCCAGGACTCAGCCCTTCCTTCCTCTCTGTTCTAAGGCCTGTCAGATTCTCGTTCAGATGTTTCCTCCTCGTCTCCCTCCTTGTCTCCCTCTTGTGTATTTTCATGGTTCAGAGGTTAGCTGCTGCTATTCCTGCAGAAGGATCTTCCTGAAAAAAACTGTTCCCCAAGGGCTGAAAGGAAATACAGAATACACTATCAATAGTTGCCTTTGGGCCATGAGATTATAGTAGGTTGTTTTAAGTTTTCATTTTTTTCTTACTTTTTGGTAATTTCCAAACTTTACTAAAGTTGACAGACTTTAAGAAAATCACCATTTCCTACATGTTTACCCTCCCATTTGAGATCTGGTAGTGATGCTCTGGTGCCTATTGAACACACAATTTTTAAGAACCTACTGAACACTGGGTACCCAGTAGGGCCACACAGCAAGCCAGTCTTATGATTGGCAGGTGTTGCTATTCATTTGTGGGCTGCTGGTAGACTCCCTTGCCAAAAGAAAAACTCTCCATCTGCTAGCTGGGCCGATGCCAGGTTACTTGGCCTAGCCCCCTCAGGAACTCACACTTGAGGCACGAAGGTTGCTGGTAAAGCTGTTTTGCTGAGCTGTGTGAGACACTGGGTCCAAGAGGCTGAGCTTTGGGCTCTTCCCCCAGACTACAATGGAAAAGCATCCTCACCTTCATACCATAAAGAAATCTTGCACTCTGAGGTTCCCAGGTTTCAGCCATGGTGCCGGATAGAGACAGAACACTGGGTGAGCTCACAGGGACTGCCAGCCTGGATAGAAACTGACAAAGACTGAATTGACTTAGAGGATGCCGTGGAGCCCAAGAGCGGAGCCCTTCAGCACCACGTGGGCCCTGCCAGGCCTGGTTGTGGGTGTTTAGCCACGCAGACTTCCCAGAGAGTGGTTGTGCTGCTTCATGGAGAAGAGCACAAGAGCCAGTGACATCCGTGATTATAAAAATGCAAACCCCTTAAACACTCAGATGCTGGGACATAAGCCATTGGGCTACATATCAGTGGGCTGTGTGCTTACCTGCCTCCTCCCCTGGAGTACCTCTTTGGGGTTGGAGACCATGGCTGACTTTGTCCTGTTCCCCACTGCACCTTGCTAGTGCCCCGCCCCGCGCAGAGTTCATCACAAGTGTGTAACCAGGAAGGAGGAGAAGACAGAGCCTTTCCAAAGGGCAAGTGTAAATGGAGGGACTGGGGGTATGGGGAGTGTTAGGGCCTTTGAGCCATTAACGAAGGAGAGGAGAATCCAAAAAGGTAGCTGAGGGCACTAAGAACCGACCGTGGAGGCCACCATTAGGGGATCACCTGGACTCAGGGCTGGGCTGCTACAGTGATGTCTGCACAGGATCCCAGACGAAAGGAGCCCCTCAGCCCCCCGCATTTTCTTACGTCAGAATTCATCTGTGTCCAGAGCCTGCATGCTTTATCCATCCCATCTCCCTTTGCAGCACACACAAGACATTTCCTGATCCCCGTGGACGTGGCCTGACCTGTGTTGAGTTCTCCAGCACATTCCCTTCACCTCTACTGCCCCATCACTTCCCCTTTCTCTGCCCCATTCATACCTTCATCTTTGACAATTATTCCCAGCAGCTCACTCTTAGACCCTGATAGAGACAGGAGAACCTTCTCCTTCTGTGCCAATTAATGAAACCCTACTGTGTAGTCTCAGCTTCTGGAGAGTTTGCCTTGGATTCTGGAGCAGAGTCTTCTGCAAGGAAAGCTCACAGCAAGGCTAGAGAAAGTGCTCTGAACTTTGGTGTGTATTTCCTCAGACGTGTCACATTTGAGTGTGTATAAAAGAGCAAAATGGACTGAAGAGCCAACATTTGTGAGACAAAAACATGTCATATCAATAAGAGCCACCTTTTCCCCAGAGAAAATTAGGCCGTATCTATGTGTATGTGTTTTCTTCTTCTTTTTTTTAATACCTTGGGGGTGGAGGCGTTGCATTTTAATGCTTGATTTTGGCACTTGGTGCAGAAAAATAATTGAGATACCGATGGCCAAATTTTCCTCCATCCAATCTCAGAAAACTCAAGTTTATGTTTAAATTTTGTGTAGCTGAGTTATATACACAGCACATGAGGGCGGCTG
>NW_011888791.1:3531096-3546251 GCF_000151845.1 Pteropus vampyrus
CTAAGAGGTGATGGTGGGGGTCTGGGAGCTGAGACGTTTTCTACTTCTTTTTTAAGAGGAGAAAAATTTCTGCTTTCTTATAGGGGAAAAAAATCCATGAATGTTTTGGTGATGCTGTGATGCGAGAACATATTTCTGCTCCATCAGAGGGTTTTAAAAAAAAGCCCTAACCGGCAATCTCCCAAAGGCAAGAGCTGGATTGTTATTGTTCCTGCTGCCCCATTCTTAGTTGAGGGCTGAGCGCCTAAGGGAAATATTTGTGCTGAACCAGACATTTGACTCTTGTGTTTTAAGATGGGATTCTAATAATAAATAAATAAATAAATCTCAGTCGGTACACAGTTCTTTCTGGCAGGATGGTCCTGTGAGTTATGGCTCTGTCCAGAAGGCTGGGAGGAGGCGACTCAAGGGTCCATGCCTGCTTCTTTTTCTCTGCGGCTGGATGGACACAGGCACGTCTCTTAACCTCTCCGAGCTCCAGTTTTTTCTTCATAGCATAGAGAACCCCAAATCTGCCTCGTTTACTCTCAGGTGATAGCATTAAAGGAGAGAAGGAATAAACATGCTGTAAAACTAAGATGCTCTACAAATAACCAGTGATTATTACATGACAGAATATAAGCAATGTCAGGAAGGACTCCTTTTCTATCTAGCAATATTTTTGTCCAGGCTTGTCAAAGGGCCTGAAATTGTATCATTAGAAATGCACTCCCTGGGACGTTAAAGGCTTTTAGATCTTTAAGACGTTTTTACTAAAATGCCTTTGGGAGACATCAATATGAAGCCAATACCTCTGGGCCCCTGAGAGCCTGGCTGAAGAGATGGACTTCTGCAGGCTGGCAGCAAACCCGCAAATAGGCTCAAGAGGGAGGGGAAGTGATAGAGAAGCAGTGTTCAGGACGGTGTCCCCAGGAGTATGATAGACCAGAGCTCCCCAGCCTCGAAAGACCTGAGGATGGAGTTAAAACGCAGATTCAGATTTGGGGCCTGGGAGGGACTTTGACCATCTGCATTTCTCACCTGCTCCCAGACGATGAGTGGCTGCTCCTCTGGGTACCATATTTGTGGAGCAAAGCGATAAAAAACTGTAAGCTCATCCCTCCCAAGAACACCTGGATTTGAACAAAGGCCTCAGCATGGCAGGATTTGATGGTTTGGGAAGAATTCTGGCAAAAAGCAGCTCTCCCTCATGAGAGGAGAGAAAGTACTACATAGGGATGCTGTCTGTTAGTTTGAATCTGTATTTTCCTGTGAACCTGGTCAGTAAGCTGTGCTCTTAAGAACTAAAGATGTGCATGCAAGATGGGGCCCTGAGATCTTTCTGGGCCTACCTAGACAGCCCAGTGGGAACTAAATCTCCCTACCTTCACCCCTGCCCCACTTTCCCCTGCCCTTGCTGTGTCATCTACTACCAGCTCAGATTTTCTCTGAGCTTCTGGCTCTCTAACCTGCCTCTATGTGTTGAGTGGTATGTGTGAGTGTGTGTGCCTGTGTGCATTGTATATCTATACGTATATTTTTTCCATCTCTCCATGTATCATCATCTATCTATACATACCTCTCTCTCTGTCTCCTTCTCCCTCTCCCTCTCTCTCTCTCATCATCACTTTCATTGTTGTCATCTCTATGTTTCTTCTCCAGTGGCTGGTTCACAGAGGATGGGTGACTCACCACCTCACCAGGTGATCAGTGTTTACTCTCCCGCAATCTGGGCATTTTAATACTGATTGATGAATGCCTGAGGTCAGACACAGGTGCTCTTATATTTGGATTTCTACTGCACTGCACAGTACCTTGCACCAAGCGTGGATAAAGAGATCAGGCAGTTTTCCCACTGCTCGTAACTGTTGTGTGTGGAGATGGGTTTGTAGGTCTCAGCAGGTGCCTCTAAGCCACAGGGAAAGTGTACAGTGCTCCCTAAGCTCTTGCTTTCCTGCTTCCCCAGATCGTGGAAGTTACCACATGAAAATGAATGAAGAAGACTGGAAATGTTATGAATGACACTAGTCATCTACCACAATGGAGACCCAGCTAATTATCTGTGAACACGTGATTGACGGACCTCTCCTACCTGAATAACCGGTGCATCCTGAGGGAGAAGAACTGGGGAAGAGGTAATGCCTAGGAGGAGCTTGGGCCACCAGAGACAGGTGAGCTGCAAAGCACCTCCGAAGAGGAAGACCAGGCAAACGCATGGATCTCCCAGTATCCTGGACACACAGCACTGGTAGAGGGACACCTGTCCTTACAGGGACGGTGAGGTCATAAACATTCAATTTAATGACTGAAGTTCAGTGAGGGGTACATGAGGGCTCATTATACTATTCTAGTTTTGTGTAGATGTAGTATTTACCAAAATAAAAAAGTGAAAAAAAGACAGAGGAAGAAAGGATAAAAGGAAGGAGAAAAGGAAGGAAGGAAGGAAGGAAGGAAGAGAGAGTGGGGGATGGAGAGAGAGAGAGAGAGAATGAGAGACAGAGAATGAGAGAGAGAGAGAGAGAGAGATTGAGACTGAGAGAGATCAACACATGTCTTGCTTCCAATACAACTTTCTGGTTACAATCTAACTACCCACTGTTCTGCTGGTAAAGACTGCTCTGACACAGGGTCTTGGCTTATTTAGTGATTATATTTCCCTTTGTAAATTAAGAATGTGGCATTTGGATTTGAATCAGCACTGTTCAAAGTGTGGTATGAAGGATCAGAGTCTGTCTGTGAACCATTTGTTACCAGAATACAAGGAAATTGAGAGTAAATATTTAGAAACTCTTATAGCCTTGGGCATTGCCTTAATACCCAAGCACACAGTCAGTGGGTCTTGAGAAAGGGGCTTAGAGTTATCAAATTCACCTGCTGAGTACTGGGAAGCGTACTGGGGGTTGGTCACACAGAGTAGGACCATGTGTCAAATCACAATAGATTGAAAATATTTTTTACAAAGTGGTATTTCACAACATACAGTTTGAATCCTTGAGACTTTCACTGGCATTGATCATCAGTCCTTTAGAATCTCGTCCTAGACTGCCCTAACAAGAACAAATCTCTAAACTGCCCTAGTAAAAGTCTAATGTCCAGACCCTACTCTGGACCATGGGTCTCTCTATAGGGACCTGCCCGGGTCACCTTCGGACTCTCCCTGCCCTACCTGTACCCCTCCTCACATAGCTTGACAAAGAGCAACAGATGCAAAGAGCATGCAGGAGCAGGGCCATTTTTCCAGCCCAGACAGATCCTCAGTCTCTCTTTCTTTTTCACATTAAAATGGAGATGTGCTGCTGCTGCCAGTCCCAGACCCCTCTTTCTGGGAGAACTGGGCAGGGACAGGGGCCACTCAGGAGCCCCAGGCAATCTGTCCAGGCTGATCTGGAAGTGGGTAATCTCAGACGTGGTGATTTAGAGCACAGCGTGGCAGGTTGGAGGCTGCGAGGTAGCTGTTCCCCACGGCGCTCATTAAGCTTCCATAGATTGCATTTCCTGCCTCCCCCACCAGCCCTCCAAAGTGCCTGTTATTAATTCATAAAAACACTGCAAGCGTGATTGAGTCCGCTGATTACTGGAGCAGGCAGACACAAGAGACGGTAAAATATTCTGTGCCTCTCTATCAGGCTCTCAGGGGCTCAGGAGGAGGAAAAAAATTAAAAGAGAGAAAAGCAACAACATGAAAAAAGAAATCTGAAAAAAAAAATTGTGTTGTGAAATATTAATCAGAGCTGTTTGCCCCCGGGGGCTAAAAATATGAGGCGGCATAATCAATGTAGCAAGAGCTGCCCGGTGACATGTCTTTGAGAAGCTGATTATTACGGGTAAACACAGCTAAATATTCTGGATCTTTGGACCGCGCCTCTGGTGTCACTGGAGAATCGGATCCTCTTATCATCCTTCTGCAGGCGTGGCCCCCGGGGAGCTTGGTGCACTGGCAGGACGTGGCTGCCTGGGCAGAAGTCGCTTGGGCCTGAGTAGGAGCTGCTTCAGTTCCTTTCCAAATGCTGATTCAGGTGGGGTGGGAGGTAAGGGGGTGTGGAGGATGCCCAAGACTGTTTATATATGCATGTGGAGTGGGGCTGCCCCAGAAATGATTTTTAATAGCTAATGACCTGATGCTGACCATGCCAGGGGAGCTCCAACTCTAGAGTGGTTTTCCTGAGGGTCCCCAGCAAGAACCCAGAGGGATTGGGGAGGCAGTTGAGAGAAGGTGCATTCAGTGGCCTCTAGCAAGACTGCAATCATTCTAACTAAATTCTGCATTAGAGAGGATGTGGTTAGTGGACTGTAGCATAAGCTTATGGCGCAAACATTAAGGCATTAAGGGGCCCCCATGCCGGCTCCACATCCCTCAGGCTCAGTGATTGGGATATGAAATCTGCATGCACGAGCAAAAGGGAATGCTCACCTGTCACTCCGAGCTGCAGTACACTTGGTGATGGTCCAACCCTGAAGATGGAGTGATACAGATGTGGTTCTCACCTGCACAAATCTGAGACTGTCTGGGTGAAAATGATTTTAGAGGTCAGATATTCCAACCTTCTCATTCGACAGAGGCCCAGAGAGAGACAGTGACCTGCCCAAGGTCACACAGCGGAGTTCTTGATGCATAGGCCAGTCCAAGTGCACAAAGAATTAGGAACCAGGGAAGTGATGAGAATGGGTTTGCACCAAACCTTTGGGCTTAAGGAAAGCTCCCTATCAGTTACAAGGAGATTGAATCAGAGGGGAGTGAGCCCAGAAGGAGAGATGGTGCTCCAGAATTCCTAGGTACTAGCCTTAGCTCCACGACCAAAATTTTGGAGAACCTCGATCAAATCACCTCCCCTCTCTGAGCCTGAGTTTTCTTATTTGTAAAAGAGTTTGACCAGTTAGTGATAGCAAAGACCTCATCAAGTCCATGATTGAGAGCAGTATTTAGGGTGAGCTGTGGCCAGGGTCTTCTCTATGAAGGAATGAAGAGGATGGGCTTAAAGAGGGCTCATTGAATCAATCATAGCATCCCCCGCCCAGGGACCAGGAGAGCAGCTGCCACAAAAGAACTCAGGAGGGGAATTTTTCTTTGCCCCGAAGTGCACTGAATTTCTTCACTCTCCTCTTGGGGTTTATTATAGAAGCTCAGAACTCCATCTCTGTTCTCCAAAAGACCCGCATCAGCAAAGGACCCACAGTGGGTGAGGACCCTGGCAGGTAATGTCTGATTGCTTTGGTGAGTGGCTTAACTTGGGAAAAAAGTTATCCTTCTTGGCTCCAAGAGATGCTTGCTAAGCCACTTGGGATGATAATGGGAATTGCAACTATCATTCCTCAGCAAGTACATTCCTAATCTATATTCCTGATCTTAAATCAATTCTGCCCATTTTATAGAAATGGAAAACAAGGGTTAGCAAGGTTCAACAACTTTCCCCCAGTCTTAGAGTTGGCCAGTGCTGGGGCTGGATTTGAACAAGAGTCTGTCTCATTCTGGAGGCTGATGGCCTTTCCACTATGCCTCCCACTGATGTCAGGGAATAAAGAAGAAACACATATTTTCTACTGCTGTTTCCTTCTCAGACCAAGACAGTGAACTTCAGGCTGGAAAGAAAAGAGCGCTATGGGCTAGTGGTACAAGCTGTGATGGAGGGAGGAGGTCAGAGGAGGCCAGAGGGCCCAGGCTGCCCCAAACCTAGTTTGGCCTCCTAAGGCCAATGAGCTACACCCCTGGGTCCTGAGAGCTTCTTGCAAAGAAGGTCACCAAACAGTTGATAGCAATCTTAGGAAGACTGTGGGGATGAGAAAAGTTGAATAGTAATGGAAATATTGTGTATTCATGAGCCTGATATTGATCCAGGGAGGGATAGCAGCATAAGCAATGAAAGCCATGATTTACCAGAAATTAGAAAATGGCAGGATAATTTTTCTTTTCCTTTGGTGTGCCACTGAAGATCTTGGTGTCACCATGGGCCACTGCCCCACCCCATAGGTATTAGGTATTGTAAGAACAAACCATACCCGAAAGTCTCGCTTCTGCAGAGATGTTCCTGATGCCAAGATCCACATCTATGACCTGGGCCGAAAGAAGGCGAAAGTGGATGAGTCCCCACTCTGTGGCAACATGCTATCTGATGAATACGAATAGCTCTCTCCCGAAGCCTTGGAGGCCGCCAAATTTGTGCCAACAAGTACATGGTGAAAAGTTGTGGTAAAGATGGCTTTCACATCAGAGTGCGGCTGCATTCCTTCCATGTCATCCGCATCAACAAGATGTTGTCCTGTGCTGGGGTTGACAGTCCCCAGATAGGTATGCGAGATGCCTAAAGGTATGCGAGATGCCTTTAGAAAGCCCTGGGGCACAGTGGCCAGGATTCACATTGGCCAAGTAATCATGTCCAAGCTTCAGAACAAGGAGCATATGATTGAGGCTGTACACAGGGCCAAGTTCAAGTTCTCTGGCTGCCAAAAGATCCACATATCCAAGAAGTGGGGCTCTACTAAGTTTAATGCTGATGAGTTTGAAGACATGGTGGCTGAAGAGTGGCTCACCCTAGATGTCTGTACGGTCAAGTGTCTCCCTGATCATGGCACTCTGGACCAATGGCAGACCCTGCGTTCATGAGTCTTAGTGCTGCCTCCTTCCTATACCTACCAATAAATCCTACTTTCTATCGAGTGGCAGGGGGTAAGGGAACGGGGGCGGGGTGGGGGAGAGGAAGGAAGGAAGGAAAGAAGGAAGGAAGGAAGGAAAACAGAAAGAAAGAAAGAAAGAGAGAGATAGAAAATGGCACGGTAATTGTCAAGGCTCAAGATGGCTTTACGAAGAATAGATGAATTAAAATAAACCTATGTTAAGCCCTCTTTGACAAGGTTACTAGAAGGGGGATCAGAGAAACACAATAAATGTAACATCTAAAATTCAGTAAGGTAATTGGCATGGACCCTCAGTATTTCCTGTTGGAGATGATGTAGAAATGCAGGCAAACACCTAGGAAACTGAGTTTTGTGTAACTCAAAGGACTTTGATTAACACCCAGTGCCTGGCCCTCAACAGATGCTCAGCAGCATTTCCCAAGTGCAGGATCAATGTGGGCACCAGCTGTGTCTCTTACTGAGTAGGATCCCACCCAAATCTACGGCTTTACTCATCAACTGATATGGTAGAGAAGTCAGGTTTAATAGTACCCTGAGAATAATACCAGTTGTATAGCACAATCTTTGTAAAGTCTCCCATGTACCCTCAAAATAAAATAAAAGGTAATTAAACATATAGAAAAAGCTCTGGAAGTTTACACAGAAAACCCAAAAGTGGTGGAGAGGGGTAGGGGATGGACATCAAGGACATAATTTTTCTGCTTTCTCTGTGCTGATTGTTTTACAATGAGAAGGCAATCATACATTATTTGTGTGAATGGAATTAAAGAAAGGGAAATAAGAATAATAGTTAGGCATATTAAATATTGAGTGGGATTTGAGCATCACACATGTTGTGGGTTGGGTGACATGGACGGTTCCTTCCAACCCTAGGCCATATGCATCCTACCTTTGCGCCAAACCCTATTCATAGTGCTGACCTTGGACATAGCATCCTCCTCTTGCTCCACCCCCACTTCCTGGAATCTGTTTTCCCTTCTCACAGTAGAGTCTAATTTAGGCTCGTGGTCCCCAAATGTAGCTGTACATCAGAGTCACTTGATAAGTTTTTAAAAACAAGAAATCCAGAGTCACCTCATCCCAACAATTAATTAGGCACCACCCCCACCGTCTGAGCAGCCGAGAAGACAAAAATATGAGCAGTAGTGGCAAATTAAGCACCAGGCACTGAGCTCTCCCTTTTCATGCTCATGACACACTTAACATGTCATTACTATTGAAGGCCAAAAACACAGAGGCTTAGAGAGAAAGGAATCTGTCTATGGTCTTGAATCTAGGAAGTGAAAAAAACACAATTTGGACCATTTCATGTGAAATATCTTATGAGGACTTAGAGCAAAGGGCGATGACTTTTAATGGAGGAAGGACAGGTTCGGAAAAATTTTACTAGAATGCTTGCTGATGTTAGAGCAGAGTCAACAAAGAGAGCATGGTTTGTATTAGAGCAGGCCTGCTGGGAGAGGTGAGGGACAGCCCACGTAACACGAGGGGTGTGAAAATCAGGCACCTGGAGAGTAGCAGTTGCCCTTCTTGCTCAGGATCTAGCCCAAGTGGTAAGATGGAAGCAGGAGAAGTAGCAGTGGCTTCTGTCTTCTGTGTTGGTATTCCTTGGAGAACAGATGCTCAGGACCTCATCTGTCCATCAGTCAACATTTCTTGATCCCCAACTGTATACCAAATCCTGTACTAGTCACTGAAGGTCCTAGAAGCATGGAGAAGAGATTTCCCACCCTCAAGAAGGTCTCAGTCAGGAGGAAGATGAGACTCTGCTTTCAAGGAATGCCAAAGATGAGTCAGAAAATCGCTAGGAAGGCAAGACAGCAACCCAGGAGAGTCCATGCTACTCATATTACCTGCAAATGAGTGGTTCAGACTCTAAATTTTGGTTGAGATCAGGGAGGGGAAGATGCTGCAGAATCAAGGAGAATCTCAGCCCTGTGGGTGTGGCCTAGAGGTGTGCTAGGCCAAGGACTCTGATTTTAGAACTTCAACACAGTTTGATGTCCTTGAAGCCGGGGACCAGGCAGACTATGGCCTTCAATGCCTCAGGAAAATGGCTGTCCCACAGAGGGTTCCAAGCAGCTCAGGCCCCTGGTACCAGAGTACCTGCAGCCCTAGCCCAGGCAGCCCTGGAGTCCCAGACTCTGAGGACAGTAGTTGCCTTTTACCTGCAGGGCTGCTGGGACGATTAATGAGTTCTTATTTATAAAGGACTCTCAGCTCCTCAGAAGGGCTCTGCAGAGCACAAGTAGGTTATAATTACCACTGCTGTAATTAATGAGTCTAAACTTCTTAGAGAATATAAAGTGCATAATAAAAGGAGGCGGGGAGAGGGGGGAAGAGGGAAAAATTCCATGTGTTTGAAACTGGGATTTTTTCCTTTGGAAAGTTCACTCTGGGAAGGTATCAAATGATATGACATTCCCTTCTCTCAAAATTAAGCAGAACCCCAGATGGGGTGTCTCAAAGCCAAAGGCAGTGTTTCCAAGAATAATGGAGTATGTTAAAGCTCTTTAAAACACACTGGGCTGGAAAACAATCCTGCCACTCCTAGTAACTTCGAGAGTGAGCCTTCATCTGTAAGGAGACAATGGTACCCACCTAACAGGTGGGGGTGGGGCATCACTGAGTTCAGGAAAGTGAAGCACTGGGCACATGCTCCTATTCAGTTAATACAACTTCCATGAACTTCTATACCCCAGATACCAGTCATTCTACTTGGTGAAGGAGAAATAATGCCTCCTGCTTAGACTAAACTGAAAAGGGGATATGCACTTAATGTGGTTATTTATAATAGACATCTTTTAGCTTTTTTCTTTTGGTGGTGGTGGGGTGTAATTTTCTTAGGATAAAATCCTAAGGCTAAAAGGGGAAAAACATTCTTATAGTTCTTGCAATACATTGTTAAATTCCTTTCAAAGGAGTTTATGATAGGGCTACCCATTTGAATAAGGATGTGTGTTTTACCACAACTTCACCAGCACTGTGTATTACCATTTTAATGTGTGTGTGAGGGGAAACCATTCCTTTTGCAAAGTTTATACCATTGGTGTGGTAGTTGGGAGGCTGAGAGTTCTTATTTTGCCTTCTGTTCCCTGCTGGTGGTGTTGGTCATGAAGTTCAATAGGAAGATGAACGGAATTTTCTTCTATTTTCTAGAGAAAAATAACTTAAAAATATGACCAGGAATATACATACACTCATCAGAAATTTTTCTAAAAAAATTGATTTGAAAAAATTAAACCAGAAAATTAATTATATTTTAAAATAGTTTTAAATAGCTTGCATATATTACCTATTATGCAAATTGAATTATAAAAAAAATCCTTCTACAAGCATACAGTGGCACTTTAATGAGATGACAATCACTTTGTAAGCTTGGCCTGGTTTATCCAGCTATGTATGAAGGCCTCAGGCCTCTTCTTGGCTTTCTTGCTATTAAGTCTTGTTTACTCTCAGCTGTTGGGAAATTAAAGTTCAAATGCTATTTTTTATATGAATTCTGTCATTTATATGAATTTGCTAGAATCCCCCATTTTTCAGTCAGTTTTCTTAATTTTATTCCACTGGTTCTTTCTCCTTGACTAAAGTCCGTATTTGTCAACTTTTGCTCTTGTACATCCAAAATCTATCGAGGGGCCTCCTCTCACTTCCTGACATGTTTAACATGCTCAGTGCCCACCTAGGGAAATGATGTAGTATGTTAAACCACAGTCTGATTTCCCTGGGAGTCGTGGGTTTATCTATCTATCCTTCCCCAGGAAAATAAATGTAGGAAGAGGTGTCAAGAATAATTTCCATATGCCTGGCCTAGAACCTCAGAGCCTTTCTGGAAAGGTGTCAGCTCATACAGAGGCTGGAGGGAGTGAGAAAGGAGCTCTCTTGACATGATCTACTTTGGGGTTTTGGAATTGGGTTGTGAAGACTTTGGGTAGTGCACATCGTCACTTGACCAGGGAGGGAAAAGTAACCATTTTCTGCTATGTACATAGGGGAAGGAGAAGGGAAGGGAGAGCTGGGGCAGAGGGGAGGGAGAGACAGACAGAGAGAGAACTGAAGCAGATGAGGTCAGAGGGAATTGGAGACAGGAGACCATTAAGATCTGAGAAGGGAAAAGGAATGAGAAAACCTTGGGTCTGTTCCCGCCACGGGTTCACTAGGATTCCACCCTTGGCACCTGGGGTATTCCCATGAATCCTTACAATAAAGTCCCTGTTTTACTTAAGGCAGTCAAGTAGTTTTCTGTTCCTTACAACTAAATGATTTCTGCCTAAGACAGTCATGTTCTTTTTAATAACTTGACCTCATTTGCTAATGTGTACATTTTTTTTTAATTTTTAAAAAGTAAAATCTAATGGAAAAATATGCTAATTTCTCTTATTTATCCCTTTTGAAACAGAGATTTCTAGTTGCTTATCCAATATCCATTCTCTTTTTATAACAGAATCCCTATATTTTGGGGATAGCAATCTGCTCAGCTAAAAAGTTACATGTAGCAAGCTATCTTGTAGCTCTTAGTGGCTAAAGGACCTAAAAGTAGAAGTCATTGGATGGGAACTCCAGGAAAGCTCCTTAAAGGAAGCTGACTCAGCTGGCAGATGGCTTTCTTTCCTTCTTCCTAGGATCTTCCTGTCTGGAACATGGGCATAATAGCTGGAGCTCTAGCCGTCATCTTATGATGAACAACAGAATCAGAATCAGAATCACATGGATGGTTTGTTGTAACAGACTGCGGGCTCCATCCCCAAAGTTTCTGATTCCAGGGGTCTGGGGTAGGCCCTAGAATCTGCATTCCTAGCACAATCCCAGGTGATGCTGATGTTGCTAGCCAAGGCATCACACTTTGGGAGCCCTGCTCTATCAGGACCTAGAGGAACCAGCCTGGAGCCTCTGCCACCCCTCAGAGGCAAAGGAGGTGCCCCTTGCCAGCACTGCCGAGCCAGGAAGCCATAGTTAGATGGCTTAGAAAGTGACTGCAACACCACCTCATCCACCCCAGAGAAAGGCTGCTCAGCAGCCCTGGGTGCTTGCCTTATGTCCAAATGCCAGCACACCCAGATGTGGGTCCTGGGCCCCATTCAGCTGCTTTTCAACCCCTTTCTAAAACCCTTGAAAAGAAGAAGAACGATCTAAAGTCCTTACTCTGCACTATGAAAAAAATATTAAGAAATTATCATGTAGCCTTAAACCCTATATATGCAAATGTACTCATTTGAATAGCTGCCAATTTATATGCCTCATCAAATTAGGTATTCAAATTCTAGCCTGTGTATGTACAGTTGTTTCTCTTCCTGGTTCAGGCTTAAATTGTCACATGAAGGATGAGATGCCGGCTTCTCTTCTGGGCCCCTGTCTCTTTAGAACTGAAAGGAATAATTAGGAATTAGTTTTCTGGAGCATAAATTGTCCCTCTCATGATTGGACTAGTCTTTTTGTCATTTCTGTCATAGCAACATACCATCTCCTTCTCCCATGCATGGGGCTCTTGAAAATATGCATTTTTTTTATCTCCCTAGGTTTCACCTCACCCCGGGAGGCTGCCAGGGCATAAAGTCGGACCCATATTTCACAATGGGGAAACCAAGACCTGTGGTTAACAAGCCGTAAACTTGGAATCAAACCTAGGGTTTTAGGTTCAAAAACCAGGCTTCTGTTCTTCATATTAGTCCTACTTGTTGTGCTTTTTTTTTTTTTTTTTGTCTCAGAAGAATAATTTAAAGCTCTTTTATTCTTTTCAAAGAGTTTTCCAAAAAACAGCAAATTCCTTTCACTCAATTTCTTCCTGATGACTCCTGTGGGGCTATTCTTCACCCCATTGTATAGACGAGGAAACTGAGGCCTGACATTATAGAGCAACTAGGACCAGGCCATGTTCTCACCCAGTGAGATGTGGCAGCCCTCTCACACCATCTTACGAGATGATCCTCAGCGTCTCTCCCAGCTGTGATTCAGCGACCTTGCGTTTACAGCTTGAGACTGACCGTGGTGGGAGTACTTACACCACAGGAATCGGCAAAGGCACTGTACCTCACTCCACTCCAAATTCTCGATTCATCTCTCACAGAGAAGTTGTCTAGGATACAAAGCAGCTTTATTCTCCTGCCTTTCTTGGATCTTCATGGCTACAGCCCTCGGCATACCACTTTCCTTTTTTGAGACAGGCCAATCACTGCACAGGACTCGCAAGGGAGGTGACTCAAGTATCCATGGCTGCCTTCGGCGAAGGGACCATTTTACCTGCCTCTGGGCCTCTTTCTAGCTCCTGCCAGTTCCTGTGGCATCTGAAAGTTCTCAGAAGACAGCCAAGGGGGCTCCCTCGATTCCACAATTATACATCCCCAAATACTCCCTCCCCACATCTCTTTGACCTCTGGGACCATGAGTCAGGACATTCAGCACCTGCCTGTTCCTCCCTGTCTTATCTGGCTCAAGACTCTTTACAGGTATGAAATCATCCCTGGAGATGTCCAGTTGAGGCTGGACAGACACAGGGATAAGTTGCTGCAGGTTAAATCCAAGCATCATATAGAAGATAAGGCCGGGGGTCTCCACCTGAGAAGCCGTGATTGTCCTCTTTAGGCTCTCTTGACCTTTAGAAGCTACTGCCCTCCTGCTGGGTTAAATGCCTGACTGCCTGATCCTGTGCCCTCCTAGCATGCACTGCCCATCGCAACCCAGGACCAGCGTGATGCATAATGGCAACGAGCTGTCTGGTACCATTGTGGAGGCTCTATCTTGAGCTCAGAACCTTGACAGTGAGGTGGGCCACTAGGATCTGATTTCCCATTGACATTCCCACTAGTAGAACCTCCCCTTTGGAACAAGATGCTGGCTTGAGAAGGCCTCTGTTAACTGGCTGGCACAGCGTCAGCAGCCCCAAGGATAGAGCAAGACAGTTGTACAAGGAGCATCAGGCTGGAAGGGGTTGGGAGAGGCAAGCTCTAGTCTCAGCTTGAGAAAGCCTTTTTTTTTTTTCCAGGATGTTGAGGTTCTCCTCCCTGGGTTGTAAATATCGGCAAAGGACTTGGGGTAGTTAATAATGTTAATTCCTTCCTTTTTCTGTTGTCTTTTCCAGGACCAGCACACCCAGTCTCAATGTTGCTTGGGATTATTTTATTAGCTCTCTAATAAAGAGCAAAAGAGACACAAGATAGCTAGCTACATTTTAATGGAGGTGGGAGGAAATGTTTGGTACCTTTGAGGTTTGTTTGGTTATGACTTCCACCCCCATGTACTTCCTGAAAGTATTTGAAGCAGTTTGCAATATTAAAACATATAAAAAGTATCACCCCCCCCAAAAAAAACCCAAAAAACAAAAAGAAGTTTCCTGAGCCATTTAGAAAATCAGAAAGATGAACTCTTCAGGGACTGGAATAAGATCTGATTTAGCTTCCTGGTAGCCAAAGCAAACTGAAGTAATCACAGAGAGATAATGGATAACTTGGGGATCCTCGTAAAGGAAAATCTGACGCTTTCCTGGAGGTGGGGCCAGGCTCGATGCCTCAGATGGAGCCTGCTGGGATGGGTCTGCTACCTCACCTCTCACTCCTCCTGACCAGGTAATGCCAGCTCTCCCCAGCTGACCCCAACTAAAGGCCCAGAAATTACAGTGATGCCTGGTATATTTCCAAACCAGCTTCATAAATAAACATGGGCGCCTAGGAGGAATTCCCCAAAGAAAGTTAGGAAATCAGAGTCGTGTTTATATTAAGGAGCAGGGCATGCAAATACAACAGCTGCTTCCAGCCGTAAATAGAAGAGGAGAGGGATTTGGTAGCTGTTTGCAATGATCAAGTGTGGTCTAGACAAAAATAGGCAAGTGTATTTGGGCTGAGAATTAGGTGTAGATAAACATGAGGTAACTCGCTTTATGCAGTGGCTTGGCCTAGAAATATTGTGGGCAAACTGGTCCCTGGTAAGTGGATATTATACACTCAGGCAGTCATCAATTAAAGGACTCCACTGGCTAGCCTTTTTTGAGGTTTAACAATATATATCTCCTTTATCCATCTGGTACAGGTGACTTTCTAACGGACGTTTTGACCGAAGATGGAATCTCCTGTACCCATTAAGCAGGAGTCTTTCGGCTGCCTCGGGCCTGAATGGTTTTGAGTCCTTTGCAGTCAGCTCGCTTTCTGGTCCACGTTCCATCTTCCTTCAGCCCTTGAACACACAGGCTGAGTCATGAAAGGGACACCATGTGCCCTGGGTGGATCTGTACCACTCTAAAGGTTAAAGTGGGCCTGCCAGCCGTGCATGTAGCCCCCACAGAGACAACATGGCCACAGAGTTCCCATCAAGCTCTAATCCTAGGGCACTTACTGAGGCTTCTCACAGAGGTGGATAAAGCGAGAAACCTGCTGCTAACGGGGGGCTCAGATGAGCAGAACAGTAACTTCTAGAACACTTTCCAAAAGCCAGAGCTAAGCATGCAAATCCTTTCGTTAGGGGCCCTGAGCATGTCTGTGGCCCAGTCTACCCCGAAAAGAGGCCTCGGAGGGAGGCCTCACTGTGTTGTGGCAAACTGGGAGGCCCCCCAAATGTGT
>NW_011888791.1:3546501-3560923 GCF_000151845.1 Pteropus vampyrus
GCCCCGCCAGGTTCCCAGAAGAGAGCTGGGCCTCAGAGCTTTGATAAGGAACCACAGGAATGAATAAGGGCATTCATACATTCTTCCTTTTCATCTCGGCCCTTCTTTCACCTGCCCGAGTTAGTCCCTGGCTAGTGGGCATGTGGAATTCTTTGCACAGAGGCCTCAAGCCAGTCTCTTCCAACCTCAGTTTCCCACCCTGTAAAAAAAGGATCACAGACCCTTACAGCACCGACCTCATTCTGCCTCAAGTTCCCTCCCCTCCAAAGTGACAGCTGCCCACTTCGTAATCAACCTAAGCGTCAACAGCCGAAGTGCAGAGAGAAACTAAGATTAACTCCACTCTAGAAAAACTGCAGGAGACAGAAGACCTTGTTGGAGAATGCCTACTAAATAGAAATGAAACTCACAGTTTAATTAACTCCCAGAGAAAAGCTTTCTTTTGGGGGCTGTTGATTTGTACCCTTCTTGCTGCTCCTCTTTTCTTGTCACTGCAATCTGTCCAACCTAGCTAATTTGCCCCAGACAGCTCCTCCCGAGTGAGAGCAGGAGCCCTAGACCCTGTGGCAGGGGCCAGGTAAGGGATAGCTGATCCCAGGTAATGGGCATCAGCTTGGAATGGGGAATCCAGGGACCAGGATGGCCCTCACTGCCATGTGACCTTGAACAAGACTTCTTACTTCTCTGGGCCTAATAATGCTCAGATGACCACAGACTTATTAGAAAACCCATGGAAGAGGGAAAGAACGAGACCAAGGATGCAACTAATATTCTTGGAACCCTGTGCATACATCATACATCATCTCACTATTCCTCATGCCGGTTCCTCCATTCTATGGAGGAAGAAACTGAGGATCAGAGATGCTGATAAATGAATGCTCACTGTTCCATGGTGGTGGAACTGGGATGTGAGCCCAAGTCTACCCAAAGCCAAGGACCATGGTTTCTCTTCCACTTTACACTGTCTCAACTAAATGTACAGCCTGCGGAACTGGGCAGTGCTATCCACGTGTAAGTCTTTCCCCAACCATCACCCCATAATATACTTTGGTCCTGTATTAAAGGGCTACAGTGTGTGGGACTGAGGATATCCTGGAGAAGGAGAAGAAAGAGAAAGTGGCGTGAGCTGGGGGAGGTAGGATGTGGGCTGTGGAGGGTGGGGCAGTGAGGATCAAGGAGGGATGCAGGTGAGAAGAGCATCTGACTAAAGCAGGTACCAAATGGGAAATGATGGAGATAAGGCTGGAGAGATGAATGTGTTGGGGGAATAGGCTATCTCCTATCTCCTCTCTCCTCTATCATGAAATGCAGCTCTCAGATCCCTCATTCATGCTCAGGGGTCAATAACAGACTAGTAAAAAAATTAAAAAGTGGACCCCCTTGGAGATAATTAGCATTTTAATTGGGATCAATGCTTCCAGCTAAAGGAAAGATGCTTTAATGGGGGAATTTCAGGCAGCAGCTGGCAAGTCCAGTAGGATCTGGGCCACTATTACACCACACAGAGATCAGCCAGTCCCTCCTTTTCCATCTCCCCTAGCTTTCCATTCAATTAACCCCACCAGCACCTTCTTATACCAAGCCTTACTGCAGGGCTTTACACACTGTATCTCATTTAATTCTCTAAACAGTTTCAGAGCTAACTGCAAGTTATTTCTATCCATTTCAGTCAGTCTGGCCAGGGTTAATTCAATCCCATTACACTGTCTGGAAACTGAAGGCTCAGATTGTTGAAGTAATTAGCCCAAGGTCCCAGAGCTCTTAGTAGAAGGGCTAACCCAGTTTTCAGATCTGCTTGACTCTGGCGTTCCACTGCTGATAACTCTTGGCCTGATGGGAAGAACGAAGGGGTCCCTGTCCCCCACTCACCAGACCCCAGTTTTGGGTCTCAGTCATCAAGAGTAAATGGGAATGCTCGTTGGCTTGGAGATCAGAAGGGGCTCTAAATAGTCAATTTCCAGTTAACTGAAGTTTCTCATTTTAAGGATCACATTTTAAAATAATTAGCCATTTCGTATGGAAATCATTCTACAATATTACTCTTTCCTTCTCCAAAAAGTGACACCTAAGGGACCCATGGCGTTAGTTTATACTAAAGGATGTACCCGGGGCTTAAAGGCTGCTTGCCTTTAGAGTTTTTTGATTTGGGGCTACTTGAGTGAGCAAAATCCATGATCCACATGCCTGATTTATTCTTTTTCCAAAAAATGAGAAGGCAAAAAAAAAATTGGTGCAGGGTGAAGTAATGAAACCTATACTGATTGTGGAGCCCCCTCACTAACTTGGATGTGTTGGTTGCACAGTAAGCGACCTTTGAACAGTCCCCAAAGAGACCATTCATTGGTAAAATCGCACATCATTTGCCCACAAGACCAAATCCTTTTTTTTCCATTTGCAGTCAACTGAAAGGCCCTGAGGCCTCAGTGAGAGTCCCTTCTCAAATCTTGCCCACCTTTTTTTTTTAGCTGCCCAGCAAACACCTTCCTTGCCTGATGCGCCCCAGGCTTTCTCTCCGGGTGCAGTGTTGGAGAAGCTCTCAAGAGAGGTGCTCATGGCAGCTAAGAGCAGGCCCAAGCCCCAAGCTGAGCCAGGCTACCGCCCATCCTGCGGCTTTGCTGCTGGAGCAGAATGAGAGGGTGGGGGCAAGGTCTAAGTGCTCCCTGCCCTCAGTTCCTACAGCCTGGAGGCCCAGGACACACTGGCTCAGCTCCCAACCTATTTCCCAGACTGGTTCTCCTTCTGTGAGTTTCCTGCCATCCTGCCAGCGAGGGCCCTGCCTCTCTTAGTGGTCCAGAGCTGTTCTGTGGTTTGCAACTAATGTTCCTGAGCTAAGGTTGCCAAGTCCTCCCTTGCTGCCAGCTATCCTGGCAGCTTCTGTCTCTGCCATCGGTGTGCTGGCCTTCAGAAACCGTTCCCTCCTGATCTGCACTCCTAATGGGCAATGAAATAGACAAACCTCCCCCTCCCCCCCACTCCCACCTCGCCCCCCCGCAACTAGTTCATTAGGGGCATGTGCAAAGTAAGAGTCCACAGGATCCAAACAGTGACAGTTTCTGAGGGGCTGAGCCTGCCAGGTGTGGCAGCCCCTGGCAGACAGTGCCACATGCAGCAGAGGGAGGCTCTGTGGCTTCCTTCTATCAATTTTGACTGTCATGGCCTGGGGAAGCACCCACTAAGAGAACCAAGGTTCAAAACAGCGGTCTCAACAGGGCCCTTTGATCTGGAGTCTAAGTGCAACTTACGGGAAAGTTTATCTTTACAACAGGAAGCTGGGTTGTGACCAAGGGTCCCTCATGTGGGGAATGCCAGGCTGATTTGCAACATAAGCCCCGCCTAGAAGAAACACATTGGACTGCTGATCAAGGAGCCCTAAGAGCCAGCCTCAGGCCTCACATTCACATTTATGAGTTTCTCTATTTAGTAGGCATTTTTTGAGCCCCTCCTTCATGTTAGTCAAGTGCTGGGCACTTTAAAACAAATGTGTCCTCACAACCACCACAACATCAATCTCTGGGATGCCAGCACCCCAGCTCTAGGTGAAACCACAAAGCCGCTGCTATTACTTGACATAACTCCTCTTTACCCAAAAGATGTCTGGTTCCCTTTCGGCTCTGATATTCTTTGACCATTTGCACAGGCAGTCTTCACCACACTGCCCATGCTACCCAAAGTCACTCCCCAAACGCTGCTCAGAGTGAGTCAAGGTCAGTGTGGCCTGGGTCTTTGTCCACTGTGGGGTTGGGAATGGGAGTCCTGATCTTCCAGCATGGATGGAGAGGGGAGGGGCGGAGGACAGGATCAGGTAGGGAGGAGAGTTGCATTTGAAAAGAGAGACTTTGTGAGGTGATGCTGAGCCCAAAGAAATGACCTGCCAATGAGAAGGTGCCAGTCTCCGCAGCCCGTTTTTGGACCGAGGGTTGGGAAACAGTGGTGTCCTCCCCTGTACCCAAGTCTATATTGTCCTTAGACCTGGGCAGCTGGGTCCAGTGCCACTTCTGTTCCACCACAGAGGCGAGGAGGCAAAAAGACCATGCACTTCCAAGCTGGTGCCCCTCCTCCTTCTAGACCACATCCTGGAAGCCAGAACCTCAAAATTTCCTCCCCAGATTGTCTTGACTGTGCTTCTTAGGTCTGAGTGAATCTTTCTTTGGGGTCCATACCTCTGTGTTCTGACCATGTCACCAACGTGTACAGCCCTAGGCCCAAGGTGTGGCCCAGGGGCAGTTATTTGGGCAGGAGAAGGGTAGACTGCAGGTGGAGCATCCTCTCACAGCGTCAGTGAGCTGCCTGAGACTAGAAAGAGGCTAGGCTGTGGGCTGAGGACAGCCATCCATATTCTTGCTCCAGGTCCTGCAAACACTGGAGGTCTCCAGTCCTGATACAAAGGACAGGGTCATGACAAAAGATGCCTTAGTGTCCATGCTAACAATCAATACGCTAATTACTTAATATTTTTATCAATTCATTTAACTAGACTTTCTAAATACTCCGGCCTAAATAATTTTAATAAGAATAGCTTTTGGAGATCGAGGACTCACTCAGGTATTTACTGAGGGCCTAAGAAAGACCAGTCGTGCGAGATGCTTGTCTCCCAGAGCTTGGAGCTGCTTGCGATAGACAACCAATAAGTAAGTTAGGGTTTGAAAGAGAAACACTGTTCTCGATGGAGGTTTCAAGTAATGTGGGTGGATGGTCAGAAGGCTTTCCTGAGGAAGAGATATAAATTACAGATGGGGGAACATGAGACCCAAAGGTGTCAAGTATATTAAGCTCAAAGTGGCTGTCGTGATTAGATGCCAGTTTTTCCAATTCTGAGCTTAGTGTCCTCATGGCCACACTTTGTGGTCTAGTTTTCACCTTTAAGTGTGCAAGGACACCACATACCAGCCAGTGTTCACATAATTCTCACAATTTACACCCATCATTAGATTTTGGCATAGCCCACATGCTCACACACACGCACACACTTGCTTCCAGCCTGAATGTGATGACAAGCCGGAATGGCAAAGAGCCGCCTGGGTCCTGCCTTCAAGGCATTCAGAAGAAAACAGAACCACCAGTCTGTGACAATGCGTCCTCGTTGCAGCTTTGAAATCTGAGGCTGGGCTCCCAGCCTGGCCCAGCCTGTGGTTTTCCTCCCAGTCTCCCCCGAGGAAGCAGGCACTGCTGTGAAGCTGGGTTTGATCAAAGCCTCCACAAACCCGTGCTGAAGCCACGGCTCTCGACTCTTGGAATTATTAAAGTGTTTAATAACTTTCCACCACTCCTTCCTCACAGAGACCCTGAACGGCCTCTCATTCCTCCTTCCTTCACCTCTGCCTTTTATTGTGAGGAGAAGGGGGGCGAGGGGGCGGATGGATTTGATTTCCCTCACTGAGTTCACAATCATAATTGCGATGTTCGTAATTTCCATGTTCTGGAAAAGCTCCTTACAGTATAACAAATGCCCTAATTACCGTGTTTGCCGCCCCTTCGTATCGTTTTAAACACGCCGCTCCATTTCAGTCACCCGCAACTTGGCAAATAAGCTGCAGCGAGAGCCTCCTGTGTGCAGAGCTGGTCTTCGGCCTGCCTGGATCCAGAGATTTCAATCTTATCTGCCAGGCAAAGTAATTTGAAATTTAATCATCTTTCTCCCAAGCGAGAATGCCTTATTATTATCTTTTTTGAGAAAAAAAACAGGCCCAGACATCAATCTTGGAAATTTGGGGGTAGAGGGGGAGGGAGGAGATGTGTCAGGTGATGGATCCCCGGCTGCCTTGTTGGGAGTCTCTCTTCTTGGGACAATCATGTGACCATTTCCAGCTGGAGCAGGCAGAGCTCCTGTGGGCAGAGCCAGAGGCATAGGCGGGCCAGGATGCCGGGGCATACCCTAGCAAGGTCCCTCCATCCAAGATGCTTGACCAGCCTTTCGCTGTGCTCAGAATTCCACAGGGAAGGATTTTGTCTCTCTTGTTGAAAGGCAATCATCTCGAAGAGATGGTCGACCTGCCCAGATTAGCCAGCGGGATCTCATGGATGCCACCTCGTACCCAGGTTCCCCGACTCATCAGTGAAGATGCTTAGCTGCAGCCTGCAGTCAAGTAAAACACATAAGAATGCAGGAAGTTTTCGATAGAATCAGACTCTGTGGATCATGGAGGAGAAAGAAGTTTTGAATATACAAAGCCAGAAACTAGTCCAAGGAAAATTCTCCCTGTCATCAGCTGTGTACACTTCTAAGTGGTAAACCTGGTTCTTTTCATGTCTGGCCAAAACAGAAGTTCTTTCTGGTCTGGAACACACTTGATGGTTGTGTGTGTACCATTATGAACATGCAATACGTTGACAGCTCATCTCTGAAGGAAATTTGATAGAGATTTTCTCAAATTTGGCAACAGTCTTAAAATTTAAATGAACTAACAGCAATGAGTTACAAAGCTGAAAGAAACTTCTCTAAGTGATCAATAATGAAAAACAAAATTCAACAGACAGTACCAACGGCAAGACAGAATTGTCCTTCTATTCTCTCTATGGAAAACGATAACACAAAATTGTTGACATATGAAGAGGAGATCAAAGAGTACGTAGTCAAAATTATAGGAAAATAGTATCTCAAAGGCATGTCAGGCAGTTAACTATTAAATATTGAGTTACTTTTTTCCTGGATTGTGTCATGTTTGTGGTACAGTCGTGCACTGCTTAACTGCAGATATGTTCTGAGAAATGCATCCTTAGGCGATTTTGTCATCACGTGAACATCACAGAGTGCACTTAAACAAACCTAGATGGTATAGCCTGCTACACATCTAGGCTGTGTGGTACAGCCTATCAATCCTAGGCTACCAGCCTGTGCAGCATGTCACTGTATGAAACAACACAAGGTTGAGTCAAGCACAAGAGAAAATGATGCAACCAAGAGAAGCTGTAAACAAGAGATGTATGAAGCTGCTGCTGGCGTAATATGGCACACTGTTTTACAACAAACTTTTTTTTTATAAGTAGAAAGGGTACACTCTAAAATAATGATAAAAAATATAGTCTGGTAAATACATAAATCAATAACAGTCGTTTATTATCATTATCAAGTATTATGTACTGTACACAGTTGTATGTGCTATACTTGTATGTGACTGGCATCACCATAAACATGGGAGTGATTTGTTGCACTACAACGATATGACAGCTATGCTGTCACCAGGCGATAGGAATTTATCAGCTCCTTTATAATCTATAGGACTACCATGGTATATGCATTTCCTTGTTGACCAAAATGTTATGTGTCAAATGACTGTATTTGTCAGCTTTTTAAAATGTGACTTGCAATTTGTTGTGATTTCTCCTTCAAAATTATAATCACTCTTATACTTAATTTTGAATGTGATGTTTGGCAATCTTTTTCTTAATGAACACCTAACCAAACCTGGGTTCGATCTGGGCAGAACAGTTGGGACCTGCTGGCAGGGTAGATGTGGGTATGAGAGAAAAGTAGTCAGGATGACTCCAAGGTTACATCTTTCCAATGTTCCAATAGTTAAAAAAACAAACAAACAACAACAACAACAACAACAAAAACACACAAAACAAACCCTTATTTTATAGAATAATGGGAATAATTGAGTTTTAAAAGTGACCTTACTTGGTGAAGGAAAGATTCAGCCCCCTTATGCTAACTTCCTATTACATTTACATTTTGCGATTTGAATTTCTGGAATCTCCTATCAGAGCTGGGCAATGCAATGGCTGAGCAGGACTCCCTGAGAATGCTTCTTATAGAAGTGCCCTTGGACGAGAGAGGCTGGAGAAAGGGTTGGCTCTAAGAAGAGATGAAGACTTAATTGGGTCAGCCGAGCCACAGAGGGGCCCAGAGCATACAGCTGGGACAGAGTAAGGACTGTTTCCCAAGGGCTGGCCCTGTCTACTTCTGTGGTCCCATCCCTCATGCCCTCCAGCCTGGTGACCCCCAGCAGCCCTAACCCCACTTTCATACCTGGTCCCCTCCAGGCTCCAAGTTGATTCTGGTTCAAATACTCCAGGGTTCCAGTTTCTCGGGTTGTGCTTTCATGTGGCTCAAATGCCTTTCTGGGCTTCTTGGCATCTTTGCACAGACACGAGACGGTCTCCCACCTGTCCCCAGGTCTCTGTGTCATCCTAGGTCTCGCCTTGGCTGATGCTAATTCAAGGCACTACCTGGACCAGGCCACTTGCACTCTCTGTGCAGTGACAGATAGAATTGTGTGACAAAGGCATAGGAAACTCTCTACAACAAGCAACACCTCTGAACCACTTCCTTCACCCAATAAGAGGGCTGGCTACCAAGGCCATAGTGGAGGAAAAATTCACCCTGTTGAAAATCATCTTTAGTTGCACTTAATTTTTTCTCCCCCTCAGATATATGGGCAGCTGCTCAAAGATGCTTATTAACCCAGAGGTCCCCAATAGTTTTGGCACCAGGGACCGGTGCTCTTATGAGAATCTAATGCCTGATGATCTAAGGTGGAGCTGAGGCAGTGATGTAGCACTGGGGAGCGGCTGCAAATACAGATGAAGCTTCACTCCCTGGCCCATCACTCACCTCCTGTTGTGTGGCCTGGTTCCTAACTGGCTGGTCCACAGCCTGAGGGGTGCTAGGTACCCCTGTGTTAAACTTCACTGGCGTCACCCCATATATTAGCCGGCAACAACAGCATTAGCAATGTGGTGGTGAAGGGGGTGCTATAGGTGTCTCTGCACATGGCTGTAGCCTCAGCAAAGCAAGCCCTCCATCTTTGGACTCTCTTGTGCAGGAGGAAGTGAACTGGAGTTAAATAAACGGCCAGGCAAACACTTTCACGGTACTTATTTATGTGCCAGGCCATTCATAAGCCCTGAGAATAAATCAATTGCCTCCTTAATCCTTTCAACAACTCTGTGATAATCCCCAGTTTACAGAGGGGAAACTGAGAACAGATGCCATTTACTGAAAGTTTACTTTGTGCCAGGCTCAGCAGTTACAAATTCACCTCGGCTAATATGAGTCTAGCCTGTAAGACCAGATATACAAGAAATGCTGTACTTCGTTATCTGAGTCAGAGGGGATGGGAAGTTCTATGGCAGCTCTTGCTCTCCCACCTCTCTCCCCACCCCCACCCACCCCCCAGTGTACTTCAGGTTGCTGGAGCTTTCATGGTGCCCAGAACTGAAGGAGGGCCCTTGCAGGCCAGGTCATCATGGCTGTCCCCAAATTCTGCACTGGGCGAGCTCCAAAATGCCCCTGGCTCTCAAACATCTTCTCCCTACATGGAGGGCACAGGTGTGTGCCAGGCAGACAGCCTCGAGTCAGAGTCTGGTCTCCTTGCGTCTGCCCAGGGCCATGCCTCTGGGGTCTTGCCTCTCAGAGCTGGTGAGAATGTTCACGACCTGAGGACCCATCACTGCAAGCCTGTTCTTGTATGGAGCAAATCCACTTTTTTTCTTCTGTTCATCTCAAAAGCATTCCCTTTTCATTGTCCTTCATAGAGTACCTACCTAAGGTTGGAAAAACAAACCGAAAGAGAACAGACTAAAATTAACAAACATCGTGGTAAATAATGTTGCTATACACTTATAATGTTGCTATACATTTATAACTTTCACGGATACCCTATAAGGTGGATATTCTTATCCCCATTTCACAGAAGAAACTGAGGCTTAGAACGAATAAATGACTTACCCCAAAGTCTCACAACTTAAGTGTGGAGTGGGAGCTAAATCCAGATCTGTCCTAATCATGCCTCAATAACTCCTCCAGGTTCTACCATTAAAAAAAAATATTATCGAGTCTAATGCTGAAAAGAAAACCCCAGGAACAGGCTTCCCTCTCCCCCACTCCGGCCAGGCCTTCTACCAGTGCTGCCTCCCAGGGTCTGCACTGGGCCTGCTTGAGCCACTTCCTGTCCCATCTAGCTGCCTAGCTTCCTTCCCATCTCTGAGAAAGAATGTGTTAAAGGCTTGAATCCACTGACTTCACTGAAGACAGGCTTTTCCTGTGGTGACAGCCCCCAATTCTACAGAAAAACCCTGCCCTGACTGGCTTCCAGGGTACGAAGGTGGGCCTTCCCATGTGACAGACAACCTGGGAGGTGCGGTGAGAGCAGGCTGTGCCCCGGGGGAGGCAGGAGGCAGCTCTTGTGAGCTCTCAGGCTATGATTGATTCCCTGGTCTATATTCTCTTTGCAGTTTAAAAAGCAACATTCCGATGAGTCTGGCAGCTCTGAAGGGCTGGGTCGGCAGCAGGAACCCTACCCCCTAATTAACTGGAAGGGCCAAGGGAACAGAGTAAAGATCTCCTGGCTGTGGAAGTGGCTGCCTTCCTTCATCAGGCTAGACTCTGCCAGCATGTTCACGGAGCAAAGACATCTGTCTTAATTTAGAAAAAGTCAGAAGGAATGCAGCCATGTTAGAGGAAGGCTGGGCAAAACTACCTCAGGGAAACTTATGGAAACTCCTAGACCCCTCCCCAATACCTGATGACTGCAGGAAGTCAGCTGGTTTGGAGGCAAAAGGCTTCCAAATAAGAGTGGGCTGCCATAAGCTCAAGTTTGCAGTGAGGACTGTTCGAAGCCTGGAATTTTATACCCTCTGCGTGAAAATCTGCTTTTACCGAAAGAGGAACAGGAACAGAGGTTCACAGAGGGGAAGGGTCTTGCCCGTGTTCCCTGAGGATTTCAATCAGTGGAAGCAGTGGGAGATGCTGCTGGAGAAATGGAGGAGCGAGGAGTAAGGAGAGAATGTGGGGAGGGTGCTTTGAACTTAAGGGGCAAAAGGGTAACAGAGAGCCCAGGAAATCAGATACAAGACTGTCACCACAGGAAAAGCCTGTCATGCTTGGCTTTGTGCCCTCAAGAGGGAGGTTGAGGCCTTGGAGCTGGTACAGGGGCATTCTCGGTTAGTCAAGGGCAAACACTGGTGGGCTGTAAAAATTAAGAAGCCCAGGCCTGTCCGTCTTCTTCACAGATGAGGACAACAGAGCCCTAGAAACCCCTGCCTGGGACCCTCTGTAGGGAGAGGCAGATGCAGGGCTGAAAGCCTGGTTTCATGGGGCCAGCTGGAGGTGTAGGGCCTCCTGCTTGCTTCCTTCTGGGGAGTGACTGGAACTTTCTTTCCCCACCTCAACTCCCTTTCTTTTTCTCCTCCTGTCCCTGGTGTGGAGATGTCCTGGGTAAGGCAAAGTAAAGTGAAGAAGACACTTCATCAGCTTAACAAAGCATTCAAGTGATGTGACCACAAAGTGTGTGGCCAGGGCCTTCCCTGAAATGATTCTGAGACCTGGAGACCTGAGCCCGTCTCAAGGTGGACCACTGCCCAGAGCCAGGAAGGCCATTGTCACTCCTCAGGGGCCCATTGGACAAGGTGGGAAAGGCTGGGGGATGGGGTAGGAGAGAGGAAACAAGAAGAAAGAGAAGTATCCTAAGAATGGACAAAGGGACCATAAAAACAGAAAAAGACCTGCCATGAGGGAACCTTAGCAGGTGATTGAGAAGATCTCCTAGTCAGTAGTAAGTAACGGCCCAACAACCAAGGGCACCGGGTGGTGAGTGTTCTCATGGAAATGGTACAATTGTGTCCCGAGCTCTCATCACATGGGCAAATCCAGATGGATTACAGAAAATATAGGACAGTATCTATGCGATGTCAGAGTGTTAGGTAGCTAGCCAGACATGAGCCGACAGGGGGAACAAAGGAACAGGGGCCCAGCCCAGAGTCTGCTCACAGAACACCCCAATGGTAGAATTCTGGGTAAGTGCATACACAGTAGGCAGAGTTATACAGCAGCCGCCTGTCAATCAAGATGACCCCACTTGCCAATCTCCTAGGAATGCCTTTGGAACCACCCATCACGGCCCAAATATAAGGCAGACATTCCCACTTCTGGGCCTTTTTTACCCTTCTGGGCTCCCTTTCTTTTGGTCCCATTCTTTTTGCCCTCTTGTTGTGATTGTTATTACAGTGCTCTGTTGCAGCTCTCATCACTGGCCTCCTTGGGGTATACTTTGTCTTTCTAACTTATATTTTTAATAAAACTATTAAATCTCAATGACCTGTGATTCTTCACTGTTGTCGTTTGAGGAAGAACCGAGGAAAAATGCTAACTATCCGTCTGTGCCTGTCATTATCCTTCTCCCTACTGCCTGCTGTTGGGGTGACACCAAACTCCCATCGGTCCCAATGGTAACAAGAGTAGGGAAAGATTTCTTAACAAGGTGAAAAATCACGATATGCAAAAGAAAAGTTTATCAAATGTAGCTAAGTTACAAATTAAGCATTTCAGTATGGCCAAAAAAAAAAAAAAATTTAAAAAGACAACAAAACACCAAAACAAAGTGAAAAGGCAAGCCATTACTTAGAAAAGATAATTTCCCAACATTTTATGTGGAAATTTTCAAATGTATCCAAAAGTTAAAAGAATACGCATGTTCCTGCCACCTAGACATGGCTCACGGGCCAAGTCCGGCCAGTCTCCTATTTTCATATGGCCTAAAAGCTAAGGATGATTTTTTATGTTTTTAAATGGTCGAAGGAAAAATCACAAAGAAGAGTGATATTTTGCGACACATGAAAATTATACGAAATTCAGATTGGAATGTTCATAAATAAAATTTTATTGGAAATAGACCCATTCGTTTACATATTGTCTATGGCTGCTTCACTGATACAACCACAGAGCTGAATAGTTCTGACAGAGACCATATGGCCTGCAATGTGGAAAATGTTTGCTATCTGGCCCTTTAAGAAAAAATTTGTTGACTTCTACTTTATTGTTTGTGCTTTATTAAATGTCCATCCAGCTATGAAAAGAGATATTTGCAAATCAGATGCCAACAAAATATTAATATCCAGAATGAGTTGAGGAGAGTGTCTGGACTTCCTTTGCGGTGGCCTTGAAGGGATGTGAAAAGGGCCGAGGAGAAGAGTACATGGCCACTTCACCTCTTCTTCTGGGCTCCATGTGCATTTGCAAATGTCTGACAGTAAGACTGTTATCATTGCTCTTATTTTTTTTCTGAAAATGAGCAAGCCAGTCCCAATGTTGCAAACATAAAGAGAGTTCACAGTATGTAATTATATATTTGGAGGGTTACTTGACTCGTATGGACTTTAAGCTCCAATGAAGCATGGTCCATCCAGCACTGTTGTGTATCTGTTGCCTTGCACGGTGTTGGGCCATATGTGACCTCCATCAGTATTTGTTAAATGAACAAATGATCGAATCTCCAAAGTGGGAGATGAATCATCAACCCTTCTTCACCAAGATATTGCCTCGGCTTGCTGTGATGGGAATCTCTGGCCCATCCTGTCACCCAGAACAACCAGGTCAGCCTGACCCTGAGAGAAACTGGAGGGAAGGTGTCAATTTAATTAGCCATGGATCCCAGTGGGAGCCACAGGGATGATCTAGAAAGTTACCTGCACCTGAGCTATCAGGCAAGTAAGGGCAACGCACCTTTCTCACGAGTCACCGTAATACAAGGAGGAAAGGGAAGCACATTCTCCAGCAAAGTGTTAGTGTTTTGTGCAGGTGTTAGCTGTATCATTTTAGCTTTCTAGGTAGCTCCTGAAAACAAGCTTCAAAACAGTTCCATAAAAGGCAACATGATTGCAAACAGGTGTCTCAAAAATGCATAATATGGTCTACTGTTTCTGAGTAACATTTTAAAAAAAGAATAGAAGAGCAGTCGGTTTGGGGTAATGAAAAAAAAAATCAGAAAAGCAGTGTAATTGGGTAATTCATGAGAAGCTGGTAAGTCATCCAGGCTCCAGATGCCAATTCCTCTGCCATCTCTGAAACAGTATGTGCTGTTCTTTGATTGCAAAAATGCTTTCCCCAGGCACCGAAAATTAATTGGGCATTCCTTGGAGGAGCTTTTCTGGTTACATTTATTTTATTTTATTTTATTTTTCATTTTGACAAATTTGAAAGGCTGGAGTATGTTCTATCCATTCATCCAACATTTGTTAATATGGAAAAGGAGCATACACTAGGCATCTATTATGTACTCTACTCTGTGCTAACAATTTTATTCATTCATTCATTCAAGAATCTCATGGTCATGGTTGTGTGCTTCAGGAGTTGCTGAGTGGGAGGGACTTTTGAATAGCCAATAATAATAATTCCATTCTCCTTGACAATGATTGGTTTAAGAACGATCTGTGATTCAGTTTGAGTTGAAGAGACTAGAGGACACATCTTTTGAGCTTCTGGGAAAGTTTCTTCAAAATGGACATGGGTTTTCTTTTGGGGGTGATGAAAATGTTTTAGAACTTGATATAGGACAACATTGTGAATGCATTAAATGCCAATGAAGTGTACATTGTAAAATGATTAATTTCACCTCAAGAAAAAAACAAAAAATGGACACCAAGGAATCTTTTGCTTTCTCTGGTCTTTTCCTAATGCCATGTGAAGATGCCAGCCTGGAGCTTC
>NW_011888791.1:3560973-3565109 GCF_000151845.1 Pteropus vampyrus
AAAAAAAAATCAGAAAAGCAGTGTAATTGGGTAATTCATGAGAAGCTGGTAAGTCATCCAGGCTCCAGATGCCAATTCCTCTGCCATCTCTGAAACAGTATGTGCTGTTCTTTGATTGCAAAAATGCTTTCCCCAGGCACCGAAAATTAATTGGGCATTCCTTGGAGGAGCTTTTCTGGTTACATTTATTTTATTTTATTTTATTTTTCATTTTGACAAATTTGAAAGGCTGGAGTATGTTCTATCCATTCATCCAACATTTGTCAATATGGAAAAGGAGCATACACTAGGCATCTATTATGTACTCTACTCTGTGCTAACAATTTTATTCATTCATTCATTCAAGAATCTCATGGTCATGGTTGTGTGCTTCAGGAGTTGCTGAGTGGGAGGGACTTTTGAATAGCCAATAATAATAATTCCATTCTCCTTGACAATGATTGGTTTAAGAACGATCTGTGATTCAGTTTGAGTTGAAGAGACTAGAGGACACATCTTTTGAGCTTCTGGGAAAGTTTCTTCAAAATGGACATGGGTTTTCTTTTGGGGGTGATGAAAATGTTTTAGAACTTGATATAGGACAACATTGTGAATGCATTAAATGCCAATGAAGTGTACATTGTAAAATGATTAATTTCACCTCAAGAAAAAAACAAAAAATGGACACCAAGGAATCTTTTGCTTTCTCTGGTCTTTTCCTAATGCCATGTGAAGATGCCAGCCTGGAGCTTCGGCAGCCATCTTGTGAAGAGGAGACCACGGCCTGGAGACGAACATCAGCATGCTGAGAATGGCAGAGCAGAAAGATGGAAAGAATTACCCTCGATTGCATAGAGGAGCTATAAATTAGCCAACCCTGGGATAATCCTGTCTTTGGATATTCTATGTGAGTTGTTAAATAACTGGCTTATTGAAGCTGCTTGAAATCAAATTTTGTCAAATTTTGTGTCACTAGCAGCAGAAAGCACCTTGATAGTACACTGTTCTGGTCTCTTTCCTCTATGCCAAAAGGATAGGGATCTCTGCTTAGGATCTCTGCTTAGCACCCTATCCCTGCCTTATGGTCCTAGCACAGAGCAGAAGCTCAGTAAGCATTTGTTGAATAAATGGGTATTTTACCTAAATTATTTCATTGAATTTTTACAACAACTCTGTGAAATAGATAAGACCACCTGATTTTAGAGAAGAGGGAGCTGAGTCTGAGAGAGGTTAAACCCAAAGTCACAGAGGAATAAATCCAAGTCTGTCGGACCGCAGCATTCCTCGTTATAGTCTGCCTGTGGCTTTCAAGCGCTAGACTATGGATGAAGCCAGGGCTGCAGCTTGTGTCTGTGAAGTTTATTATGAAGTTAGATAAAAGATTTAGCTTTGAAAAAGTGTAGGCTCATATGGCAGCTCGAATGGCCACACAGCGTCCACGTGTATGCTGGTGCTTACGATGGACTCTAACATAAACCTTCTTGTGGGATTCTTGCTGCAGCCCTTAAAGGGGGTGGGAGGTGAAATTGCTCACATTTCAGAGATAAGGGTGATATGTCGAGAGCAAGAAAATAAAATTAACTTTCCTCCCCCACTATTGTGAGAATTCAAAGGGTTAATAGAATGAAAATCACCTGGGAGTACGTGGTATGCAATTGTTGTTGGAGCATCGGGATTTCGAGAATGAGATGTTCATAATTACAATAACAGCAAGCAATTTTTAGGCCCCTGCTATGTGCCAGGCATTGCATTAAGCACTTTTCATGGATTATCTCATTTAATTCTTAGTGCTATTAAGTAAATAGTGTTATTATCTCAGGTCTGCACACGAGACAGCTGAAGCCCAGAAAGGCTAAGCAATTCCACCAAAGTCACACAGCTATACACAGAGGAGTCAGGACTTGAGTCTAGGTAGTCTGACTTGGTCACTACAGTAAACTACTCACATATTTCCTGAATCTTTGACAGATAGCTGTGGTCTCCGATGCAACCAACCAAATAGAAAATCATACCTGTTCCATCATCTTCAAGGATAACCAAAAAATGGTCCCAAATGAGATGTGCCGCTATGGAGTTGTTTGAACCCTTATTTCCTCCTGTCATTTTTTCATTATAATTTCGCTTTTCATTTTGAAAGATGATTAATCATAAAAATCGTACTGTTGTTCAGAAAGACAAATAGAACCCTGAGAAGGGTCTTCTCGTTAATTCCGTATAATTAGTTAATAGAAGGAGGTGTAGCAGCAAAAAATTAAACATCCCTCCTTATACATACACAGGGTACCAGTGGAAATTTCAACCATATCTGCTACCTGTGGGTGGGGGAGTGAAGACGTTCTTACTTAAGCAACCTAGAAAATGGACCGAGTATAAATTCAGGGATCATGTACGTGAAGTAGATTTTCTCTTCTTGTGAGAAGCTGGGAAGGTCCACAAACTCCTCCCACCACCAAAATGCAAAGAGAAGGAGACGGCCATTATGTGTCAGACACCTGCTGAAGACGTAATTGCCAAATTGGAGAAGCATCACACCTCCAGCTTCTGTAGCAGGTTTGAATAGTAGCAAATAGGAGCAAAAATAGGCAAAGCTTTGGAGATGCAACTGATGAAGACTCTGCCCTAGACATGTCAGTTTTGCACAATTTTAGAGTAAGAACTCTCTGCCACCATCTGGCCAACTCCAATACAGGTGGACTGGTAAAGTGTGGACCATCAGAACCGGGCAGGGCAGGCATGGAGAAGCAGGGGGTGATCCTGGCTCCAGAGGACAGAAGGCAACCCAGGACAGTGCTTGAGCCTTGCCTTACCTAGCCGAATAAACAGTTTCCTCCTCACTCATGCAACCTGGGAAGTGAGACTGCCGCTAACACAAGACCCCCACCGTAACTATAACTATATATAATTTGTTATTTTAGACTCACATTTATGCTTAAATGTTTGGTTAGAAGCTCAACACAGTTGATTCGATGGTCTGCATTCAGCCATTAACCAATTCCTTTCGGTCTTCATAAAACCCTGAGCTTCAAGAATTATTCTTGGTGTTATTAAGGAGAGGTAATCAGGTAGGCAGACCCTCCTTACAGCAATTACAGTTAACAATCTGATGCCGACCCATATGAAATGTTGGTGGACATGTGAGTTGCTAGAAGCCAGGTGGATGGCAGTTAAACCCCATGGATTAAAACTTTTCATACTTCCTAACTTTGTCACTCTTCTTCTGACAATACATACTAATCATCCATTATATCTTAATGCTCCATGCACATCATTTATAGCAGCAACAATCTGGAAACAAACTATTGTCCAACAATAGGAGAGTGTTTATGTAAAATAGGACATCCACTTGAGGGACTATCGGCGAGCTCTTGGAAATTATGCTTCCGAAGACTGTGATAGCATGGACATGCTTACACTGTAGAGTGAAAAAAGCACTCAAAATTGAATGCGCACTGATTATAATCTATAAAAAATAATAACCCTGTATACTAGAGTGAAGTCAGAGCCTAAGTCATGTCTAGGTGAGAACCCGGATGTTTCTAAACATGCTTGGTCACCTTGTGGGCTGGGCTCCCAGGGTCAGCTTTGCTAGTGCTGTCTCGCATCAAGGTTTGGGGTCGGTGCTCCTATGAGCGTGTGGGCCCCAGAGGAGCAGGGCACTGGGGAACCAGCATCCTCTGCCTTCAGCACATGGTTCCGTGGCTCATCTCCACAGACTAAGTCCCAAGGAGAGAAGGCGCGAGGAGACAGTAGATGCTGTATCACAAGGTGTCCAGGTAACCAACTGTCATGTAGAATGGAGAACAGACACATTGTCTGCCTCCATAGTTGGCTGGCTGGCTGTTGCATTTCTTGAGCACCCTGAAGTATTGAAGGTGGTGGTGAGGCACTGTTATCCTGTGGTGGGTGTCACCAAGGGCAGCACTAGAACATGACAGATACTATATTGTTTCAGGCTGACCTGCTTTGTAAGCACACACCAAACATGTACATGTGACTTCTAGAAGTGTCTGTGTGTAGCATTTGTGTGTGTGTGTGCACACATGTGTGTATGATCTGACAAGTGGAGCAGAGCCAGAGAAATGAAGTGACTACTTGTGTTGGGATGCCCTGCAGAAATCTGAGTGACCTATACCCAAAAAGTCTGGAGGAAAGTCCAT
>NW_011888791.1:3566781-3569215 GCF_000151845.1 Pteropus vampyrus
TGTGTATGTCTGTGTCCTGACCTCTTTTTATAAGGACACTAGTCACATCGGATTAGGGCCCATCCTAATAAACCTATTTTAACTTAATTACCTCTTTAAAGACCTTATCTTCAAAAACAGTCACATTTTGAGGTCCTTCGGGTTAGGACTTCAACATGTAAATACTGGAGGACGCAAGTCAGCCCATCACAGAAGCCCAGGATCACCACGTAAAGCTCCCCCATGCTCCCCGTTATGTAGGCTGGAACCCAGCACTAGTGCTGAAGGGAGGGGGAGAAAGGAAACCCAGATAAGCTGGGGCCGCCTTTGTGGGAACACAATCAGCCGGTGTTCCTGGCCCTTTAGCCCTCCCCACCACAGCCCTTGCAGGGACCTGCTCTTCCCACCAATCCCCCTGCCAGCTCTCAGGCAGTCTCGGAGGCTAATTGCTTGGCAGGGATGTCACAGGGGGAGAGAAGAGGCCTCGAGCAGGCTTTGAGCTCCTCCGAGATAGGGCGGCTCCAACTCAGAGCTTATCAGCATGCTGCTGGGTCAGGATCCAATAATTAGAATGACATTCCCAGAGCAGTTGGTGAAGCGTTTGCCCTTCCATTCACGCCAGGCAGACAGAGCCTCTGGTTTGCAGCTTCAGAAAAACAAGAAATTCCAGTAAGGGATTAATGACTTAATTATAAATGTGGCTTAGAAATGCAAAGGTTATTAAGAAGGAGAAAAGATACATGTTAATAAGAGACACTATTAACAACAGAATAAAGATTCATTGTTGGCGCCACGGTAAAGTTTTCCAAGTTCAGTAATAAAAACCACCTGGTCTGCGGAGGGCTGGCTGCCATGGTGACAGCACCCGCGGCACTGGAGCTGTCTAATAAGGCGTGTCTTCCCACCTCTGATCATGCTTCCTCTGGGTCTTGGGCTTCCTTGTAAAATTGGCCGACAGGCCTCAAACCACCCCAGGGAGTGCTGGACCTGTGCCCATTTATCAGAAGAGCACATGGAGGCTTAGAGAAGCCATCGGGTGTTGTCAGGCTCACAGGACGAGTCTAACTCTCGGAGCTTCTGAAGGCCCATCAGTGGGAGAACCAGAACAAGCTGGAGCTGGAAGGAAGCTGGGATTCCAGGAAGGGACTTCAGCCATCACACGTCAAAATCGGCATCCTCCCACTGGCGGCGATAAAAACATTGCCCTGAGCTTGGAACATTGCTGCTGTGTCTGTGAACTTTGACTCATCCACTGGGAAAGTGTTGGAATGGAATTGTCCTACGTGCCAGGGACAACACAAGGTGCTTTGTTTCCGTGAAGTAACTTAATCTTTGCAACCATCTTGCAAAGCATTTTCGTTTCCACATTTTGCTGAAGAAGAAACAGGTTCAAAGAGGTTAAGAAATACAACAAGGTCACTGAGGTAACGAGTGGCCGAACTGGGTTTCAAACCCAAGGCTAGGGTCCTTCTCACAGGAGCGGGGAGTCAGAGGTGCAAGAACCCCTAGGGTTCTTTCCCCACTTAGACTAAAGGCTCCTTGAGGGCAGAGTTGGGTCTTCCTCAGACACAGAGCTCAAACCCTAAATCCCAGATATGCTTCACAAGGACCTGAGTTACCAAGTCAGGCTTCTCTACTAACTAACCAGCTGTGCTCACACGTCCCTCCACCAGGCCACCAGGCCACCTGCTCTCCCATTGAACATGTCCAGGAAAAGACTTCCCAGAGTCTCCTAAAGGGTTAATTGCTCTGGATCATCATTTGAGAGCTGATGGGGTATTAGGGGAAGGAGGAGGAAGGGAGGAGCAGCTCCTCCCACCTACACCTTCTCTCTTCTGCCGGCAGTGTAAAAATCAGGAATTAAGGTGAAGTCAAACAAGCAGTGGCAGGCAGTGACAGGAGTCCTGGGTCCCAAGAGACTGGGTGAAAGGCCTTAAGGGATGGTGCAGGTGTTTGGGCAGCTGGGCACTCTTGAGAGAGCGGGAGAAAAGGACCCATTCAAAGGAGATGTGAGGCTGAAGCCTGACAGGCTTATCCAGCCAGGGACCCTGTTCACCCAAGGACCCCAGCACCTGCCACAGCACCTAGCATACAATAGACACTCAAAAAATACTAGTGGAATGAGTAGCCTGTCAGGTGAAAACAGCCTTCAGACGCCAGCTCTTACCCCTAGATCTACTCAAGGTCGCCCTTTTTAGCGCTCTTCCACAGCCTCACTGGAGCAGCTCATCCACCGTGGTTCACCTCTCTTTTTAATCCAAGCTGAAACCTTCCCCTCTAGCCACTACCTTCAGTGCCCCTGAGGCCTCAGAGTCACCAGAGTCTGCTCCCATTTCCATGGGAGGCTCCACAGCCACTTCCTAGCTTGGTGATCCTGCCCACATTTCTGAGCCTCTGAGACTCAGTTTCCTCATCTATAAAATGTAGAAATGGTTACAGCTTGCTGTAAAAACTA
>NW_011888791.1:3569430-3629951 GCF_000151845.1 Pteropus vampyrus
CATCCTGGGCTAGTCCCAAGGCTCAGACAGATCTCAACACAGGACATGGATGGACTGTCCTAGCTCAAAAGAACTGCCACAGGGGTAAAGGAAGAGAAAATGAGAAAAGGGTGGACGCAGGGCTTCTACAGACACTAAACGGGGGAGTCCCTGAGGGGAAGAAACTACAGTGTGGGACTTGACTGTGCTGGGTTTGAGTCCAGCCTCTGTTCCTTGCCAGCCTCTTTGGAGCTTCGGTTTTTCCCTCTGTGAAGTGGCGATAACTCTTTATTCATACAGTTGCTATGGAGGTAAAACGAGATACCATCTGCAAGTATCTGACACATACTAGGTAGTCAACCAATGCTATGTAGTGTTACTGTTATCAAACGTGCATCTTGCTGCCCATGGAGTCTGATTGAGGAGACCTGGGATCTTTGGTTGGTTTTGCTTTGTTTGTTGTTAACCAGGAGTTTTTTTAAAGAGACCTTTAGAATCCCCAGGAGCCCTGATCTCAAAACAGACCTCAGGCACAACTGTCTGCCCCAGGAGGGTTCTGAGCCCCTTTGAACTTCAAGGCCTGCACATGTGCCGAGGTCTGACCCTCAGGGCAGTGTCCTCAGGTCAGTTTCACATCAAACCAGGTCAGCCCTACGACCGGCTGCCTCAGAGGAAATGGGGTAGCTGGCTGGGGTGAGGGGGGTAGGGTGCCAGAAGGGCAGGGGTGGCAGCAGAATCGTGAGGGAAGAAGGCCTCCCTGGAGCACAAAGCCTCTCAAGGATGGTTAGGGCTGGGAGCTGGTTGGTGAGAGCGAAGGGAAGGGGGTTAGAGGAGGAAGATGGCTCATCTAAAATGGGGAGACTAATGAAGAAATCTCCATCTAATTAGACAGGCTGCAGTTTTAATCAGACAGAGTTTCTTTGGCAAAACCTGTTTGCATGTTTTCTGTCATTCAGCCAACGTGTTAATTAGGCAAATAATATTAATAATGATATTCACTTCGGGAAAGTTAAGAGGGGAGAAAAAAGGTGGAAGCGACAGTTTGGGGTCAGAGCATGGAAGGGAAAAGGGGCTGAAATTCGTGGCTTGGTGAGGAGTGAGGGCCTGGGTTCAAAGCCAGCTGTGCCCTATGGTTCAAGCACCTGCTTCTCGCTGAGCTTCAGTTTCCTCATCTGTACAATAGGAACACAGACACGTAGTCCCTTCCTCAGAAGTTGAGGGAGATTTAAACGAGATGCTACGTGTGAATCCTCTGTGCATAGGCCTGGCACAGAGCAGACCAGGGAAGTGCTGCTTCCAGGTTTCTGCCCCGCTGGCACTCACCACCCTCCTCCGACCTGTTCCTGAGTTCTCACTCTCACATCAGCAGGGGGCACAGCAGAAGGAGAGATGAGAAAGGGAGGGGCCCTGGGGTTCATCCCTCAGCACCATCTTGGGCTGGACTCTGACTTTCTGTCATGTCGGCTGAGTTGGGGCAAGATGAAGGGGAGCTCCTGCAGGCCAGTCCATCCACAGCCAACTTGCTCCTTGCCCCACCCCGACAATGTCCCCAGTGAGAAGAGCGCCCCCAGGCATTGGGAACGAGGCCCCCACCGCACACCGTCCAGGCTGGGCTCCCAAGAGGAAACTCCCTGCTAACTTATGATCATATATCACAGAAGGAATCTTACAAATCACCAAATGATCTTTTTTCCTCCTCAGTTCCTGGAGCCACTCTAGGACATCCTTACCAGTATCGAGTCAGGGCACTCACACCCCCTGACGACTGCCTGACCATCAGGCCATTTAGGTTCCACTTTACTTTGGGTTAAAATCCTTCTGGTTGCAATATTTAGTCAATGCACCCAGTTTTGCACTCCTAAAATGCACAGAAGTCCAGCCCCTGTCCCTCCAGGAAGCTGGCTTCTTAGCCTCTGAAGCCAGCGTTGTGGGCCCCTGGGTCTTCTCCCCTCTGGGGCCTATGGCTCCAGGCTCCCCCATAGGTCCTGTCAGACCCAGTATTGCAGCTTTGGATGCTTACCGAGCATCTACCACGTGCCAGGCACCGAGTCTAGGCATCTTCTACACAATGCATCTACCATTGCACCATGCCAGCAAGCTCACAGGATAGAGGCCAGTACTCCGACTTCACAGTTGAGAAAACGAAAACTCAGAGCCGTGAAAGTGACCTGTTTTCTCAGTCAGTCAGTCATCAAAGAGAGGCTAGAACTCAGGTCTGAATATCGTACCCTATAATCTTTCTAGAAGAAAACCCAGGAATGGTTCACGCAGCAACTCAGTCCTTCTCCAAGCCCCATGAGAGGAGCATCGTTATCATCCTTGTTCTGTAGATGAGGGATCAGAGCTTTAGAGAAGTCACATAAATGGCCCATGTTCACATGACCTATATGATATACAGCCTGCCCAGGCCAGTCCCTCTGCTCGTGGAGCAAAAAGAACCAAACTATTCTGGCCCGCATAGGGCTCCATCCATCATTTCAGGGACAGACTTGGATAATGCTGGCCTATTGCATTGCAGTGGGGTGGTGGAGCTGGCATCCCAATGGTTAATGCCTCCTACTCCCTTTTACAATCCCCTGCCTGGCTTGCAGTCTACCTTCATTCAGGGAGAGGCTAGTGAATTCTTTTAACTGCAGCCAGAAAACTTGGCTGTATTCCCCTTGCCCGGAGTCAGACGCGTTGCACACCTCCCAGCCAGCTGTGAACAAGGTGATTATGAGCTAATAACCCTTGGTTCCCGAACCCCAAGTGAGCTCTGACCAGGGCTTACCCCGAAGGCAGCTCTCAGGCAGGCGTGGCAGCGCTGACTTACCTCACCTTTGCAGCCACAAAAGAGAAATTCTCTTTTTAACGGCATCGTGTTCTAACTCCTCTTTTTGCCTGTTGTCGTTGCTGGGTGGCTGGAATAGAGCCCTGCAGGTTGTAGAATAGGGAAGCCCCCATATGGGGTTGAGGGGATGCACCCAAGTTCTCCTGAGGGTTTGCGGCAGGTGAGGCCAGGTAGAAAACCCAGTCATCGACCTGTGGGCCTCTCAGCCTTCTCTTATCAGCTCTCAGAATCTGTAGAGGGTTTTGTTTGTTTGTTTGGGCGTCAGCCCCCTTCACAGGCCAAAACCAGCCCATTACAAGCCTCTTCTAGACACTCTAATTCCTTTCCTTTAGTAATATTATTTATCATTTAGATGTCAGCCCCAGCTGCTGAGAGGTGCAGGGCCAGACCACTGCTGCCCTGGGTGGCCAAGACAAAGAAAAGCACCAGGTAGAAGAGCCAAGTTGGAGTTGGGGATTGGAGGGGGGCCTGCAAGAAGCCCAACAGGCAACAGCATTAACTTGTTATGTAAATACCTTATTTAATTATTCCTCCTCCTCCTCCTCCTCCTCCACACAGTCGGCTAATCACTCATGTCTGGCTGGTTCATGAATATTAAACACAGCTCCCTTGCCAGAGCATCTCAGTGGTGGGAAAACAGGGTCTTCAGGGGAAAGAAAAGTGAAGGCCTCAGAAATCCATCTTTAGTGGGCCCTAGAACCGCAAGGGGAGGCTGTTGCCACCTCATTTCCCACATATGTAGCATATGGTTGGAACAATTAGTCCATAGAGACACTCAGCACCTGCTTCTGTGGAGATACTAGCTAGGCTCATGTGAGACTGGCTGTGTGCTTTGAGGCAAATGATTCAGATTCTCTGGTCCTCAGTGTCCTCATCTGTAAAATGGGATAACATCTACCTTGTCAGTGGTTGTGATTCATGAACCAATATACAGTTGGTCTTCACTAATGTCACCGATAGGTTCTAGAAAACTGCAACTTTAAGTGAAACAACATATAACAAAACTGATTTGACTACAGACTAAGTGATAAAAAACAAGAGTTAACTTCCTACAGCATATTTCTGGTCATAAAAACATCACCAAACTTCTGAATAAAGACCTAACACTTCTGATATCCAACATTACATAAATGTGAGCTATATATACATTTAAGAAAGATGAATAAAAACAAATCAAAAAATGATTTTCCAACCCGCGGATTCCACTTCAGGGTCGCAGTTGGCCGGAGCCTCAGGGTGCCAGGCGGGACCTGCTGAGGACAGGACACCCTTCTGTCACAGGGCCACTCACACCCACCCATTCTCACTCAGACTGGGACAGTGGAGACACGTTAATTAACATGACATGCACAGCTTTGGGACGAGGGAGAAAACTCACGCAGACATAGGGAGAACATGCAAACTTCACACAGACAGTGTTCTGGGCCAGGAATAAATTTTTTTTTTCTTTTTTAATATCAACCTTGTAATGAATGTTATTCAAGGACCTGCTGCATAAAGTGTGCCTGTGCCGAGCGAGTGGTCAGGAACTCCTACCTATGTGAATCCTTCCTGAGTGACATGGAACCCAAGCTTGCCCTCAGGGAGCTCAAAGCCTGATTTTTAGGGTCATCTACTGAGGAGAAAGGAGCCCAAGGCCCAGAGGGAAGGCCCGGCATTAGGGAGATGGAGGGAGATGGGAGAGGATCCCACAGCCATAGGTAGGTATGGAGGCCTTCCTGGCAGAGGCGGGCTTGGCATGAACTATAAAGATTACAGTTATTCATGCACTCAGTCTATACATATTTATTGAGCATCTTTTATGTGCCAGACAGTTGGAATATAGCAATGAACAAAACACTCCAAAGACCCATCCCACGGGAAGCATGTTATGGTAGATTTAATAAAGCCATAAGTTCTCTGATACTCCTTCCATTGAGGGGTGGAGCCTGTGCCCCTTCCTTGTCCAGGCTGACCTCAGCGACTTGTTGAACCAATAGAATGAGGTAGAAGCGATGTCCTGAGGCTATATCAAAAGATATCTTGTGGCTTCCACTTGTGCCTCCCTGACATCAGCATCCCTGCTCTACAGGATGGGAAACTGAGATCCGGAAAATGATGAGCCCAAAAGCCTTTGCTTTGGTGAGAGAGCCAGGTGAGACATTCTAGACTCCATAGCCAGGATTTTCCAGCTGTCTCTTCTCTCCTTTCCTTTCTTTCTGGAACACCTTACCCCCGACTCTGCTCCGACTCTAGCATTCTGCTCCAGAGGCTTGCCCTGCTTCTGGCTTTCCTGCTTGCTGAAAGAGCTGCGCCTGGATCGACCCTTTAAGGGGATTGGTTTCAGAGGGTTCAACATGAACCCCACCCCCACTCCCACATTGAACCTTTAAGGCCATCCGACCCACTCAATAGGTTGAGGAGGATGGGGGTGGCTGTGAGGCATCAGAGGGTCTTCCAGAGGGAAGGCAGAGGTGGGTACCGCGGGCCATATTTCATAGCTGAGAGGCCTGACACAGTTTCCTAGTATCAAAAACAAATATCAACCCCAGGAAAGCCTTATAAGGCTTTCCACAAATGGTGGGATTTCTTCACCACTGTAGACAGTAGATGAAGACATGTAGAAGACTTTCTCAGAACAATTCAAATCATGCCGTGAAAGAAATCTCTTCCTTCTTCACAGCCAGGTCTGGATCAGCCCACAGAGATTCCAGTGTCTGGAGTGAAAACAAAGAAGCAGGAGAAATACTTGCAGGGTCGTGGGGTTGGCGATGTAGGAGGCTCCACCTCCATTCACCCCAGAAAGTGATGGAGGAAAGGGAAGGTGGGGAAGGGGCTGGCAAGTATCAGTCCTCTGTGAGCTGCTCTGAACAAGATGGGGGGTGGGGAGAGGGAATACGCCATGTGCTTAAGGTCTGTGTTATTAATAATTTATAATTATTTAGGATGAAAACAACATAGTCAACATTGATTGAAATTTCAGCCTTTTCAGCCTGCACCAGCTTCTCAACACAGCTCCTCAACAGCCCCCAATAAACTGAGAAATAGTGATGTCTACTTTATGTAGAAGGACACTGTGGCTCAGAGGGTTTGTTCAATAATCTGCCCAGAGTTACACAGCCAGTAAGCACACTGAACTCAGCTCTTTTCCCTTCAACATCCATCTCTTAACCTCTGTATTATCAACGGAACAACTGATAAAAGCATGGCCCCTGCATGTGAGAGTCTGCATTAAGTCATGAGTGAGATGATCTATGAGTGGAATTTAGGCATCAACATTTAGGACTCAGAACTTACGAAAAGCTCCAGTATTATTTGTACATGGTTTTGTTTGAGCCTCACAAGAGGCCCTGGAAGCTGACATTTCTCTTTCCATTTTACAAATGGGGAAGCTGAGAGAGGCAACTACTTAAACAGAGTCTCAAAGAACGTAACTATGACCAAGGACTCGACACCCCCGGCCAGCTGCCTGCCTGCACCCCAGAGTGCTGCCTGAGGGTCCAGCTCACTGGCTTGCGGCCTCTGGCTGTGCATTCCCTGCAGGGCCAGGTGGGCACTCCCAGCTGGCATCGCCATTGTCACCCCTTAACACACCTCTGGCCAGTTACAACCGGGAAGTGTGTGCCCGCGGGAAGGGCAGCCCCCAGTTAAATACAGCCTGTGACGCTGCTTTCTGTGCAATGGGAAAGACAGACCCCTGCAGGAAGTTCTCTGCTCGGGATCTGCAAGGACTCTTCCAAACCAGGCACTTGGTGTCAGTTTGTTCCAACCCGAGAGCTGCACAGCTTGGGGGCCTGGGGTTGGGGCCCTCATCCTTATTTTATATCTTTCTGCACTGCTACAAATTTAAGTCTGGTAAATTCCTTACTCACATATTTTTATTTTTTTAACTACTTAATAAAAGATAAAGAAAGAATGGGCTAAAGTCGTGATGTGACACTTCAAAGAACAGTCCAAAACTGATCAACCTCACTAATAATTAAGGAAAAGGAAGTGTTTGGCAACGAATTAAAAGATAAATAATACTCAGAGCTGGTTGGAGGCTGGGGGGGGGGGGTGGAGGGAGGTATATGGAAAATCAGCCACTCACAAAATATTGGTAGGAAAATAAGTTGGTCATCCATTTTGAGGGCCAAAATGTCAATATAGGCTGACTAAAATGTTTATGCCCTTTCATCCAGCAATTCTACTTCTGGGAGTGTATCCGACAACTGTTCAAATGCACTGAGGTAGGTATCTGTGCAAAGATGTTAGCTGCAATGATGTGCAGTTAGTTGCAGGGCGTAACCATGAAAAATTAAGACAATACCTAAATGTCAATTGCTAGGAGTTTGTTAAATTCATTCAATGTAGTAATATATAGTTATGAAAAAGAATGCGGTATATCCCCACATAGTGGCATATAATAGGGCATATATAAGTAAGGGTACGTAACTTCACTGGGGAAAGATGTCAGAAGATATTATGTATGGAATAGCAATACTTGTTTCAAAACATATATTTATTTTTATTTATTTATGTGCTAATTTCAAACATTTTTGATTTTAAGCACATTAGGCTGTTAACTTTTATTATTTTGAAGGAGAGTCAGAGACATAAGGAGTTTTCTGCTTTTTATACAGCTATGTTTGAAAATTGTTATCATGCCTTCTTTTACATTTGTAAGCAAAAGAAAAACGTGGTTAATAAATCACGAATTAAAAAATAAAAAGAAGATAAGTCCGGTGAAACCAGAAAGCAAGGAAAAGTCATTCTGAGCTGAAAGAACACGGTGAAGACTGGGGACTGTAGGGACACCTGAGTCTGGAGACAGTCAGAAAAGGGTTTGTGTGGGACATCTCCAAGGCTGTGAGCACACCACCACCACCACCATCACCATCCCCAGAATCCAGAGCAGTGCCTGGAAGAAGCTGCCTCATTGCAATGAGTTCTAGAAACAGCAGTTCTCAGAGGAAGTCCAGAACCTCACATCCAAATTTCTGAGTGTCAATACAGTGACCTACATTTTAACTCAATTCCCCTGAGTCTCAGACACCTTAAAGTTTGAGAACCAGTAGTTTAGAGATTATTAAAGCCCACTCTCTATTTTAAAATGAGGAAAGCGAGGCACAGAGTGGCTGAGCTACTCGCCCAAAGTCACATAGACAGTGTGTGACAGAGCTGAGCAAGAAGCCATGTGTTCTGTCTCTTACAGTGTCCAAGGCTCTGTATCTTTGAGTTTTCCTATCCTCAAAGAAGACTGGGCCAGGCTATGAAAGCCTGGGGCCACTTGAGACGTCCCCCACCTCCACCCCACCCCCTGAGCATCAAAGTCATCTGCGATCTGCCTCCAAGCAAACAGCCGCGATGGAGTTTTTAGCCCACAGATTTAGGTGCTTGCATCTCAACTATCTCTACTTGGTTTCTCTTAGATCAATTTCCTTAAATCCCTTTAGAATCTACTTTGGCAGAAATATTAGCTGTTAAGTTCTGAGTCTTCTCAATCACTCCGGTGTTTTTATAGTCATGTCAGGGTTATTCTTGCTTTCTCCATTCCCCAACTTCCAGGAGTTGATGACTGTGGTGGTGGTCAAGGGTGCCGTATAGGCAAAGGCCTGCCCCCCTCTGATGGTCCATCCTCCTACCAGGGCACCAGTCTGAAGCCACTGAGGTACAGGTAATAATGTCAGCTCTGCTGGGATGTTCAGGGGCTCGGGAATGCCACAGAATGCCTGGTTCCATCTGTGTAGACACCACATCCAAATGCCTATTCCTCTGTGCCCATTGCCCAGTGCCACCGTGAATGTTGTGTGGCTATAGCTCAGGTCTGTCATTACTAGTGCCCTTTGGTGCAGAGCTGATTCGAGAGGCAAGCCACAGGGTCCCTCTTCTAATTAACTGCCTCTCTCAATATCTTCTGCTCCAAATCATGGATCCTTCCCTCCCAGCCCAGCATCTGGAGTCTCCATATCCCCTCAAATAGGGATCAAAACAGCTCAGCAAGTGTCCCCTAAAAACTTACTATTTACAGATTTTGAAATTCAAAAGCCAGGAGCCTGTCTTTGTCACTCACTGGCCCTGCATCTGCAAGCCCGTGACAGTGGTCCATTTACCCAGAGGAATATGGGCACATGAGCAAAAGGAGGAGCAGGAAGCACATACGGGCCAAGGCTTTGCAAAATCAACCTTACTCCTGCCTGCAAGACTCTACTGAGCCATGTTGGCCTCTGGCAAAGCACCCCACTCCTCTCTGCCTGTCCCACACCCCTGGTGCCAGACAAGGGAATGCCTCTTCTGGGTGTTCTTGATTGCTCTGAGGACCCCTCTGCAGAGGTCCTGGAATCCTGGTACCCTTAACAAGTACCACTCTGCAGCCTACTCACCTTGTTATTTTATGATCCACCAAGATGTCTGAAGCTTGTGTATATGTGTGTTTGTGTGAATGTGTATCTGCACACTCATGTCTATCTACCCCACTAGACTGTGGGTGCAATACTTCCTCATTGCTCCAGTGCCTAGCAGAGTGCTGTCTGGGTGTGTCGGGGTATGATGGAAGGACTCAAGCAGGAGAGCAGGCCAGGGCTAAGGCGCCAACCTTGACTCACTGTGTAATTCTGGGGGAGTTAGTCCCTTTCTTGGCCAGTTTCCCAGTCTGTAAAATTAGGAAGGTAGACCCTGTGTTCTGCAATTTCCCTCCAGGGTATATAATTCATCTAAACATAGCACCAGAACTGTGACTCATCCTGAATCCCTGTCCCCCTTCACCCCCTAGCCTCTGGCTCTGTGCTGGGCAATTGGGAATTCAATAAATATTTAGCTGATTGATGTAAGCAAAGCATAAAAGTCACTGAAAGGGATATTAAGCTTCCAAGAAACACTGGAATTCCATGATATCTCTCTCCTGTGAGTTCTCTCAGAGGGCAGAAAGCATAAATAAAGTAGGCAGCAGATTTTTTTTCTCTTTAAAGTCAAAGACCTATAAATCATGCATGTGCAAATTCATTTCATAATTAACATCACTGGGTATATGTCTGTGAAAGTTGTGCTTCAGCTGGGTGAGATGTTCTGCTAATTAAAGGCTTATTTTGTGATGAGAATCATTTTGTGGAAGCTACTTCACATGCATTAGTTTAGATTTTTTTTTTTTTAATGACCCATAGGCTCTGCAAAGTGAGTCAACTGATGGCACTGAGCAGCTCACAGCTTATTAGACAGTACCGCTGCGTGCACTCCGGAGCCTCCATTTTCCAACCCAGCCAGTGGTGAGTATGTTCTCAGAGTCACAAAGAACACATGCAGAGATCTTCAGAGCAGGACGGGAACCCAGCAGGCATTTGAGATAACTGAGGCCTAGGATGGGAAAGGGGTCTGCCTAGGGCCTCCCAGCAGATGGCAGAACCCCATCTCAGAACTCCACTTCTCACAAGTCCCTACACTTTTGCTGCTCTCCTTAACCCCCATGCTGCACACTCCCAGGGGCCTCTGGCTGTCTTGGGAGCCCTGGATTTGACTGCCGTGCTTGCCTCGCCATGAACGAACACTTGCTCAGTAGGTAAGCCTGCTCACCGCTTTGTTGAACACCTCATAGAAGCAAGAAAATTGGAAAGAGACAGCTGGGATGGAGTCTGAACTATTTTAATAATGTTCAGTACCATGGCTGTTGCCAGGAGATTAGCAGAGAAATGTAACGGTGTGTAATTTTTCCTAAGAATTCCATTAACAAAATCAGACTGAGGCGGGAGTCAGGGGAATGGGGAGCTTTCTGGAGGCATCGCTGAGAGAGAGTTTCTAGGCTCAGGACCTCAGCAAAAGCTCTGGGGTGTGAATCCCAGGTTACCTAGGGCCTTCTCTCAGCTTTCCTACCCCTGTCTATCATCCATGTGGGGCGGGGAAGGCAAGGTAAAGAGAACAGGAAGACCGGGTTCAAATCTCTGTCTTACTACTTTTCTCACTGTGTGACCTCAGGTAAGTGGTTTAACCTCTCGAGTGTCAGCTCCCTGCCCTGTGACTAGAGACAACCATGCAGGGCTATTCTGAGGATCAGAGATGATGAGCACATCACCTGAGGCAAACTGGCCCTGGATAAATGCCTGTCTTTAATTCTCCAAATGTCACTCTCCATCCCACCCAGATCTGTACCATCCACCTCTCATTCTTCATTTGCTATGCCCCGAGCATTTTTTCTGCATGCCAGACCAGTGCTAGGTGACAAAGATAATGCCAGAGAGGGCAGGACATGTCCCTGCCCTCTGGGTGCTTACAGGGAGTTGAGGAGGCCAGACATTTTCATTCATTCTGCTCCAGCCTGGCATAGATTGAAGATACTGCAGAGCATGCTCCCAGCCAGGACCACACAGACCTATCTCGAAATCCCTGGGGAAAAGGGGCTAACATGCCCATTGTATAGATGATGAAACTGAGGCTCAGACAAGTTGTCACTTGCCTTAGACCACAAGCTAGTCAGTAGCAGGGTTAAAAATGGAGTCCACATATCCAGATTTGAAATTCCAAATTCTTTCTTCAATATCCCTTACCTGTGTCTGTCCTATCCAGTTTCATTTACTATTTTCTAATTTTCTATTTGGTTTGGTCTTGTAGTAGCAATTAGACTGTAAGCTTTTTGAGGACAGACATTATACCTTCTTTCTATCTTCCATGAAACTTGGCACATAGTAGGTACTCAAGTAAGACCTCAAATCGAATGGACAAAGACCCTGTGAGACACCATTTCATGAATAAAGCCAGACTCTCTCTGAGTTGTCCGTTTCTGTCATCCTCCAGTCTACACACACACACACACACACACACACACACACACACACACACACACACAGCTTGCAAAATCTAATAACAACCAGTTTAAAAACATACTAAAAACAGAAAATTTATGTAGCATGACCCAAATTGAATTATACATTACAGCACTATAATTGATTTTTTAGAAGAGAGATTAAATTTATTTTATGCCTCACTAACTAACAGCTAGATTTACCTAATTGCTTGGAGTGCAGAGTTAGTATGATTCATTAAACTCCATACATGCTTGGGTACACCGCGCACTGAGTAAAGCTTCCCTGCTCGCAGCAATTAACAAGGAGAAACCGGGCCGCACCAGTAATTGACGAGAACAATTCAGCCTGAAGTTTGCTCTGGGTGTTTTATTAAGTTCTGTGAGCAAAATGCAGATACTGCGCATTCTGGAAAAGCAGTTCCAACAAATCAAAGATAACTAATTCTCTCTCTCTCTCTCTTCTGTTGTGATGGGGCGGGAGCAAGAAAAGAAAAGAGGAGAAAAGGCAAAATATAAGCCTTGTCTTGATTTAATTCCATCAATCATAATAGTTTTTTTAAAAAATCTCACCAGGACCTGACAGCATGCAGGCAAAGTCAGCCAGCCTAACAAAGAGTGAGTTTGGGTGGAATCAGGGAGCATTCGGTAATTATATACACATTATCAAAAAGGTAGCAATTTAGGAAAATGGAAAAAAATATGCTAATTTTGATAGCAAGAGAAAATTAGAACTCTCTGAACCATTTATTTATTAATTATTATTAATAATAAAGAACACTTAAAGTGGCATACATTCAAATAATAAGTATGATTCCCCTTATCGGTGCCTGTCTGGATGTGCTTTTGGGTTCTGTAGATGTCACACACACACACATGCGCACACACACGCACACACACACACCACACACACACACACACCACGCACACGCACGCGTGCATACATACATGCACACATGCACACACGCACTTTTTCCACATTCAAAGGCAAACTCGGATTTTTCACACTTCCTGCCAGGACCAGTGAGATGTATATTTTGACTGGTCTGTCTGTAAAATGGATGAAATTGCTCTGCCCAAATCATACTTCAGGTTGTAGGCTTTTGCTATTGTGGAAACAGAGAAAGAAATGCTCTCACATCCCCTAAACAAATCTCTAGACCCCCCTGTGCCTGTATCTTGGGGTTGGAGAAATTTGCTTTGCTCTGGGAAAGGCATTTAAATATAGAAATACAGAAAAGCCATGACTTTTATCTCCCTGGAACAGACACAGAGTTGAATTGATGCAGAGGTAAGACTGGGACCAGGTCTCAAACGTGGACATCATTTCCTGTTTTGTTTCTACCGCATCGTATCACATTCCAAAATGCCCCGGTGTGGACCTCACTCAGATACACTCTCATACTTGCTACGCTTCGCAGGATGCCTGTGACCAGGTGGCCCAGAGTCTATCTTCCTCATCTCTTGCTTCCCAAGGGCAGGATCTCAGGGAGACTCTCATGCCCACAGTGCACCCCAAGTGTCAAAGGTTCAGAACCACTCCTTAAGTGCTTGCAAGAGACAATTCCATAGAGAACCTTTGTTGATCAGTTTATCATTTTCCTCACAGTAAAGGCAAGAACATGGGGTGCCAGTGTCCCTGGCCCCTCTCCTTACTCAGGCCCAGAACACAGCAGAGCCCAGGCTGGAGGCATCGAACAGGAGCCCAGGCTCTGCTCTGACAAGATATGTAGTCACGCCAGAGTCTATGCTATAACTCACAGGGCCCTGTAAGGTGGCCCTGTCAGCCTCATTGGACAGATGGGGAAACTGAGGCTCAAAAGCCAAGTGATTATCCTGAGCCAGCGACCTAGAAAGCAGCAGATGCAGGATTTGAATCTGGATCCATCTGACTCCAATGAAGCACTAGTGCTTTCCTCTCTGACAACTGTGGAATGATCCCAGGCTCCCCAGAGCCGGGGTCCTGGAAGTCTGGCCTCAGTCAGCAACATGGCCAGGTCCTTATGAAGCATCTCTGGGAGCTGAGTTTTGAAACCTGAGTCTGAGGAGCATGTGGGGAAGATTTTACTCTGCCCTCAGGGAGCCTCCAGTCTAAGCTGGAAAACAGTTGGGTGCCCTGGAGGTCCTGCCACCCAGCTTCCGCCCAGCTAACCACCTCTCCCCAACAGTCCTCAGTGACCACCAACAGCACCTCACCCAGGAGCTACCTCCTGGATGTGTTCTCAGACATGGGACCCCTATCCCTGGAACCGTATATAAAAAGGGGGCTCTTGGGGGAAAAGAAATCTCCCCAAGTCCAATTTACCCATTCACTCAGTGAATATTTATGGAGCCCAAGGTGTCACACCTGGGAAGAAGACACCAGGAAACTCGAGGACACTGCCATGTCCCTGAGGAAGCACGCAGTCCAGGGACCTTGACCTGGCTGGTGAGGGTCTTGAAGGTCAGTGCAAGAAATGGGTAAATCAGCACAGGAAATGCTCTGCGTAGAGGTTGGAGACCAGCCTGGTATCTTCTTTGCCATTATCTCTTGGTACAACACTTTCCAGACCTCAGTTTCCACATCTGCAAATAGAAAAGGAGAATAAGGTAAGAATAGGGTCTAGCTGTTAAGGCGTGCAAACTTCCTACCACAGACAGCAGAGAACCTGTTGAGGTTTTCAAGAGGAGATATTCCTTTACCCCATCCCCCTCAGTGGGAGGGCGAGCCTACGGCTCCCCTGAGATGCACGATGTGGTTTTGTGGCTACTAAGCTGACCCCATTTCCCCCTTTCTGCCCGCCCCCGGGTAAACCAGGTCCATGGCTAAGGACAGATTGTTAGTCCGTGTCAGGATAGTGGGAAAGCCAGATTAGCGCATTCCTGAACCACATTAGCATCAGGTGCACACACACAGAGCTCAGTTGTTTCTTGGCACCCCCAACCTGACCCTTCTCCTCAGCCTTTTGATTAAAGAGTATTTCTCAAGGCTCAGTCCTTTACCACCGGGTGCCTGGCCAGGTCCCCACAACCCCACTAGCAATCTGTCTGTCTCTGTCCCTGTGCAATGTAGTGGTGGAAGGGACTTCTTCTGGTGGAAGGGACGGGATAGGTCTGCAGGCTCACCCTTGGCTTTTTGTGACATCTCACCCCACCCAACAGCCCTGACTTCTGATGTCCAAATTTCAGCCACTCTGGCCGCAAAGACAACGAACCAGCTAGGTCAGATGACTCCTGGTAAAGGTCCAGCTCTGGGTCCTGTCCATCCTAGATTATGTGACCCTGGGAAAGTCATTTCATTGTTCAGAGCCACAAGCTTGAGCACATAAGAATAAAATGATTACTTCACAGGGCCTTCATAAAGATTAAATGATACGTGTATTTCAAATACCTAAATAATTAGCTATTTTTAACGGTAGTAGTGCTTTTCCTGTAACGCGCATTTTCACCTTGGGTAGGGTCTAGAAATTTGTCAGCATACCTACTAACCAGCAACGTGAGCCTGCCAGTTTTCATCTTCAGAAGATCGGAGTTCTCTCCACAACCCAGTCATTTATGACCTTCCTCCATCACTGTCCAAGTCTTACCAGTGAATCATGGAACTCTCATTACCAAGGGTTCGGCAGACATGATCACTGCTTCCGTGATAGAAACCAGAGTTTTGCTTTTCCCTTTCCGAAGACCAGCAGAATTCTGAGCTTTAATAGAACTGACCCAGTTCTTAGCAGGATGATGTCCTTCAAGCCAACCTGGGAGTCTCTCCACCTTCCTCAAAAGATTAAGGGGCTTCCTCTCCCATGCGGGCTGCCAGCCTAGCCAGAAATTTCTTTAGTTCACTCCATGGAACCCGAAGACCATGATGAAAATGAAGCACAAACCCTCTGGGGAAACCTATAGGTAACACAAACAACATGTAGTCCTTTATATAGAAAGAACATTCCAGAAGTTCCTCAGTTCTCGCCTGGTATGAACATTAGCTGTGATCCAGACTAAAACATCAGAAAAGCAAATAGACAGGAGCAGACGGAGAAGTTAGTGACACCTTTCTCCTGTAGAGAACTGCACAGTTCTCAGGACAATCTCATCTTCCATTTCACCCCCAGAATGGCCCTGTGGGCAGGTGAGACACTTCTCCCAAAGACGCTTCAACTAGCCCAGGGCCCAAGAATTCTGGTGTGGACACTTCTCCTACAGCAATGCGACACTCGTGTAGAGTGGGGCCCAACTCAGCAGATGGGAGGGACCTCAAAAGCTGTGCGATTGACTCCGGGTTTCAATGAGAAATCACCGGAACATCAAGGCTTTTGTGCTGTCGCACACCTGGAAAGTCACGCTGAATGAGGAGCTTTTCTATGTGAAATCAAACCATGGTTCACTGCACGTTAACGTAGCCAGCACAAAGAGTCGTTGGCAGCATAAACAAACCTGAATCACTGGTGAATGGGGGAAATTTCAGGCATAAATTCCATGTTTCCTGCTCATAGCCTCGGCATAAATGAAATCCATTTGCTCTCAAAGAGGAGATAGCTAAGAGTTGAAGAAACATTTAAAGAAAGTCTCAGGAATCTCTTTATTTTGTCCCTGGGTCCTCAGTGAAGCCATGGCAATAAAGATATCTAAATTGGCCCTATTTATATCTTTCTAAAGGCAGTTTCTCCATTCTGCTGAAACTTCAGCCTAGTACGTAATGGCTTGGGGGGATCTTGTGGAGGTCTTTGATGACTGCACAGAAACTTGGGGCATCTTTTGATAGGAACACAGGGAGGGGGCGAGAAATGAGTAGCTGTCTAAAGGGGTTTTATTGAACTTTTAGCAGCTAATGAATGCATTTAATGGGAACAGCGTTGGATGTCAATGCAACATAATGATAATTTAATCTATTTGGCTACATTTATGTGGCATTCGAGGAGGAAAGAAAGAAGGACCTGCCTGAGCAGTTAATCATTCTGTCTTTAGCCAAACTTCATTTAAAATTTCACCATGTTCCCTAAACTGTGCCAAGAGACATTGTCATGTGTTTCAATGAATCACTTGTCACCAAATCTAAAACAAGCAGGAGACCCAGCATTTTTCCCTCTTATTTGGAAACTCAATTTCCGGTGACATGTGCTTCGTGGAGGTAGTGGGGCCTGAACAAATAGTAATGGTGGTGACTTACATGCCTGGCTCCATTCTCAGCACTCCTAGGACGTAGAGGAAATGCTTACTCCACTCCATTAATGGGGGAAACTGAGGCCCACAGAGGCTAGGAGACTTGCCCAAAGTGGTCAGAGAGGCAGAGTGGGGCTCTAAACCTTGTTCTTGACTCCACAGTCCATCCTCTTCATCAGTCAATCCAGCAGCAGATCCCTAAAGAGAGGGAAGTGGGCCGCTTCGTTCTCCCGTGAATGTGCTCTGCTGTGGCCCTCCTTGGTTAGCTGTGCTCCTGGCATGTCATGGAGGCAGCCGGAGGGGCACCGCCGCTCTGCACACCTCCACTTACAATGCCATGTGCACACCTCTCGACCTCAGTGTGGTCCCGTGGTTCTGACCTAGTCTCCATGTGGGGAAACTGAGACCCAGAAAGGAAAAGCAAGGTTCGCTGAAGGATGGAGGAAAACAGTGTATGCAGCTGGTCCATGTTAGCATCTGTGGCTACAGATTCCAGCACCTCTGCTCTTTCCTTTCCACCATGTGGACTCTGAAGGAAAAGCAACAATTTTACTATCTACATTTGACTGATGGCGAAACAGAAGCCCAGCAGGTGAGGAGGCCCATTCTAGGGTTCTGAAACAATGGATAAGAGACTTTAACAAACGTGAAACTTTATAAGTGGTTGCAATAAAAACAAACAATGGCTGACCATAGGTATAATCACACACACACACACACACACACACACACACACTTAGGTGCTCCTTTAGGAACTGATGACGCAACTTTAAATAGAACGTATGTTGTTAGTGAAGGGCACATTTTTTACAGTAAATAACTTGCTTTTCAGTGTTTGTGCTGGGATTTGAACCCAGGTTTGCTCAGCCTTGCCCTATAATGTCATCTCCTAAGCTGGAATCCATTCTTGATCTATTTTATCTCCTTGCTATGAGCTCCTCTAAGCTTTATCCATTCACATAGTAGCTTCCCATCTGTTATAATTGGCATTCTCAGCCCTTGCTAGCCAAACCCGACCTCACTCTCTCAAAGGTAGAGCCCAACTTTCCACCCAGAAGAAATTCTCCAGATGGAATTTCAAGTTGATTTAAAAACTAGATTCCCAACATGGAACCAATAGTGTTGCACCCTGTCAAGTTCCACTCATGAGCTAAATGTTACTTAAAATTTGCACTCCGACCCCAATCTGGTTTTATTGAGGATGTGGTCCAGCGGCTTTAATTTCAAAGGGAAGCCAGCTATGCATCCAGAGTCCTCTTGAACTTATTGCTTAGTTCCTTCCCTCCATCCAGCACTCAGAGCAAAGCTGGCCTCTACAGTGAACACTTCCTGTGAGAGTTGAGGGAAGTGTTGGAGACCATGGGTTGTTGAAGATTGAGGGAGAGGGAGAGAGAACAACACACACCCTCCTCCTCTTGGCACAGAAGCCTAATGATCCCCATGAGAAGTCAGATCACCCAGGCCTAGAAATTGAGAGTTCAGCACCAGGGCTTGTGGTCCACATGCACACTGCACCAGCCCTGCCAGCTGTGCTCTGGGCATGGCTTGTTTGTCTCCACAAGGAACTGCTATGCAGCCTTTGTCAAAGGTTGAGGTGGGGAGAAAGGAAACCAACCCATCTTCTTCTGAATGGAAACACCAACTCCAAAAGTGAAAGAGTCAACAGGTCTTCTCTCTCGTGAGAAGATTAAATATACATATACATACACATATCTATGATGAAATTAAGCCAGATGATAAGAAGTTCTTAGAAAAGAATAGTGTTCTCTATCCTCCAAAATATTTGCTTGTTCTGGTGCTTAGAAAATATGGGACTGTTGACAGAAGCATCCAAGATGGCTCTTAACAGGCTCATTGTAATCACACCAAAGCAGGAGAGATTTCTGGGCAAGGAGGCAGGAGTTGACAGACACAGAGAATCTGGCATCAGCACTTCTTGAAGCTGCTTCCATCTGAGGGGTCACTTCCTAGGGCTCGTGTAGAACTGGGGCCTCGGCTTTGCTTCCCAACTCCCCATCCCCATCCTTTACAAGATTCTAGGAAATGGAAAGCAGTTTCATAATGACAACAAAAAGCCTTTCTGCTGCCAGGTCATACCTTCCAGGATCAGCACTTGGCCCTCTGCTTCTTCCATCCTGCCTCTCCCTCAAGATTCAGCACCTGGCCCTACACTCCTCTGTCAGGCAGCTCTCTGACTGCTCTGTCCCACCTAGCTTCCCCTCTGCACGCTGTCAACTTAGCACACCATGCTGGAAACACTCCCGGGATTGTGAAGCCATGTTAGCGTGACTCCCTCACAAGACTGTAGACTCTTGCAGGCAAGGCTGAAGTCCATATTTCTGTATATTCTTGAAGCCTAGGTCAGGGCTCCATCAATTGAGGAGGTCTGGGTTTACCTAAATCCTAAATTCAGTCTGAGAAACTCTCTTGGCAGTATGTTAGAGTTATCCAGAAACTTCCAAAATTACCATTTTGTAGGTGAGAGATAAGTTTCCCACTTTATAGATGAGGCACAACACCTCGGAGAGTCAAGACTTGCTTATGAGTGCCAGGTGAGGAAGTGGCAGATCTGGGCCTTGAACCTGGGCTGCTTGCAAGTATCAGTATTTTCTCTATCCCCACCACACATACACACCCTGGCTAGGTTCAATGAAGTGCACTGCATTCACCACTCCCTCTTTGGCCCACCCTGGAGGAATGGGGGCTTTGTCCAAAGAGCAAAGGTAAGGGCCATTATGGGCACGTCTCCAGGATGGAGAGCCAGAGCCCCAGTAAACCTCCTCCTGGCCCGATGCTTGGGTGGAGCAGCTAGTCACAGAGGCCACATCTCCAACCTTCTTGGTCCTCTGCCCAGCTTTGGACACACCTGGGCTCTTGCTGCAGTCTAAAATTATTTCCAGAAGAAATTGTCCAAAGACAATTTGTCCAAAGACAAAACAACAATAAAACCCTTTGGTTTTACATTTTCACATGCCCAGATGGGCTGTCCTGGGGCCCCCAGCATCCCAGCTTCAGGACAAATCACAGATAACACAGCAATTCTCACCCTGGAAGGCTTACTTTACAGGGTGGCCTATATCTCTGCCCGGGGAGGGTCCTCCTCGCTGATCTCCCAGGCTGTCTGAGACCTCAGTGTTCAGAAGAAGAGCATGGGTTTTGAAGACATCCCTTGGAGAGACACAGACAGAGCACCAACTTTGTGCCAGGACTGGTGTCAGGGGACACAAAGGGAAAGACATTGAAATTCAATGAGGAGGCAAACAAGCCACCAGGCAATTGTTAGTCAAACGGGGTACACAGTGCCGCGGGAGCATAGAGCTGGAAAATCTGTCAGTCCATGTGTCCTGGAAGGCTTCTTGGAGGAGGTGATATCTGAAAGAAGATCAGAGAATTAAATATGCAAATGCATGGTGGCCAGGAAGAGTGTATTAGTCAGCGTTCTCCAGAAAGACAGAACCCATAGGATAGATGGATGGACAGACAGACAGACAGATAAAAGAGACATTATAGGAATTGGCTCATGTGGTTATAGAAGTTGAAAAGTCCCACAATCTGCTGTGTGTAAGCTGGGGAACCAAGAAACCAGTGGTGGAATACAGTCTGAGTCTGAAGGCCTGAGAACCAGGAGCTCTGATGTCCAAGGGCAGAATAAGATGGATGTCCAGCCCAAGTGGCCTTTTTCTTCTTTTCAGGCCCTCGGTGGATTAAATGATGCCTACCACATTGGTGGAATTGGTGAGGGCAATGTTTACTCAGTTCACTGATTCAAATGCTAATCTCTTCCAGAGACACCCTCGCAAATACACTCAGAAAGAGATTTTTGCCAGCCATGTGGGCATCCCTTAGCCCAGCAAGTTGACACATTAAGTTAACTGAAAACACTTCTATACAGCTGTGGGTAGCATGTAGTATGTACATGCAGAGGGTAGCAAACCAAGAGCTGGGCCAGATACAGGCAAACTCCGAGTTATTCCCCCTGTGACCTGAGGGAGCTCCTTCGCTCTTTGAGGGTCAGCTCTCCCATCTCGACAATAATTCCCAGCTCCAAGGTTGGAGTGAGGATGCGGCATGATCACATGCTGAGTGTCCACACAGTGCCCAGCATATGACAGGGCTGGCCCTTCCTGACAGTTGCCCTTTCCAAGGTCCCGCTCGTGGATAGGCACAGGGTCCCACCCTGTAGGGTCAATCGGGTCCAAGCCTGATCATGAATCACATGGGTGCAGCGGGAGAACTGGACTCTAGCCTCCTGCCCAGACTTTGGGATAAGTCCTGGCTGCCCTGAGCCTCCTACAGCACTCTCCCAGTCCTGTCCCGTGTTCCATCCACCTTTGGTCCTGGGTTCCCCACTGCTTCCATACAATCTTCTGGGGCCCCTACCAAGATGCAGCCCTTCCCTGGACCCCAATGAGCTTTGCTGGAGCCCTGCTGCCTGCCTAGCCTTTGCTTGCTGAGATTATTCAGGATTGTTTTCACTGCCTTAAACATTTATGTAAAAGAAGAGGCAAGAATACTAGAGATTGAACTAGAAGGAAGGATCAATAACTCAACAGGCAGAGCCTGTCTGGGGTCAGAGTTTGCTTCCCCATCCCTCTCCTGCACACTCCGCATCTCCAGCCACAGAGCGGGACAGAACGTCTGGTTGCGGGTATTCCCAAAGCTTCCCAGACTCGGCAGACAACAAAGGACACCCACGCAGGGCCCCTGAGGTGTGACTAAAGGGATTTGGGGAAGTTGAAAGCAAAGTCTTCTTACTCCCAGTTACCTGTGAGTGGGTACATTGAGATTTTGCTGACAGAGCTCTGATCTCCTCGCTTCTAAATGTCTTTGGGTTTTAGCTCAATTTATAGCACTGCCCACCCTTGCCCATCGCCATGTCACGAGACTTACTTCTTTATCACTCTTCACATCTAGCATTTCAATTTACCTGCCTCCGGTGTTGGCCTTTCTTGCCACCGCAAAACCTCTGCTCTCACCTCTGGCTTCCACCTTTCTCCCTGGACTCTTGCCTCCTAGCAAGACCCTCTCCAACCTTGGAGGCATCCTTCATAGTAAAGCCAAGATCTTGCCGACAGTTTAATTGGAGAGCTGGGCTTTTGAGAAATACAAGCCAAGTCTCCACAGTTGGAAACCCTCAGGCAAATCCAGGGGACACCTAGCAGCTAATTTGGGCTGGGACATAGGACTTTACAGGGTAAACCCAGGAAACCCGCAGTTTAGAGCCCAACCATGGAGGTCCTTGATACCAGGCTATGGAGTGCTGTCTTGCACGTCCAGGCCTCTGGCCATGATCATGCTTCCTGGAGCACTGGGCTGCTGCAGAGTTCCCAGGTCTGCTTCAGGGGGAGGGCTGGGCTGCAACATTCTCGGCCCCACCCTACTGCAACCCCATCTGTGTTCCAATCCCTGTGTTCCTGTGAGGGGGCAGGACACATGAAGACAACGGGCAAGTAAAAGGGACCTTTGAAACTTGTCAAAGACAAATAAGAGAGCGATTGAGGATTCTGAGCAGGTGAGGAGGCTACTGTGGGCTGATTTGGAGGACAGGGTATAAGATGGATTAGAGAGATCAGGCCACTGTCACTTTAGTCACCTATTGTAATAGAATACGGTGAGCCAACCAATGGGATTGCCAACCAGACTGGGGTGGGGGGTCTGTGGAGAAGTAAAGAGGTGGAGACGACACTCCAGAGGCAGAATAAAGAGCTAGTGTTTGGCAAGGGATGGGATGCAGGTCTCTTCTTCCCTGGTCAGTTACGTAAGGGCAGGAACTGTAGTCCATGCACCTTTCTGTCCCTCGTGTTATATACCACGATCAGTGCCTTACAAACACAGCTTTCTAAGTACCTATTGGGAAAACAAGGGCCCAGGCCTTGCAATTCCCAAACTGAGAAAGGGGGTCATGACCCCCATTCAAACATCTCACAGGAGTGAGGGTAAGGCGTGCAATCCACATTGATGGGTTTAGTCTTAATGCTCTTCCTGCTTTTCGCATGACCGTGGGAAAGTAACTTAACCTCAGGTTGCTCAATTTCTTATCTGTGAAGCGGGAATAACAAGAATACCTATTTCATAAAGTTGTTGCGAGGACTGTGTTATGAACAGAATGTTTGTGTTCTCCCCAAATTCACCTGTTGAAGCCCCTAGCGGTGGCATCTGGAGGTGGGGTCTTTAGGACATGATTAGGTTTCAATGAGGTCCTGAGGGCGAAGCCCATGTGATGAGATTAGTGTCCTCACAAGAAGAGACACAAGAACAATCTTTCTCTCTGCTATGCAAGAAACAAAGTGATTGAGACAAAGGACAAACTGGACCAGAGGATTAAGGTGTGACACTTTTTGTCCAGCAGTAGTCTCTCTATTTTATACATATCCTCCCTATATAAGGTTGCTAGATATAACAAATAAAACTTTAGGGCACTCACTTAATATTTTGGGACATCTTTACGTGCAAAAAAAAAATTTTGTTATTTTTCTAACATTCACATTTAAGCGAGCGTGCTGTATTTTATCTGGCAACACCGTTCCTGTGTCAGTTATGACCGGTGTCCCATAAATTGTCAAAGGAGATCCTTACATTTCTGTCTGAAAGACCATCTCAAATACAGGTTTGTTTTCTGGAGAGAACAAGAAAAGGACATTGCAGAGAGGAAAATGAGAGCGGAGGAGCCCAGAAGGATGTGGGCAGAAAACGGGGTTGCCGCAGGCAAGGCAGGATGAAGGCAGAGAGGAAGAGAGGGATGGGCAGTTGGAGTCGAAGGGAGAGGGCTTCACCCTCGAAGCAGCTGCTTCTCCCGCCCCACCGCCTCCCCCAGCCCTGTGCCGGAGGCGCAGGCACGTCTTGGGAACCTGAGTGTGTTCTCTGAAATGTCAGCAGAAATAAACCTGGCTAATCCTCCACGATGGCCCGTCACATTAATATCCCTGAAATTCCAAGCGGATTAAAATAACCACGAGCATGACACCATTTGGAAGGCCGGGGATTTACTTGGAAGCGGTGCCCCATTGGCGAGCATTCCTCTAATTGCTGCTTCGTATAAATAGAGTGTTCTTTAATATCGCCACCAGCCCTGGCTGACAGATTTAAATGAGAGCTGTCGAAGTCATTAGTGCCCAGGCTGTGGTAAACCGAGGCTCCGGTTCGGGCCGTAAATGGGATTCTCGTGGGCCAATCAATCTTACCAAAGCCGCCAGCATTGCCTGTTGATCTGCAAGGTCCTGAGTGGCTACAGCTTCCCAGAAATGTGCTTGCATCTGTCAGAATTATAAGCAGCTGGCAGCTGACACAAAGGTCAAATTTGCTGCTAGTGTGGAAATAGAATCTCCCCAGTACAAGAAATGCTACTTAGCAGTATATCAATTGCAGGCAGGTCATTAAAGAAAGGGGATGGGGGGTGTGTGTGTGGGGGGGGGGTGCGTGTGTGTGTGCGTGTGTGTTAACCTCAGTTACTTGGAACCCACTTACTGTATAGGTCCACTAGGCACAAAAGCAGGTGCTCAGATGAATAAAATTAACAATTAGTTCCCAGTAAAAATGTTTTAGCATTATCATCATATGGCACTTTTCATTCTGTCATCTAACAAGTGTTGAAGGTTCCACTGGCTCAAGCACTGTCCTGGGCACAATGTAGAGACTTGGTTAGGGCCTCTCTTACATAGGGGCTCTGCATGCTATTTCTTGGCCTCTCTGAGCCTCAGGCTTGCCATCTTTAAAGTGAGGATAGTAATGCCTACTTCAGACAGCATCGAGAAGATTTGGTGAAATAAGATCCCTAAAGTGCTGGACCAGTCATGCTCAGTGTGCACTGGCCAGCAACGGCAAGGGTAACTGGTGTCAGATGGCCATCTGGGAGGACAGCAGAGGGGGCGGGAAGGCAGGAAAGGACAGGCCCGCATCCAGAGGGGATACCGGTTGTGGATACCCATGAGAGGTGATTAGATGTCCAGATCTCTGTTTCAGTTCCCTAAGCCCAGGGGGGCTTAGACTCTGTCTGAGGAGCAGATCTGATCTGTGGGAGGGGTCCACAGTAAAGGCAGTTTCCAGGGCCTGTGAATGCTCCACATTCCGTCTGACAGGGACACATCCACAGGCAAGAGCGCGGACCCAGGGAAGCGGGGCCTGCCCCACACCAGGGAAGGCAGGCCCCAGAGCCTCCTGCAGCACCAGATTCAGGGCAGGGCAGAGATCCCGAGGGGACCAGGCCCTCTCTGAACTTTGTTTTGGTCCATTTAATCAACTGGAAGTTTCCTCAGAACTCCCAAAATCTGCAACCCTGATTTTTGAGTTTATTCTCTGGAAGTGAACTGGCTCTGGGTTAAGCCAAACAGTTCTTGGATGAGTTGACTTGTGAGATTATATCAGATGCCATAGGCAAGGAGTCAGCTTTCTGCACTGTGACGGAATTCTAACCAAATTCAAATTCACTGGAAGTTTGTCTAACCGAGGTTGTCTCTACAAGAGTCAGCAAAGGATTTATTCCATTCCAGCTGTTGGCACATCTTTCCTCATCACGATTCCTCGCGTCTGCATAGCACATTATACACTTAGAAGTCCTGTTTCATCCTGGGGCTCTTTCAAGTGTCACATCAGCAAGTGGCACATGTGGCAGCTTGCCAAGATGTAACGACACGAGCTTTAGGGTCCCTCAGACCTGGGGTTGCACCCTAGTCCATTGTCTGCTTGCCTCAGTAGCCCTTCAGTTCTAAGGCCCACTTCTCATGCATTTTAGTGTCTCTGAAATTAGAATGTCTTACAATCTGTGACCTCTTGCAGCTATAACTGGTAGCTTGTTTTAATTTCTTTATTGTTTATAAAACAATGGAGTGTCCATAATCTCTGGGATCTTAGATTCCATGAATTAAGTGACTGGCCTTTGGAAAGTCCCTTCTCCTCTGTGAAACCTGTTTCCAAGATCTATGAACTAGGGCTCATGGCCCTGCCTGGCAGGGCTGTCACGAAGATGAAACGAGAGGCCAGGAGGAAGGTGCCTGCATGTGGCAGACACTGGACGCGTGAGAACTGGCCTACTATGAGTAGCAAAGCCAAGATGGCTTTATATTATAGATGAGGAAACTGAACCCGCAGGAGAGGCTTGACTAACGTCACACAGTCACAGAGATTTGGGGTTTTCAAAGGACTCTCACTGACGTCATCTCACCAGGGTTCACAACCACTCTACCAGAAATAACAGTGAGTCACGAGGAGGGCACAGCCCAGGAGGCCAGGGCTCTACAAAGGACCGGTCCTGCTCCTGGACGCTCAGCCTGGTGGACTTGGGGCAGACCCACCAGTAGAGCCCAGAAGGTGACCGCTAATGTCTGCCCTATTTTACAGGAAATAACTGCCAATGTGCTGTTCATCATTTAACTTTGACCCAGGATGTGGGTAAGAGAAACCAAAGTCAGATAGTGTTTAATAATAATTCAAGAAAATAGGTGCTTGAAACCTTTTTTACAAAAAATATTGTGGATTACTTTTAACTGTGTTACAGTCATGCACCGCACGGTGACATTTTGGTCGCCAACTAACCACACATACGATGGCAGTCCCGTAACATCGTAATGGAGCTGAAAAATTCCTATCACCTAGTGAAGTCATAGCCAACTGAAAGTTGCAGCGCAATGCATTCTTTATATATTTGTGGTGATGCTGGTGTAAACAAGCCTACTGTGCTATCAGTCATAAAACGTGTGGCACGTACAATTACAGTGGTGGGCTATACGATCCAGGTTGTTTAAGTGCACTCCATGATGTTTGTGCAATGACGAAATCGCTTAATGAGGCATTTCTCAGAACATAGCCCTATCATTAAGTGGCGCATGGCTGTATAACAGAATAAATTTCATAGGCCACAAAGTCAGATGGGAAAAAAAAAAGAAAAAGCTATTTCTCCCTTGATCCCCCATTCTGCTTTTGGGAGAACCTTTGTTTTAGTCAAGTCAGGGTTTTTTCTTTCTCTCCTTTCAGAGGTTGCACCCAGTTGGGGTGGGGAAAACATTGGGTCAGGGCACCCAGGACACCACACTTGGTTCTCGGTGATCACCTGTCCACACTGGCCTTTGCTGAGTGGGACATTGCTCATTGATCCTTGGTGGCCACCCTCGTGGGCTTGGTGAAGAGCCCTCACTCCTGCTGTTCCTGGGCTGTGGGTCTGCATTTGCATCTGCTCTCACATCCCCACCACCCATCAGGCATAAGGTCCAGCATGTTTACGGGCTCTCAAAGCCATCAGCAAAACCATCCTTCTGCATCCAGTGTTGTATGAGGGTTCTCAGTGCAGCCTGGGCCTGCAGGCGGGCCTTTTGGTCTACTGGTTCCTCACTGAACACTGGGGCTCACTTCTCTAGGGATCCTCTAGCCTCCCAACTTCTCTCAGGGGGTGGGGCATCTGTTACTTCTGCTCTCAATTACTCCAAATTATTGGCTATTCTATTGTCCCCTCAACTTTATGATGGAGGGTCATGGAGCATGTGGCAGGACCACTCTCAGAGACCCATATCAACATCTAACTCTCTTTCCTTCTGAGGCCCTCTTTTCTTGCTCAGGGAAGTATTAGTCTAATCTAGGTAAGTGAGGAAAAGTTGTTTAACTACCCACATACTAGACCTCCTGAGTCCTGCATGCTCAGGATTTGAATGCTCAAAAGGCAAGATTCTGAGACTCTCATACTGTTATCTGTGCCATGAAATTCAAAAGCTACAAGCTTGCTTTTTTTGTTCTCTGTATATTTCTGATGACCGTACGTGAGGTCAGTGAGTAAAGACTGGGAAAAGCATAGGAAACTCCAAGGAGAACAGTATAGGTGAATGTTTCGAATTATTTAAAAATTGTATCCTACCAGAGTAAACAGAAATTCATCAAGGTCCATGTTGTTAATTAAATCAGGAATTTGAATATTTATAGAAAAGAGTACACATGGCTACATCATGTGAACTAGAAGGTAGGGGATGGGATTTGTAACCTCACCCTGCCCCCAATCAAATGGATGAGCTTCCTTCTTATGTGAGTCTCGGTGAGAGGCAGGCTCCAGACTTCAGCTGTAGGAGCCAAAACAGCCTAACACCTGTCTTCCCAGACCCTAACAGCCTGGGAGGGGCACTTGGCCCATGGTTGGCTAGTTGGTGCTTCTTCACCAGGGATGACACAGTGCCAGGGCCAGTTTCTAATGCATCATGACCCCAGCTGTAGCACCTCATCCGATTGTGTGGCATGGTTTAGCCTTGGCCATGCTCTCAGCAGCCCACTTTCTCTGGTTTCCTACATGTTTCTGAACCTGGTTCTCCAAGCTTCCAATGGATTTGGCAGGCTCCCTGGTATTTCCTTATCGAATCTCTTTCCCCCTAAGATATCCAGCATTGGCATCTATGGTGTGCAGCAAAGAACTCTGGTGACAGTAACTCAGTTCCCCTCTGTGGACCTCAATGGCCCTCTCTGTAAAATGAGGTGTTTAAAGTAGATAAACTGAGATCTTACAATCTACTTTATGCTTTAAATGCTCTGGGGCTGAATCAGACAGCCTTGGCTGGTTCACCTATCCACGCCCAAAACTCCACCATTCTCTAGGCAGCCCCTGTCCACATATCAGGGTGTAGTCATCTTCAGCACAGTTGGCCTCACACCTCATTCCAGCCAGAATGAGAATGATCCACCGAAAATGAGTTCTCTGATCATTCAATCAACCAGATTCCTTTACTACAGGATTTCTCAGAACCTTTAATATGCTAAAGTACACAGAGCTATAGTACACATAAATTTCCCAAGTGAATTTTGCTGTAAACACGTTTCCTCATTGCCCATTTTAAGAATAGAATACAATGGAACATGCTTTGAGAAACAGTGCTATAGAAAAATAAATATCAAACGTCACATGAGGAAAAACATCTTGCATGACTTCTAAAACGCCCTCTCTCTCTTTCTCTCTCTCTCTCTCTCTCTCTTTCATATATGTATGCATGCGTGTGTGTGCACACGCACACACTTGCGCACACGCCCACACATACACGCACACACGAATTCCCTTTCCCAGGCTGACTCCATTTTAACCATTTTTTCCCCACCACTTAACTTCCTGGATTTACAGGTAGAAGCAGTGTCAAGTGCCTTCAGCTGGAGTTCTATGCGTGTGTCAGCAGTTGGCAGTAACTCAGGATTTGGTGTTTCCACACTCCAGGCAGCTCACTCATCCTCTGTGCCACTCAAGATATAGAAAATGCTAAAGCATGCATGCTCTCCTCAGCCCTGGGCACTCAGCTGAAGAAGCATGGGCAGTGTGCTGCCGCCTGCCTCGCTGAATCTCTGGCATGGGAGAATATACAGATCCAGTATGACAATGAGCATACACACTACTGCCTTGCCCAGCTCAGGCAGCCCTGGCCTGACCCCTAGGGAGAATTTGGGGGCCTCCCTGACCTCCACCCCAAGGCCAGAGAGGGCCCTACACATACCACACCCTCTCTCCAATTCTACAACAGAATTGCCATCCAGTAATGTTTCAAAACCTCTTGAAATTATTTCTGTTTTCAACTTGTACCCTCTCTGGAGAGAACAGCTGCCATAAGTTTGCTTCTTGCTGCATAAAGAAGGGTTTCCTCATTCAGATTTAAGGGGAGCCCCCCAAATGTCTGTCTCAGGGCTGGATGGGAAGCCTGCCTCCACCACCCCATCCTTGCCTGACTGTGATTCCAAGGGTTTGGCAGGAACATGAGCAGTGTGGCCCCTTTAGTCTCTTTGCCTTTCCAAACTGAAGAAGCAAATTTTTAACATCATATTTATTAGAGGTTTTCCTTGTTTGTTTGCTCTTTGACAAAACATACTTGTTACAAAAATGTAGGAAAATGACATAAAATATATTAAGAGGGAAATAAAAATAACTCACAATTCTGCCTTCCAAAGATAAGGCTGGAAACATTAGGGAATATATCCTCATTATACTGGTTCTTCTTTTTTTCCTAATTCTGTGATCACATTTGTATAAATGAGGACTCGTTCTACTTTAAGTGACTGATAATCTGACTCAAATCGGGCTTAAATATAAAAGAGAATTCACTGGTTCTCATTGCTAAAATATCCAAGAGTAGGGCCAGCTTCAGGCAAGGCTGGATCAGGAGCTTCTTGCTGTCTCCAGGATACAGGCTCTCTCCACTCCTCAGCTTCATTCTCAGGTTTTCATCCGGTGCTCAGCTCACAACCCTTCAGGCTCAGATCTATAGGGAAAACTCCTTTTCAGGAGTTTCCACAAAAGTTTTGAACTTCATTCTGATTGTACTAGTCTCCAGTCCCATGCCTACTCCTTAACCAATCACTGTAAGCAGGGAATGTGAAATGCTGATTGACTAAGGTCAAGGTCATGTGCTTCACCTTCAGAGCCCCATTCAGGCCACCTGGACTAAGAGAGGACTAGTACCCAAGTGAAAAATCAAGAGCTGTTTTTGGAAGGTGAAGAAATCAATGCAGGAGAAGGATTAAACAGTAAGTATGCACTAAAAATTGGATATGAGCCATCTAGTTCAAAATAAGGAGTGGCTCACTGATTAGCCTTTAAAACTTCTCACTGAATTCATCTAGGAACATGGATACAGGGAGAATTCCCAGCAATATCACATAACATACCCGGGATGCCCTTCATCAAGCAGAGGCTTGGGAAAAGGTGGGGAGATATATCAGACCTCTTCTCTCATCTGTCCTGTGTCAGTGACCCAGGGTCACACCAACCAGAAATGGGCCAGCTATTCCTCTCCATCTCTTAAGAGCTATTCTTTGAAGCAGAGTCTTGTTACCTTTCCTTATTGCAGCACCTCCCCCATCTTTGTCACCATCTGTCTACAACCAGGCAAGAAACAGCAAATTACAGACAATAGCAAGTTGGGGGTAGGTGGAGAAGTGCATTCTGGGAAGTGCCCTTCTCACCAGACAGCTGAGCCTAGAACCAGAGGGGAGAAGCTGTAACAGCCAGAGTGTGCTGGGGAGATCCCTTCACCTCCAATGGCAGCTTAGAGTGCCAGAGACCCAGACAGGGATTAGAGTCCCAACCCAGCACGGCACAGATACACCAGGAATTAGGGACTAGCTTGCCCCAGCTGTAGATACAAGAATATTTGTCCTCCTTCCTAGTGAGCTCGATAGAAAAGAGGGCATGGCCTTATTAAAAGAGAAGCAGATAGTCTTAGGGAGAAAATATATACAGCAGCCCACCCTTATCTATGGTTTTATTTTCTATGGTTTCAGTTACTTGAGGTCAACCATGGTCCAAAAATATTAAATTGAAAATTCCAGAAATTAACAACTCATAAGTTTTAACCCATTTCCCGTTTGCCCCGAGAATACTCGCTAGCAGCGCTTGTGGCTACAGCGTTTACCCCGAGATAACTCATGAATTACAGTCCTAAACTTACCCCCAAAGTTTGCCACAAAATATCTCACTTTTCTTATATTTTTGCATCGCTCTAGTATATCGATAGTCTTCGGAAACAAATGACATCATTCTACATATAGCATTCTGTTTTTAGTAGTGTTATTTTCATTTACAAAATATAGTAATTCTCGATCGCTGAAAATGTCAAATCCTGGAAAACGTAGCATTCCTACGTGTGATGTTAACATCATTCTCGAACAGTTGTTAGCCGAAGATTCATTTGATGAATCTGATTTATGTATAAAATTCTGTTACATTAGGATTAAAGACAAGTTCTGTTTAGAAATAACTCCAAGAACGGTTTTTATATTTTATTTTCACGTTGAAAACCAGTCAGATTTGCTTCAACCTCTAAGAGCATGTTTATGTAAAATTAAATAACACTGGCAGTGAGCTGCACTATTTTTTTCTGAACGAGAAATGGGTTAAATCGAGTGTTGCTCTTAGTAGCATGATAAATTCTCTCACTGTCCTGCTCCATCCCACCCCGAATATGAATCATTCCTTTGTCCAGGGTCTCCATGCTATATATACTACTCACCCATTAGTCACTTAGTAGCCCAATTGTCAGAAGGTCAATAGTAGCCTTATGTACGTCACAACGCCTATGTCATTCACATCACTTCATCTTATCATGTAGACATTGTATCATCTCACATCATCACAAGATGAAGGGTGAGTACGATATAATGATACTTTGAAAGAGAGACCACATTCACATAACTTTTATTACAATATATTATAATTGTTCTGTTCTTTATTAGTTATTGTTGTTATACTCTTATGGGATAATTTATCAATTAAACTTTATCATAGGTTTCTATATTAGGGAAAAACGTAGTATATGTAGAGTTTGGTACTATCGGCAGTTTCAGGCATCCACTGACGGTCTTGTAATGTTTCCCCTGCAGATAAGAGGGGACGACTATATTTCATTTCAAGATGAAATAATGAGGGGATAGGAAAAGGGAGATGGGTGAGAAGTGGAAGAATTACAAAGTAACTGAAAACGTAGTTAAATTAAAAATGTAATAAAAATGTAATAAAAAATAGTCTTGACCTAGAAAAACAAGTCAGCAAACTAGAGAAAGAACGTGGACAGCTCTTCGGGAATGAAAAAAAAAAAAAAAGGATAAAAAGGTGACAGTTATGAGAATAAGATGAGATACAAACGACGGAACTGATTTCTTGAGCGGACCAACCAAACCAAAAAGTCTTCAGCAAATTTAATCGGGAAATAGAGAGGCACAACATCAAGACGGGGAAGGGGATCTAACTGTCCGCACAGTGGCGCCCAGTTTATGAAGACAGCTGGGAATTCCAGACGCTGAAACGTGCCTGAGTTTTTCTCAGTCTAGCTTCACCTGCCTGCAGGCTCAGTTTTCAGCGTGGCTGTAAATTCTGTCTTTATTTGCAACACATTGGAGATGTGATGAGTTAGAGGGAGTGGCTACACTGGGGGTGCTAATGCCTGATACAAGGTAGCAGGAGTTGCGGGGAAACTGGAGCACTGTACCGACCCTGGGAGGGCTCGTAGGGCCAAAAGGGAGGTGAGCGGACAGCAAAGACAGCCATCTTCCTAATTTTGCCAAGGGGAGTTGCGCCAGCAGCCAATGAAAAGATGATTTTTCTTGGGGGAGTAATGCATTAAAGACAACTCTAGAAAGTAAAGATTCGCCAACCCAGAAATCGCAGCAGTTCTGATAAGCTGGGTTCAGCAAACAGATGAATCACCGAGTTTGGGAAGGGTGGAAAGTGACTGACACCAGAGGGGCCATCTGGCCTGTAGGCAGCAGCTCTGCGCTCAGCCCAGCTTCGGCGTTAACCAGAGCTCAGCTCCAGCATGGTCCCTCCAAGAGAGCTTGCTGAGCCCTGAGGCTCAGGACCACCTCCTGGACATGCCTCCCACATCTACCATGCACCTGCTGGAGACAGGGAGAGAACACCGATTTTGGAGTCAGAAGTTTTGAATTTCTGACCTTGATGTGCACTGTGACTATCCTTAAACATCTCAGGGCACGGTCTTTGCAGAGCAGGAACCAAGGCCTGGCTCATCTTTCCCACAGAGCACTTTGGCAGTCTCCTGAGACATTCGGGGGTGGGGCGGGGAAAGCGCTCTGAAAAGGAAGAAGTGATCCAGTGCTAGAGGTTGGGAGGATTCTAAGGACATAGAGAATAAAAAGAGAGAACCTAAGGGAGAATATTCTAGAATTGGGGGGGGGGGGGAGGGAATAGTAATGTCAGAAAGCCAGCCTTCTACTTAAAAGAAAGAAAAAATGTTGAGTCTTCTTAGTAAGAAGGAAAATTTCCAGAAGTCCTGACTCTGATACTGGCTCTGGGACCACCCCCAAGCCCCTTTCTGTCTCTACAGTCTGTGTGATGTGTATCACCAGCTTTGAAGTGATTATTGTATATGAGGCTTGAAAAGAAAATGCTAAAGACATATATATGTATAAAGATACATATATATGTATGTATGTATGTATCCTGGTATATATAGAGAGTTATAATTATATATATAGCTATGTATATAGTTGTTATATATATAGTTATAGATTTAGTTATATATATATATCCATCCTGGCTTGTATATACATAAAGTGAAGGAAAAAAGGACAGTTTTCTAGCAAGTTGGAAACGGTGGCCTGTCGAAGGAGGTCAGAGTAAAAAGGGAAATACTTTTCCTTTGGTTGTACATCTGCTAACACAGCATGTTCTCAGATTTATTTATTTTTTTTAATCATAAGGAATTTCTCCTATAGACAAGAAGCAGCCCTTCGACGGACGATGATTGGAGCCAGACTTCACAGGAAAGCAGCCTGAACCTGGAAGTAGGAGCAAATGTCATGTGCCTGTCTTGGGTTTCAGTTTCCCTTTCCGTAAAATAGGGAGGTGGATAAGAAGATTCTCGCCCCTGCCATCACCATTCTTTAGCAAGCAAAGTTTTAGTAGAACAATTCTGGGAAAGAAAATCTTTTGTAAAAAAAAAAAAAAAAAAAATGTTTTATTCATTTTCTTTTTAGATCTACATCACAAGTATATTTAAGTTTTTATACGTGCATAAACGTGGTCATACGCATGTGCGCTCATCTTTGTTTTTGCTTTTCCTTTTTTTGCATGGCTCTTCTCCTTACACTGGACCACCTTTAAGGACCTGTCTAGCTCTGGCAATCCATATTTCTGGGGCCACAAAAATTCCAGGGAAAGATGAAAAAAAAGTAAACATGCCAGGGGGCCACAGTTATGCTGAGTGCTAAGATGGTGAGCCAGGCCCCATGGGGGTGGCTCTAACGCACTCCAAGGAGCATAATGAGTTTGCCTTTCCTCTCCCTGTCTAGCTTCCTCTCCTCTTGACTCTGACAATCACCCCACCCTAATTCCAGAGAAGGCCAGAATTCAGATCTGGAATCCAGGCCATATCTAAGTTTGGCCTCTAAACTCCCAGTCTTTCATGGAATCTGAAGATCAGAGAAGCTACCAGAATCATTTGGTCTAACCCTCTCTATCAAGGCAAGTGTCTATCCATTCTCACCGTACAACTCTCTATGGAAAGCTGTCCCGCCCATCTCCCCGCAAGGAGTGGAGGCTGGTGCATTTTCACGTTTTTCAGGCCAAATGGCTCATTTTCTCCCATCTTGGAAACCTCTAGAAGCCAGGATGCCCACATCCTGGCTCAACTCTTAGCCATCAGATCAACCAAGAACTCCTCCTTTAAGGCAAGAGAAAGCAAAAGCAAACACAGCAAGGTCAGTCTAGATGAACAAGCAATTCCCAGAAAAACAGAAGTGACCAAAATTCTGTGAGGTAGAATTTTTATACTTGGTGAAATGCAATGCACAACGGTTATGTAACTTACCTAAGGTCACATAGCTACATAATTGTGGTCTTGGAATCTTTAACCCAGGTAGTCAAGAGCTTATCTGTGCCCTTGGTCATGACACCAAGAGATAAGCTCACAGGAATTTAAAGTGGTCCTGTTGGGGCTGCCTGCAGAAGAAATTCCAGGTGGATAAAATCAGCTGCCCCAGACAGCTGTGAGTTCATTTCCATGGGGGCAGGAGGTAGAGGACAGAAGCCACCTCACAGAACCCTGAACTGGCCTCAGACAGCTCCATAAGCTTCCTCTGATTCCTTTAAGGCTGGAATACTTAGGCCCTTGGATCCTAAGTCCCTGTCATCCTGGATCAAGGCCAGGAGAAAAAAGACCACTTGAGACAAAGTCCAAGAACCAAGGAGGAGTAAGTTAGGTCAGAAATGGGGATGCCTGATGCTGGTTGTCAAGGCAAGACAGACACCCTTACACCAAGTGAACAGTCAGGGCAGTGGCACAAAGCACCAGGCCCAGGGGGAACGTGCCGCTAAAGTCATGCCTGCCTTAGCCAGGAAGGGTCTTACATCCTCTTCACCGGGCTAGGAGCCAGTCGCAGGCTAGGGCCTACCCAGAGCTGCGTGGTTGGAGGAAGTGAACCACCACCACAAAAAAAAAAAAGTGTAGAAAATACTAGCAGCTACTTTTATTAGGCATCTACTCTGTGCCAGGCTCTGTACTAGACATTTTACGTATGTTAATACATTTCATTTTAATCTTCAATCTATTCTGTGATGTCTGAATAACTACTTCATTTTACAGAGAGTCAGTGAAAGTTGAAAGACGTACAGCTTGCTTAGGACCACTAGCTTCTAAGCAACAGGCTCAGGATCCGACTCTGGCTTGAGAGTGCAAGCTCTCATTTTCAGCAGACAGCCATTTGGGACGGGCATGCTTCCTCAGGCAGGCTCTCCACCTCTCCCCCATTCTCTCCACTTTCTACCGCGGCATTTCCACCACACACCTGCCCGTCATCGAAAGCCTGCCTACTCGGTTCTATGCCTCATTGGCAGCAGCTGCTCTCCAAGCCTGTGGTATCTTTTTCTTTCTGTTCTCACAACCATTCTGTGAGGGCAGCTGGGCAGGCATGTTCTTACATTTTACAGGTAAAGAAATTGAGATTCAGAGAAATGAAATGGTTGGCCACCAACACCCTGCCACCCAGGATAGGGTGGGACAGACCCAGGCCTCTAAATCCAGTGTCTTTCTGTGACACTTCACAGCACTGCCTGTGAACTCAGATGTGCTGGTACCTCCACAGGTCTTTAAACATCTATAGCTCATGGTGGCCAGCTTACCAAGGACTGCCTGCATCTGGGCTCCGTACCAAGTCCTGCCAGGATTCTGTGGGCCTCTCTGGGGTCCTCCTCACAGCAAAGACCTTCTTGCCCAGTTACTGAGCAGGCGCCTCTCTTGCTAAGGTGTCCGAGGCACCGAAGACGCTGTGAAGAAGGCCATGGAGTTGGCAGCCAGTGATGGGTGTGTGGGCCCCTAGATGGCACATTCTACTTCAGGGCTCTGGCTGCTTGGGAGGGCTCCTCCGGTTGCGGGCTCGGGGACACGGGTAGCAGGAGGGCAGCCTGCTGGTGGTACTGGGAGAGTATGAGTGTCCAGAGAAAGCCTGATATAAACACTGCAGACTCTCTCAAGAAACCCTGAAGTCATTTATCAATTTGGTTTCTGTTCACTAATGTTTTCCCCCTAGGAGATAGATAGAACACGTTTATTTTTGTTTGTTTCAATCCCATTTGACAAATGTAAAAACCGAGGCCCAGATAAATAAAGTAATAGCCAGTTAGGAAAGAGCTGGAGTGAACCCAGCAGTCTCATGACCCCAGAGTGGGTTCCTCCCGCTGAGTGCCATGACCTAGCACGCCCCCTTCCAACCCCGACCCCAGGCACAGAGAAGTCTTATCTAGAAGTCTCCACTGGCACAGGGTAGACAGAGAATTTGGCTGTGTGTTCACCCTTGTAAATGCCTGGTTTGTACACCTTCAGCTTTATCCCAGGGCCTTGGGCTTCTGGAAGGGGTGGGGTTGGGAAAATTCCAAGATATTGACTTAGAAGGAATTCGAGGAGACGAAGCTGCCTCTTTCTACTCCACCAACCAGGGGAAAGTTGGCCTGGGCCACATGCTCATTCGGATATCACTAATGAGGATTTCCCCAAGCCACTCCATCCATGCCTTCTTTTCCTCCCTCTCCTCTTCTCACACCCCTTTATGAAGTTTGGCGAGGGCTGGGGCAGCCGAATTCCATAGCATTTAAATCATAGTTCCATTTTACTCTGGTCAATGGCATTTTCACAGTCATAGAATGTGAGAACTTGAAAAGATGTTATTGATGGTTTTGACCTAGTCCCTCTTGTAATAGATGAAGAAAATGAAGTTGGTTCACCCAAGTTCATCAGTGAGTCAGTGTAGGACCTGGGCTGGAAACTGTTCTGCATGTCCCATGTCCACTCTGAACCACACAGTGCCATCGCAGGAAGGAACTGAGGGAAGTAAGTGGTCAGGGTGAGGGTTGAGAACTAATCTAAATACCTTTGGGGCCACAGGTCATATCAAAGGAAGAGGAGAGCCAGGACTGAGTGGAGGTGACTGTCACACAGATTGTTGTCCTGCCAACCCAGGATTTCTAGACAGTCTGACTTTTATAAAGAACATCTACAAAATACAATAGTCAATGTAAAATAGTCCAACTTTTGTATATAGAAACAAATGAAGTTTAAAAATAGAACATGGAGACTAACTTGTGACCCCAGAGCGGGTTCCTCTTGCTGAGTGCCGTGACCCAGCACACTCCTTTTATTGATAAAGAAACTGAGGCACAGAGTAGTAGCCCATTAGAAACGATACAAAGACCCAAGTCCAGTGCAGTTGAGTCATTTCTGGGGAATTCTACATTCAGATCACCTGTACTGTCAGCACTAATCATGAGATAGCATTCCATGGGCACGCGGCCCCAAGAACCTAGACCAGCCTCTCCTCCTCACTTGTATGTGATTTGCCTAGGGAGACCTTATTCTTGGCCTTCCATTATGTTCTCTGTGTGGTCCAGAGTCCCAAAAATCACCTTGAGTATTTTTTCCCTGACAAGTCCCTTTTAAGACTCTAAAGTGGATCAGAACATTTTGAGACCCTGCTGAAGGCTGGGAAAAACTTCAGACACCCTTGCCCTCTGCCAATCCCCTCCCACATGCCATTCCCCTTGCGCCTCTGGACATTCTGACCTTCGTGGCCCTGCTCAAAACAGCACAGCTGACACTCCAGAAAAATCTCATAAAGCCGAATTAGAAACATGTCAGTGAAAGGGGAAAATGAGATCATGGCCACCCTGCCACCTTCCCCCAGCTGGCTGAATCCATCAGCAGGCCGTCAGTCGTCAAGCATTCCCTGACCCCTCCTACGTGTCCACTCCTGCGCCTGAACAGGGTCACGGGGCAGTTAAGTGAAGAGATGACACACAGCTCGTAAAATCATAGAGAAAGGCAAATGCGAAGACGAACATTGCAGATGCTAAGGGCTTGGTGAGCTATAAGACAGGGTTGGCCAAAATGAACAATGGCTTATCAGGGAAAATGGGTCTGGAGCTATCTCGGAGAATAGATAAAATTTGTATGGATGGAGAGGAGAGAGAGTACATTTGAGATGTCATGCAGGCACAGAAGTATGATGAGGCATGGCGTGTTGGGAGAGAAGAGTAGCTCAGTGGCCCCACCTGCAAATCTGTACTTTATTCTCCTAGCTCATGCCCAACATATGCACCCTTTGAATGAACGAATGAATGAATGAGTGATTTAACATAAACATCAACCCAATGAGAAAGTACGAGAACAGATAGATACCCAAATAAGTTAATTTAGTATTTAAAAATTTTCGAGGCATTTTCCTATCACTATTTGTGTCATCCCCATAATAACCCTGGAGGCAGGTACTGGGGGTTTCATCAATTCCACTTGACTAGTGAGGAAACCGAGCATACATCATTGGGAGGGAGCAGTAACTTACCTGTATGGTAAGTTTGGGTGAAGCAACTGAGCCAGACGGCTCTATCCTTTGAGTTCCCCCTCTTGGGGATCTACCTGCCTACAGCAAGGATGCCCTTGGTCCTGCTAGTGGGCAATGGGTCAACCCACTGGGTCTGAGCTTGCTTGGGAAAGTCTGGCTCATTCAGGAGCCATGCAAGCGGCCTGTCTGCCCACAGACCTGAGCCATCCACATGTGTAGTACTTATCAGAATAAAGCTAACATTTTCATCTCCGTCTGATCCCTCAGTGTGTTCTGAACTCAAGCGGGGAAAGAGAAGGAGTGCTGTTTATTGTTCTCCAAAACCTCAACAGAGATGTTAACTTGCTCAGATAATGGGACACTTTACCTGAGGCCCCCTAGCAAACAGCTACTTTTTCCAGCTAGAGGAACCCTGTCAGGGAGGAATGGGAGGAGGGGGAGAGGCTGCCTGGTGAGCCAGATATGTGAAATTATTCTCTGGTCATATAAGTTTGGGAAACAACAATGGTTTAAAGTCCCACTGGGTTCTATTCTACAGGATTTATCAGAACCATCAATAAGCTGCTGCACCCTAGGGATCTTCGAGTGGAGAGAGATGCATCATTTTTGAGCTTATTGGACCACAGATCTTTTCTCATAGATCAATGTGAGGCTCTAGTGTTCCACCGTTCCATGTTTTAGGAACTATTGCTGCAGACACCTACTTGTTTCTTGGGAAGTGGCATGGTGCAAAGAAAAAGGCATATCTTCACCACGTAAAAGTTTGGGTGACCTTAGGCAAATTCCTAAGCCTTGGCTTCTGCATCTTTCAAGCCGGGATAGTATGCCCACCTCATTATGTTGATGTGAGGATAAAATGAGATAACAGATGCCCACAGCAGATCCTTTCAGTCAAGTCAAAATCATTATCTAAGTGTATAAACTTGTACCAAAAATGATGTGAGTGATGTGAGATTCACATGAAAAGATTAATAGAAAAGTAACTTCACTTGACCAAAGGTTTAAGTTGCAAATTCCTGCTGGCCTCTCTCCCACAGGCTGATTTAAAATAGGGTACAATTTTATCTTTTGTTTTATATCCCACAAATGAGTGAAATTATTCCTGACTTATTTCACTTAGCATGATACTCTCAAGATCCGTCCATGTTGTCACAAATAGCAATATTTCATCTTTTTTATGTCTGAGTAATATTCCATTTTATACATAAATATATACATATATACATACAAGTATATATACATACTCACCACATGTTCTTTATCTAAACAAGGGGGGTGGGGGAAGGGCAAAATGGGTAAAGGGGATCAAATATATGGTAGCGGAAAGAAACTAGAGCTCAGGTGGGGAGCACACAGTATACAGATGTTGAATTACAATGTTGTACACTTGAAATTTATATGTTATTAACCAATGCTACTCCAATAAATTTAATTAAAAATATGTAATAACAAATAAAATAAAATATGGTACAATTGTAAGTATTTTGACTTATCAGAAACATATCTATTTATTTTTTAAAAAAGCTCAGCAGTGGAAGTCTGTGAGTTCACTCTCATGCTCACCAAGGTGACTTTGCAACCTCTGGGGCCTCAGGGGACGATGTCAGATGAACCCTACCTGGCAATTAAGGCTGTGTGCCTCCATTAGACTTCTCCGTTAGACTTTTCCTCTCACAGTTACCCCATATGAGCTCCAAACAGACTCAGGTCCTTCCTCATCCCCACGCACTTAGGCCAAGTTACGCCCATCTCCTCCTGCTCAGGAGTGGCTCCTCCTTATGGCAAAGACTGCTGGTCACCCTCAAGGGTCTGTTCTGTCTGTGGCCTTTAGGAATAGAACTAAAGACTATATTCCCCAAGCTCGATTGCTGGAGGTGGGTTTGACCATGAGACAAAGCTCTACCAGTAAGACATGAGAGGAAATGGTGTGTGTGTACAAGTTCTGGTTCATGAATGTCCTTAATGAAAATGGCATTTCCTCAGCTTTCACTTTTCCTCTTTCTGTAGTCTGAATTCATGATATAATGGCAGGTGCTAGAGCAGCTACCTTGGGCCATATGATAAAAATTTCTGATTGAGAATGGCAGAGCAATAAGACAGATGGACCCTGGGTCTCCAAAACCATGAAACTACGTCAGCCCAGTACTACTTAAGTTATTACTATTACATGAGGGAGAAATAAACTTTCATGGTGTTTGAGCGATTGTTATTTTAGCCTTTAGTTACAGCAGCTGAACCACTTAACTCCGCATGTCTACTCCTAACTATTCTTTAAAATCCACCTGAAAGCCACCTCCTCCAGAAAGTCTCCTCCAACATTGTGCCAACGATATCTTCCCTCACGTACATCACTTATCCCAGAATGTATTGTCTAAACCAAATCTTGATGCACCAAATTCTATTTTACGTAATGTTATTTACTCCAGTATAGAGCATGGCACACATCAGGAGGCATGGAAAGATGGTTATTGAGTTGAGTTGTATGACCGTCCCTGGTTTGTGGTTGGTTTAGTGTCTCTTTTGTAAGCATTGTACCTCCAGACAGTGTCATATACCACTGCAAGGTAGGGCCCAGGCACAGACCTCTCTCACCACCATTCATAGCATATAACACTCAACTGAGGCTCAGGGGCTTGACTTACACGTTACCAAAAGAAACTGATGGGGAAGTAAGGCCAGCCAAGGCTGGTGGGGTGTGGTTTGGTACAGTCCTGGTACTGAGCCTTTAAATACAGCCTGATGTCAGAGAACTCTGTGGCACGTAACACAAGAAAGGGCTTGCTGTAATCGGATTCTTCCGATGTGGAAAAATAAGGCAGGCTGACTGCCGCCGCCATAGAGAGGTGACAAATGTTTGACCTCGGGTGTGAGGATGACTGACTCATTCCATGTTGTCACAGAGAGAAATGCACACCTGTTCCAGCTGGAACACAGTCAACCGTGACCAACCACCCTCAGAGACCAGCTGGAGTCCTGGAAAAAAACGGATTATGCTAGCTGTTATACAACAAAGCTATTGAGCAGCTGGCCAAGATGAAATAGACTGTCTCACTAAGTAGTGAGCTCCCTGACACTAGAGGTAATCAAGCCAGATGACCACTGGTGGGGATATTTTAAGGGGATTCCAGCCTCAGATTGGGAAAGGAGATTATACTGGGTGACTTTAGGTTTTATGACAGTGATTTTTCAGACTACATTGTGAGTCTCCTCTCCATTGGCTCCATCTCGACATTTCTCCAGAGGAGCCAACCGTAGTGCCTGAAGTTCTACTATTAAAGCGTCATTCATTGAGAGCAAGATGTCATGATCTCCTGGAGATTTCGGTTAAATGAAGGGATGCTACATAATTTTATAGTCATTGACTCTTTGTCAATTTACTTAGCAGACCCTCTTCCCAGATAGCTGGGAGCAGGGGTTACTGAGGTACTGGTCACCATTGTAGGGGTCTGTGACCATCCAGACGGCAACGTGAAGGCATGGCGTGCTTGGGTTGGGGGATGGTGAAAGAGTTGGTGATACAGTTGGAACTGAGAACATAGCTGAAGTGGCATGAGTGCCCCATAAAAAGCACTGTCATCCAATTCACAGCTCAGCCCAGAGTGTCCCCAACTGGTCCAAAAGCCCAGCATCTGTGCAGCACCTTTGAGTCCTCAAGGGAAATGTTGGACTAGGATTCTGGAGACCCAGCCGCTGGCCCTGGCTGGACCAGTCCCTGGCAGTGGGCTTTCGGTATATGCCACACTGTCCTGCAGAGCTCAGCTCCCTTCATTACCAAACAGGAGGAGGCACATGCTGGTGTCCAACAGCCCTTTCCCCCGACAGAATCTGGGTTCAGGACTAAGGTACCCGAGCAGTCTTCAGAGTCTTCCAGACCCAGTTGTGAAAGCCAACTCTGCTTTTCCCGAGCAGTGTAAACTTGAGCAAGTTGCCTAAGCTTCCTGAGCCTCATTCTCTACTTCTAAAAATGGGAACAGTAATGCTTGCTTCGAAACATTAAGATAAGAAAATATAACTTGCACAGTGACAAGGTGAGTGCTAAACCACCCATTATTTATCATGTCATTTTATTAGTGACTGCCTCAGTGAGTTAGAGCAGGCTTCACACAAAAGGCAGGTGGCAGTGGGATTTTGACATAGTTACCAGACTGTCATCTCCCCAAGAGAGCCAGAGTAAGTTACACTGAGCTTCCACCAGCTCAGACACTGGCTTTCTGCCTTCCTTCTGGCAGCTCCATCAGAAGAAGCCTTGGTTACAATGGAGGATGTGCCCTGGAGCTATAGGCATGCGAAGCCTGGAACCTTATCCAGCATCCTTCCCCTCACTGGCCGTCCTCCCAAAGTAGTCTTCACTGGCTACAGTCTCTTTCTCTCAGGGCCTATGGGGGCCAGCCTGGGACCAGAAGTCCAATTTGTCATCCCCACCCATACCCTTCTTCCACAGTCCCTCTACCCTGAGGTGGCATAAGCTCATGGGTTCAGTGGACAAGCAGCCGTGGACTTGAAAGCCCGCCTGGCCACTAACTGCTATATGCCCTGGGCTTGTTACTTCAAGTCTCTGAGCATCAGTTTCTTCATCTGTGAATCAAGCACAACCAGAGCTACTTCTCAGGGACCCTGTGGACATCAAACACGTCAGTCAGTGCTCGGCATGTCACAGGTCCTCAGAAAATGAAAATCGCCTTTCTTCTCCTCTTTTCTCTAGCTTAAAGCATTGGTTCCAATAAAGGTCAATATTTGTTTCCAAATTTCATTTTGCAGTTTTTCAAACCTGAGTATATATTGCAAGATTAGGACAGCAAACTTCCATATAGTTTTCACCTAGATTTACCAATTTCACATTTTGCCACCATGTTTTCTCTCTATTTATACATATCACTATTTCTATTATTATGATCATTCCCTTTTGTCTTAACTGCTTCACCACGTATTTTCTAAAAACAAAGATATTTTCTCACACGACCACATCGTCAAATTTAGGAAACTTAACAAGGACGTGATACTGTTATCCAATGCACAGCCTACATTCGAATTTTGCCAATTGTCCCTAGATGTCCTTTAGAGTAATTTTTCCCTCTAGTTCGAGATCCAGTTGAGGATCAGGCCCTGCACTTGGTTGCCAGGTCTCTTTAGCCTGGAATAGTTCCTGCGCGTTTCTATCTTTCACGACTTTGACATTTGTGTTGAGTGCAGGCCAGTAATTTTGTAGAGTGTCCCTCCCTTTGGCCTGGTCTCATGGTGTTTCCTCATGATTAGACTGGTGTTGTACTTTTTGGGCAGGAAAATCACAAAAGAGATGCTGAGTCCTTCTCAGTGCAGCTTATCAGGACACATGATGTCAACTCACGTATTGCTGGGATGTTTGTACTGATTGACTGTGGGTTAAGGTGGTGTCCATGAGCTGTCTCCATGCAGAGTGGTCATTTTTCGTATTCTGTGGGGAATGTGATCCCATTTGAACTCTAGGCTCTTGAGTCAAACAGAGCTGGGCTGTCTAGACTTTAGCTTCCACCAGCAGTGTGGCCTTCTTTGAGCTTGTGAAACAAACCTTCCTACCTACCTTCTTTGAGCTTGTGAAACAAAGATCATATTCCTTTCTCGCAGGGTAGTTTGAAGGAGCAAATAAGATGATGTGTTCAGCTCAGCGACTGGACACGTTGGCGCCTGGCCAATGTCAGTTATTATTCATACCACCCCTGAATAACTTTCAAGCCCCAAATGTCTAAGATTGGCTTGAGTGCAAGGAGCTAGTTGAATCATTCTTGGTCCATTAAATGGATACTCATCAAGCATATTTCAAGGCTTAGGATCTACAGAGGGGGCCTAGACATCAATAAGACCCACCCTGATGGAAGGAAACAGCAGCAAAGGACCCCATTGTCACTGAGCTCAGAGAGGTGGCTAGGGGAAGGAGTGAATTTCAACTGAAAGGCAAGATCCCTGGGGATAAAAATGGACTATCAAGGTAGACCTATTGCCATGAGCCAGATGTTGAATTTGGGATCCATCCAATCTGGATTTGTGTTCTATCTTCACTGTGAATTAGCTGTGTAGCCTCAGTTTCTTCCTCTGTGAAATAGGAATCATACTGCACTTCTCCTTAAATTGTTGTAAGGATGGGAAGAACACGGCCCAGTTCTCGACACATGGTAAGTGATCGAAAACCAAACACTAACGCTAGCACTAGTCCCAGCCAGGATCTCAGTTCTATCGTTCCTTCTTTAGTAGCTCCTTCCCCGATCATCATTCACTCAGAGAGGCTTGCACTTCCCTGAAACGCTCTTAGCATCACATTCTCTCACACCTAGGAAGGTCATAAATTGGTACAACCTAACTGGAGGACATTCTGACAGACAGGGAATTTGTTGGTCAGTGTTTTTAGTTGTAAACAACAGAATACACTTAGATAGTTTAAGCAGAAAGGGATTCATGAAGGAGAATTGATCACTTGCAGAATCATCAGGAAGTGGAGGTAACACAGCCTAGGCTGGGCTTCGAAGAATGAGTCCCAAAAGCACAATGTACAACTGGCTGCCAATGGAGTTGCTGCTTCTGCCTTGCTCAGAAAGCTCCAGAACAGGAGTGACCACCCTAACTCATGGCCCCAGACCCATTTCTGCCCTGATCTGTGCTGGCAGAATAGGTATTCCTTGCCCCCTGCCTTCCCTTCACATGACTCACAGAAGTCATCTCATTCAAGAAGTCATCTCGTCAGCAGAGCCAAAATCACATCTAGAATCCACGCTGTCAGGAAGTGTGGGTTATTAATTACACAATATCTAGACATATGAGAAGGAGGTAGAATATGTTCTGAACTAGATAATCCACCAAATCAAGAATGCTTTATAAACACACTCAACCTTTTGACCTATTAATTGTCCTTCTAAGAATCCATCTCAAGGAAATAGAGATATAAATAAGCATTTGTGCATAAAGTTGAAGGGAAAGAAAGAGGGAAGGAGGGAGGAAGGGAAAGGAAACAAAATCCATGAACAGAGGTTGGTTAAAAAAAATTTTGGAACATTCATATGAAATAATTTGGGGCAGATAAAAATGAGGTTTTTGAATAATTTTAGAATTTGCATTAACTAACTATTAAGGGGGAAAGACAAGAAAACAAACTATATGCACATACAGTGTGATCTCAGTTTTATAAGAAGGGCACACAAATGCAGAGTACGATATTGAAGGAGGTACCCCAAAATGTTCATCTGAGTGTGACTGGAATCACACGAGGTTTTGAAATGTCCTTGTTTACTCTTTCTATACCATTTTTGTGTTCCACCAAGACTATGAATTACATTTTATAATTAGTTGTTTTAGAAACCAAAGGATGATATAAACAAAATGAGATAGGCTTATTCTTCACGCACACGCACACGCACATGCACACGAGATTGGAGCTGGGGCTTGGGGAGCAGGGAATAAGGGATAACAGTGGATAAGGGAGAACAAGGACCGATTACGGATGGTTGGCAGAGGCCATCTCTGACTTATCTGGCCCATAAGTGGATGTCAATAAATATTTGTTCCATACCCTTATAGAGAAATTCTCAAAGGGCTTGAAAGCAGCCAGTTCGAAGAAAAAAGAAAATAGATGACTTTGAAACAGATGAAAAGATACCCAGCCTCCATCATAATCAAAGAAATGCAAAATAAAACAAGAGCTATTTTTCACTTACCAGATTGGCAGAGATCACAACGTTTGATGAGAACAGAGGGTGACTAGACAAGAGGGAAGCGGGCTCTACCCCTCCCTGCAGGGTGGTTTGCAATATCTATTAGAACAGAAAATGTGCCTGCCCTTTGATACAGCCACTCTGCTTCTAGGGATTTGTCTTCAGATATAATTGTTCATAGCTCATATGCAAAAGGGGAGTGTACCGGGTGTTTATTGTGGTGGTGTTTATCTTAGCAAAAGATTAGAAGCCAAGTCTCGAATAAGGGTCTGATTATATAAATCATGGTACATTTGTGTGATGGAATACTGTGCTAAAAAGGAGAGATCTCACAAATATATTTATGAGCAATAACGTCAAGGTGAAGAGCAAAGTATATAATGTCCGTTTTTATAAGAAAAAACCATATACATATATCCTTTGATATGTATAGCAAATTTCTGGTGTCCCTGGGGAGGGAGATCGAGGTATTCGAGGATCTGAGTTCATGCTTGTACATTATGTTTTCAATTTCAACATGTAATTAAAAATAAATAAATACTTGTTGAATTAATAATTGGATTAGGAAGCCACAGAGAGGCATTTGGATGTGATGGGGTGAGCCGTAGGGAGCCGCTGGTGGTTCTCGAGTAGAGGAGTGCAGCGTAAGAGTGGTGTTTAACAAGGAGGACCCAGAAGAGGGTCCTGCAGGGAGACTGAGAGAGGAGGAGGAGCCTGACTAGCTGGACCAGCCCAAGGCATCAAAGTCGCCAGGCAGGCAGGCTGCACCAAGGGCATCTGGGGTGGAGGACAGAGGAAGGATTACCCTCTGAGTAGCATTTCTTCCCACTCAGTCTGGATGACGCTCTTTGTTCCCATCCCGTATTACATCCCACACGTTTCCCAGACTGTTTATGGAATAATTCTCAGCCTTTTGGCAGTGCAGATATTTACTTTTTCAGCCATGGTCTGTCAATCACCTCTGTACTTTCATCCGCTCAGTTAGGTTCTTTTGTTTTTCCCATCTCTTAGAGTCTCCCTGCTCCTGTCAGCGACAGAGCTTGCTCTCACCTCACACACAGCCTCCCAGTGCCTTTTACCTGATTCTCACCAGCCTTAGCCCACACTGCTCCTCCCGCTCACACACACAGTGCTCTCCCTCTTCCCTGGCTCAGCCATTCCATTCTCCTGGCTTTTCTGGGAGCAGCCTACTGTTCCACCTCCAGTGTGCCCTCAGGCCTGGTGTGAAATCACTACAAACAAGCTCTTTCTTATTGTGGCTCAGTTAGGCTCCCAGGGAGGTTTTGGTGGGTCGTAAGCCCCAGGAATTGGGTGTGTGTTGAGGGGATGAGAGGAAGGGTCGGGCTTTAGGGTGAAGGAAAAAACCTGTCCTACCTCACTACACCTTAATAGCTGTCTATAGTCTATTCCAATATTAAATATTTTAAATTATTTATCATGGACTAAAAGAGACATTCCTGCAGATGCCCCAAACAGATCTGTTTATCCCATAGTCCAGGGCTTCTCAACCTGGACACAATTGATATTTGGGGCTGGATGATTCTTTGTTGTCCTGTGCATTGCAGGATATTTAGCAGCATCCTGGCTCCACCCTGCTAGATACCAGCAGCATTACCCACCCCGGCTGTGACAACCAAAATTACCTCCAGACTTTGCCAAAACACATGTCCCCTAGGGCTCAAAATCAGCCCTGCTTCAGAAGCGATGCTCTAGTTTCATGTGTTCCCTAGCACAGTGCCCCGTGCCAATGCGGGGAAGGTACAAATGCCCCTTTATTGGTCTTCACCTAGAGTCATAATGAGGAGTTTCCGGCACGGCGGGGAAGACAGGCAGCGGCTGGCTTGGCGCCCTATAAATCATAGCACAGATAACCGCTAGTTTGCCACTTGTCCCCTCTCAGAACACAACCCTGGAACTTGAGCCTGACCCACTTCCAAAATTCTGAGACTCTCAACCTCTGTCGAATCGATTCTTGGTTCTTGGGTTCTTCACCCAGAATTACCAACATCTCTGCCTTTTAGACTATTTTATTGTTAGGTCTACAAGGGCAATAAAAAGCCTCAAAGGGTTTCCGGGGCATCAAATAGCTCCTTTTAAATTAAAAAGAAAGAAAGGGGAAAGGGAGACCTCCAACCTTTGTATTTTATTACACAAGTGAATGAGACACATATGGAATATGTTTCCTTCTGACTGGGCACTATTTTAAGACATAGGAGATTGTTCTTAAAACATTTCCTGGCTTTTTATGGCTGCCTAGGTTTTTAGAAGAACTGGTGTGTGTGTGTGTGTGTGTGTGTGTGTGTGTGTGTGTGTGTGTGTGTGTGTGTTAGCCTGTGTGTTGCCAGTTGCAGAGGATGTAGCCCGAGATCCTGGGGGGCCGGTTGGCCCATGAGGAGGGGCCCTGTGAGGCATGGCCCAGAACATCCTAGAGTGTAGATGTTGCACCCTGTGCTGTAGGGGTCAGGGAAGACTTTGAAAGAAAGCAGAGCCTGGATAGTTTTATAGTTCTCAACATTTTCTGAACATGGGATGCACTCTCAGCTGTTCTCTCTGCCTAGGAAGCCCTGTCTCCTTTGTGTATTTACTGTCCCCTTACTCTTCCAAGTGCCTCAGAATCTTCCCTTCTTTCCCAATGAAATAATCAGACAAGTGAGCAAAGATATGTATAAATCTATGTATGTATGTATATATGTATGTGCAGTGAAGCATATAAATATATCATTGCAATGTGGTTTATAGTGATAAAAAGGTGGAAATAGGCTAAAATGTACAGCAATAGGGGACTAGTTAAATAAATTATGATATAGTAATACAATGAAAAACATCACTCAGCCATCAAAAGTTGAAGACACAAATGACTATTGATTGACCTGATTAGGTGAAAAAAAGTTAAAAACAGCATATATGATTCTATTTTTAAAAAATGTTTTATACAAGGAGGATTCTGGGAAGATGATGAAATCATCACCAGGAATCTGCCTCCCCACCTAGACAGCAACTGCTCTGGCAGAATCTGTATAATGTAACTATTCTAGAACTCTGGAGGCTATTGAAGCCTTGCAACTTGCAAGAGAAAGTTTAGATGCTAAACTGTGGTTAATTTTTTTCAATTTTGGTCAATTTCAGCTCTTAGCTCAGTAGCAGTTACCTATCCCCGACCCTCAGCACCACGGCAGGCACCCATGTTTGTGCCAGAAACAGCTGGTTCAGATAACAGGCTGGGTGCTCTGGCCATCTCAGGAGAACAAAACTACTGTGAGATTTGCTTACACTTGCATATCCAGAGATAGAAAACTAAATATCTGACCAAAGTTATTGAGGGTCTACTACAGGCCGGAGAGGTTGATAGAAATTATTTCAATCTGCATTCTAAACTATCTCTCGAAGACCATTATTGTCGCCCCCACTTTATGGTGGAAGATACTAAGGATCAGAAAAGGTAAGTAATTTATTCAAAGTCACAGAGATAGTAAGTTGAGAATATGAAATTTGAACTCAGGCCTATGAGACACCAAAGTCCACGATTGTTCTATTGACTCATCATGGACATGTGTGTGTGTGTGTGTGTGTGTGTGTGTGTGTGCGCGTGCACACGTGCATGCACCAGAGAAAGAGAGAGTTAGTTACATTATACGGTTTGAAAAAACTAGGGTGAATTCTACCCTCTTACCATCCCTGGCGGTAGGGGAGATGATGCTAGAAAGCTGATTGTACAGTTATCAGTCACACCCGTCTTTTAACATTAGCCCCTGCTTTCACTGACTGTCTTCTCAGAACAGATAAGGCTCTCCTATTACATGCCCGCCCTCAGAGCACCCTGTTTTTTCTTTTAAGCAGTTATCACGGTAGTGATCCAGTTACCCATGTAATTATTTCTTCAATACGTCTCTCCCTCAAAAGACTATAAAGCTCATGAGAGCAGGGACTGTGTCTGCCTTGGTCACATGCTGTATTATCTTAGACCTAGCACAGAGCCTGCACGAAGTATGTTTCATCGTATTTGTTGAACAAACAGGTGAATGGTGGGATAGGTGGATGAATGGATGATGGGTGGATGGATGGACTGATGGATGAATGGATGGATGTTCGAATGGATGGATTGACAGATGAATCTCAGCTCACTGGACACCTGAGACATTCACCAACCCAGAGCCCTAGGCCTGGGCTCTTGGCTGAGAGTCACAGCAGACCAGGACTATATGTCTGCTCCAAAACCCTGCCTGTGTGGTGAGTCATCCAATATCTGAAAACCACATGCTTCTTTCCACAACGAGGCTGCCTGGAGGGGCCCCCAAGCCTCAAAGAGTGTCAGGAAAACTCTGCTCATGCACAATTACTGCCAGCCCGTTATCGTCGCTGTTCTTTGATGTGCTCTTTGTGAGTCAGAGCTGCTGTTGCCTCAATTCTGTTCCTGTTTCAGAAGCATTCTGACATTTTTCAAAGAAAAAAGTCAGAAGTGGCAGACTATCTTTGGGCTACGACTGCAGACAGCCCTTTGATTTGATTACTCCTTGATTTGATTATAAACAGATTTGAGGTTGAAGGGGACAAGAGTGTCAAGGATAAAATGTTGGGACCCTCCAACCTATGGCAAAATGAAGAGAAATGCCCCATCCCCAACTCCTCCTCTTCTCCAGCAGACCCACTGTATGTACCTCCTTTCTGGTCAGAGTAGGAGCTGGCTTTTTCTTGACCCACTTTGAATTCTCTCACTTCTTTTCTTACTTACACATTTCCTCTCTCCAAGAATGTCACCCCTTCGCCCATCTCCACCGCTCACATATCCAAATATAGCCTTTGGGGCTCAACTTCTTTCTTTCTGTCTCCACTATCCTCTTCTGATCCCTGCAGCCACCAGACTCCTGAACTGCTTGCTCTCTGAACTCTTTTAACATTCACTTCTCATGGGGCAATTATTCACGGCACTATCTAACGATAATGTGCAGTTTGCAATGTTCTGTTGCAATTTAAAGAAAGAAAGTTGTGGTATCTTAGGGACAATGGCACCCTTGAGACTAAAAGAAAGAAGATGGAGTCCAACTCAGCTACTTCCTATCTGATCTCAGAGAAGTTATTACTTTCACTTTCTTCATCAGTAAAATGGGAGTGGGGAGCAGGTTTGATAGATTTGAATATCAAATTAGGTAATGGCCATAAACATGCTCTGTAAGTTGTACAATGGTATGCATGTTGCAGAACAACCAGCACTATCATCATCCTCATTCTATCCATCATTTCCATCATTATCACCTTTGCCATCACTGTCATTACATTGCTATTTCACTTCCCATGCGTTATCTTCCAAACTAGACTGTGAGCCTTTCATAGTTAGGGACCCAATGGCATACTTCCGAACTCCTACACCTAGCACAGGACAGGGCACACAGTCAGTATGCAATGATTTTTCTTAATCAGCCAATAAACTCAGAGGAGAAGAAAGCAAAGGGAGAAGGTTGTGTTGAACAATGATGTCTTTCGGAGATCCCGTTTTCTTACTTCCTCTGTTTAAAAAAGAACAAAAGAAAAGCAAGGACATTTTAAAAGTCAGCAACCTCCTTGACTGGCAAGGATGATATTGGACATTTTTTGCCCTGACAGCATCAGGGCACTCCCCATCTCGTAATCTCATCCAGCCTTCAAGAGAGTTCTGAGAAAGGGGTTGAGGAAGCACAAGTGCCTTAGCATCCCATCCTATAGTCAAGCAAGCTGAGGCCAGCACGCACTCCAAGATGGAGCAGTGAGTCGTCGACAAACCCAGCCCACGGAGCAGGCTCCTGACTCTCGGCCCCTAGATCTTTCTGGGGGACACTCAAGCCACTGAAAGAGAATTCCATACCATTGCTGGCGGCAGCTATTTTACAAATGTTACATCATTTATTCCTCATGTTGTCCTCGCAAATGACCCTTCTTCATCCCCATTTTATACACGAGGAAACCGAGGCTCTGAGAGGCAAGGTGACCTGGTGCCTAAGGTCAGAGAGAGGAGGTGGGGCCACACTCCCTTTTCCCAATACCCACTGAGCACATTCTAGGCATGTGGGCTGAGCCCCATGCTAGGGTGCGAATCTCTCCCCCTGTTCTCTGGTTCCCCCATTTGCAGGAAGTTTGGGTCAACCACATCCTGCCACGTTTCTGCAGACGAGATAATGATCCACACCACCATCATTCTCTGTCCCACCACAGCCCAGCCCGACGAAGGCAGACAGGCTTCTTTTATTGTCGACACTACTGAATGTCAGAGCTGAAAGAGGCCTAACTCTGTGCTCCTTGGAGCGTCCTCCTTCAGAATCATCTGGGACACTGATTAACAGTCTAGAATCCCCAAGACATCCCTAGAGTTTGAGACGATGTCTCCAAAATAGGGGCCTAGGAATCTGCATTTTTAACAAGCATCCTGAGTGACTTGATGAGTGTTCATATTTGGGAAACCACTAGTTCGAGCCTTTCATTGTAAAAGAGGCAAACTGAAGCCCAGAAAAGAGACAAGACTTGGTCTTCCTTCCCCCGCTCCCAGTCGTGCCAGGTCTGCTCCCTCTTTGGCACGTCTTGTGCACCTGTTACAAAAGACCATTGGATGCTATTGAGGTGACACTCTGCTATTAGGGAAGTAGGTTGGGAAAGCTCATTCAGCCAGCTTGGGATCCGATATATCTATATTCACATAAGCAAAAGACATGATGCTTTGCGGAGGGTGAGAAAGACATGTGGAGACTCTCCAGAACCCCCTTCAATCAAGGCTGAATCCACAAGTAGACAAGTTGGAAGCCGCCTTCTAGGACGGACTGATCTGTAACTGGTCATCAGTCCAAAAGTATTAACACGTTAGCCCAGAAGTAAGTATACTGCCTGCAGTTCAAATCTGGCCCATTGCCTGCTTTTATAAAGTTTTATTGAAACATAGCCACTCCCCTTTGTTGATGTGTTGTTGATGGCTGCTTTTTGTGCTACAGTGGCAGAATAAAGCCTGACGCATTTACTATCTGGCGCTTTACAGGAGAAAACTTGCCAACCCTGTGTTAGCCAATCAATAAACCATCAAAGCTTCATTCTTGCCATTATTCCAGAAGGTCTCTGATTTTTCCGTTCCTGTATCTCCAGAACTTCACAGCACAGTGCTTGGTTCATTGTGGGTACTAAAAATAAATTGTTGAATGACATCACAATGAGCTGTTTTAATTCCCATTATGCGAATGAGAAAACCACAGCTTTTTAAAAAGGTAAATATATAGTCCAAGATCTCAAAGAGTGCTACAATTAGAACTTGTCTTGATCCAAGCTACAATATTTTCCCCTGTAAGCTTGAAGCAGGGGTCAGGTAGATTCTTGCCAGCAATCTGTAGAAATGGGGTTAGGGGGCCTAGAGTAGATCTTCTGGAAGAAGGGGCTGGATCTTGGGGTTGCGAGAGATGGGAAGGCCCTGGGAAAAAGTAAAGGATCACCTGAAGAGATACCCTGTCCTGCTGGGAAAATTGATACCTTTAGACTATATTAAGCTAATTCATACTATAATGTTAGCTTCTTTCTGAACCTGCTTTTTTCTTAACTAAAGGTGAGTAATGGAGCCTTTTCACTTGGAGGCGAAGGAAGATACTTCCAGGAACACAGAAAGGGGAGATGGAAGTGAATCAAGCATGTTTACCAGAATACAATTCAAACGAGCCAGGCTCTTATCTCAGTGGTGTGGAGTCACTGGGGGCATTCACAGGGAGCCCGGGCAGTCCCATGTCCACCCCAGAGAGAGTCTGGGCCTAGTGATCATAGAGCCTCTCCCAGCTCTGAGGCTACCCCGCTGTGTGGCTTGACACAGCACTGTCCATCTCCCCTTCTAGTTCACTGAGAGGCATTAAAGGCAAAGGACGAGCCTTCCTGAATCTAATGAGATCCAGCTTTATCAGAGTCATTGGGCCAAAATAATCATAGAAAGTGGAGAGTCATTTGGTTGGCTGAGTAGAATTCTTTGTTATCTTTCCCAAATAAACCACACCTACAAAGTGTCATTTTCTAGCCTCTTTTTTTTTTTTTTTTTTTTTTTAAGTGGGGTGAGAACATAGAACTGAATGCCAAAGACTCGGTTTTCACAGTTTTTTTTTCTCTAACCTTTACAGTTATCTCATGTACACTCAATTCCCCAGAAAGCTGTTCAGCTATCACATGTATTGAGTGCAAGCACTATACTTAACTTGCAAAGAAACAACTCTGTTTTTTCACACTCATATTTCATTGAGTTATGGAATAATAATTGGATTATTTAAGAAGAGTAATAGATGCAGGTTAAGAAAAACATAAATAACATCTGGTAAGCCATAATGCTCAACCGATGGGAACAAATGTACCTGGGAAAATTAGAGAGTACCTGCTAGCTTCAAGGGTTTGGTATGTCCTGGGCCTGAACAGCCTCCAGAAAGCTGACTAGTTGGTTAATTAAAGATTGTTTAGGATGGTTCTGCTATTTAATCACATATGCCACAGTCCTCTGTCATGTGCAGAGCACTGTCCTGTATAAGCCTCATAACCCTCTGGGGCAAGCGGAGAAGATTTTCATACAGGGGAAATGAGGATCAAGGACAGTAAGAGACTTTTTAAAGGACAAATATGCAGTAATTAACTCCTTTGTATCTGTCCTACTGGAGCCCAGCACGGAGTGGCCACAGGAAACAAAAGTCCATTGTTTATGGGATAGAAGTGGTAAAGCTGGGCCCAAACCTGGGAAGATCTGCTTTGCGACCCCAAGTTTTTTCGGCTCCATAGAAAGCATCTGTGAAATGCACATGCTATGCCAGGCTCTAAGCCTGGCTTGGGTACAAAAAATGGTGCCTATTATTTCTCACCTGTTCTACACCCTGTGCCTCCTAATTTTTATTCCTCTCCCCACTTTTCCCCTGGGGAAAATAAAATGCTAAACCTCTCTGTCTCCTTTGGTGTGACTGTTAGATTCTTCTGCCAAGCATCCTGGGAAGAAACAGGTGAGTGCATGAGGATTATGCCAAAGCCTGCTCTCCACCTGGTCTCACCTTGCCTCCCAGACCCCATCTCCAATTTCCAAGTCCAAGACTTCCCACACTTATGCAAAACATCCTGGCCTGTCTCCCCTTGAGCTCCAGGGGAAACCTGAAACCCCAGAGTGAAATGAAGGGGTTCATTTGCCTGAGGAAATTAGACACAAACAAGCCTGGGGTGAACCACTGTGCCAGAAATGTTTCTCTAGATTAGTCACAGAGTTAACCACTCACATATGTCCCTCCCCCGGCTCCCCTTCAGCCCCAGTTAATCTAGGTGGCTGGCCTGGTTATAAACAAGGGCAGATGAACAGGGGGGAAGCGGGGGAGGGGAGAAGAGGAGAAGCGGGCAGGGGAAGGGGGATGTTCACCAAAGACACCACAGCCACCTCCTGCCTGGGCGGGGTTTCTCCTTTCTTTTAACCTCTTGCTAAACTGCTCGTCAGCACCTCCATTTCCTGCCAGCTCTGTTAGGAGATTCTCACACGTTTAATAGGAGGGGGATGGTGCCCTCAGCCCCATCTTCACTCTCTCAGAGAAGACGACTATGTTTCTGTGGCTTAATTCTCAGCAAATGTTTATTTAAGCCTGTTTTCTGCCAGGTACGCACTAGACACTAGGAATATAGTGGTGAGCAGATCACACAGGATTCCTGTCCTCACAGAGCTGATGGTTAGTGAGGCAAGGACATGGAATAACTGCTAGATAGGACACTCGCCGAGGGTGGCAGGTTCTGCCTCTTTGATTCATCGCTGTACCATGAAGGCCAGGAACTGTACCTGGCACATAATAGGCGCTCAATAAGTATATGCTGAATGAACGGATGACACAAAGACTTGCAGATGTCATATCGAGCATAAGAATTAAACATTCCCTGGGCCACAAGAATGTGTCCCGCAATTTCCCATCTCCTCTGGATCTAGGAGAGTCTTCTTTGCAGAAATGATGACCCAGTTGAGATTCAAGGGTTGAGTAGGAACCAGCTAAAGGAAGGAGGGTTGGTGGCAGAAAGACTAGTTTTAGGCAGAGGAATAGCATGGCTGAAGGTCCTGGGGCAGGAGAGAGCACAGTTCATGAGGGGCTGACTGAAGGAAGTCTCTGAAGCTGGGGGATGGATGGGAAGGAAAGCTTGTATCAAAGTGATTCTGGAAAGGACAGCAGAGCAAGCCTAGTGGGCTGAGGAAAGGACTCCAGCTTTTTCCTCAGAGCAATGAGGAATCGCTAAAGTGCGCTCAGCAGGAACTGATACTGTCAGACTTGTATTGGCATCACAAGATGAAATGCCCTTAGTATCATGTTTGGGAGTGTCTAAGTATACGTGACAATGGGAGCCTGCAAATTCACCTCAGCTGTGGCAGAAGTTGAAACCGATGTATTTCCAGTCTACTACAAGTTTATCTACAGGTTGCTACGTAATGTATTTTATTCCACATATACTAATATTGCATGACTATGTGCCAGATGCCATTCTCAGTACTTTGCAAACACGCACTCATTGAATCCTCACAATGACCTCTTGACATTGTGACATTAGTGCTATTATTATCTTTTTTAAAAGACGAGGCTACTCACACAATTAAACCAACAGAGCAATGTGGTCACAAAGCCCGTTTGGTGGAATCCTGCAAGAAACCAGTGTGTGTTCAGCATCCAGGAAGGAGCCGGGCTCTAACAACTACTCTTTGCTTACTGGCTTTCTAAATAGTCACTTCATGTCTTTCATTCATTTTTTCTTAACTGTTAGGAGGTTCTGATGTACCACATGATGACTATACTTAACGGTACCATATTATGTACTTGGAATTTGCTATGAGAGTAAAGCTTTAATGTTCTCACCGTAACAACAACAACAGGTAATTCACATGGGGTAAAGGATATGTTAACTAATCTTATTGAAGCAAAGATTTCACGATATGTACGTGTATCAAATCATCATATTGTACACCTTAAACTTATACAATGATGTTATGTGTCAGTTCTATCTCAATAAAACTAAAAAAAATTAAAAAAAAAAAAAAGATGAGGCAACTGGGCTGGGGTATTCAAATCCAGACCACGGATGGCAGTATCAGAGTCTTCCTCAATTCTGGTGTGGCACAGAGTGCTCCAGAAATCTCCATTGCTCTGTGGAGGGAGTGGGAAGAGGCTGGCCCAACAGATGCAGTGGCGGTGGCTTAGCTTAGGAAGCCGGATGGGGCTGGAATAAGAGTCAGTCAGCTGTCAGGAGATCCGCAGCACCAGCCACCATAACATGGGGCCTTGATGGACAGGAAGAGAAGATATTCTATTCCTGGGCCATGGCTGCAATCTTGGTGTCTCTCCACACAGTCTTAGGGATCTCTTCACTTTCTCCTACGTTGGATCACCTGCTTCTTGGATCCGCTATCTGTCTATTTCTTGGTTGACTCCCTCATTTTAGCAGAACATTCCTTTCAGCAGTGCTCCCCACACAGGCAGAGTGGAAGGCAAATTTAGGAGGAATTTGCATTTTAAAAATGTCTTTAGAGCCTCTGCTGGATTGTTGTTTGGGCATAAATTTCACATTACAAATCACTTTTCTTCAGAATTTGGAAGACATTGCTGCTTTGCTTCTAATTTTCAGTGTTGCTGCTGAGAAGCCCACACTTAATTAATAGTTTGACTGGGTGTAGCATTCTAGGGTGTAAATCAGCTTCCAAAAGTGTTGGTGAGAAATGCAATGCCATCCTGTAAACTGATCCATTACATATGGCGTGTTTTTGTTTTGCTTTGTTTTTGCTTTTCATTTTTCCTTTCTGGAAGCTTTTAATATCTTTCTTTATTCATGATATTCTGAAATTTCACAATAATTTGCCTTGATGTGGGTCTTTTTGTCATTTGCAGTGTTGAGCGTGTGATAGATTCAGACAAGGAAACTCATGATCTCAGTTCTGGGAATTTTATTTTTGTATTATTTCCTTGAATATTGCCTCCGCTGTATTTTCTCCATTTTTCCCTTTTTGGAACTCTTACTATTTGCATGCTAAATATCCTAGATGGACCCTCCAATTTTCTTATTTTTCATTCCAATTTTCAATCTGTTTATCCTTTCGTTTTACTTTCTGAGAGGTCTCTTCATGTTCTAAATGTGTTAGTAAAAATTTTTTTGGTCTGTTCATTTAAATTTTCAAGAGCTCTGTTCTCTTCTAAGTTTGACTCTCCACTTTTTCATTTGACATTGTTTTCGTTTTTTGCATGCAGCATCTCCTCATGTCTCTGATAAAGTTACTTATAATTTTTGAAGCCCATTTATATTTAAAATAGGTCAGTAAGATCCAATGAAAAGCTCTGTGGGGTTGAATGAGGCTTGTCATTTGGTAAAATTCACTACACGGTAACCATGTGGAGAGCTAACCATTTCACTGAGGAACCCCCAGCTTTCAAGAATATCTCCATTTTGTGGATAGGGGAAGAGTCATCGAGAAAATAACTGATTTGCTCAAGTTCACACAGCTACCTGGTATAACTAATATTCGAACCAAGGCTGTCTCACTCCAGAGGCCGTGCTCTAAGTGTACTGTGCTGCGTTGCTCTGTAGGGCAACAGCTGACATTCATCAAGTGTTTTCTATATACTGGGCAGTGTTCTAAGTACCTAAACACATTTCATTAATTTTATCCTTACATCAACACTTTGAAGTAGGTACGATTACTAGACCTGTTTGTTGACAGGCAATCAGAGACGCAGAGAAGCTAAACAACTTGCCCAAGATCACACAGCTGGAAAGTATTGGAAGTGGGATATAATCCTAGGCACTCTGGCCCCAGAGCTCTCTCTGCTTAGCCTCCCGGAGTCCCAGGTCCCTGCCCGAAAAACAGCGGAGTGATTCCTAACTCACAGTTACTTTAAGGATGACATGAGAGAACACATGTAAGAGACATGTATATAATAGATCCTCAACAAATGTTGTTTTCATTAAAAGAATATTTCCCCCTCTGGGCTTCAATTTCTTTAAACAAGAAGCTACAGTTTGGGGTTCCCTAAGGTTTCTCCTGGCTGTGAACTTCCACAGTTCCAAAAGCTGGGCTGCAAATTTTGGGGGGCCTACCTCAGAGGAGCGAGTTGGGGTGGGAGTGGGGTGAGGGTGAGAGGCATCCGAACCTCAAGGGATAGAGAAAGAAAAAGTCAGAAGGTAGGAGTGAGTGTGACATGCTCTGGACAGCTCCATTTCCCAGCTCAGGCCAGAGCATCACTCCTGCGTTCCCAAATAGCTGTGAAGTTCAAATAACAGATTCCAACTGACACATAAAAAGGAACACATGTAACCACTTACAGCCCAATTAATATCGGGGCAGGGAGAAAGCCACAGGGGGGAGGCCACTGGGGTTGAAGTGAGCACAAGAATGATGGCCGTGCTTCCGGCCCTCCGGCTGAAATGGGCTATTATGTGTCATCAGGAAACTTAAGAAGGGGGGAAAAAACAACCTCTGATCAAAGTCCCTTTTGTCAACTTCTAACAGATTAATAGATGACAGATTTTGCACTTAGAGCTCTACTGCAAGGTCAAGGGCAGTGAAACAGGGCTTGTTGGGACTTTTTTCTTCGTTTCTTCAGCTGCTAGGCTGCAGAACTCATTATTCTGACAGGCTTGTTGCCTGAATGACTCTAAAAAGTTCTGCTTTCCCCAGGGCCTTTGGGGGCGAGGGGGGGCTCCTCCTTAGCATAGAGACAAGCCAGGTTTGTCTTCTGCCCACAGCTACTTCCCTGCTCAGGCTCCTGCTCTCGGTCCCTCATCCCTAGAGTCCCAAGCTATTCATGCCTCTGCCTCACCTCATGGTGTCCTTCTGTGGATCACAGAAGGAAGACACACTTCTAAACCTGGCTTCTAAGTCCCACAGTGATGTGGCTTCACCCCATTA